>NC_143013.1:58321936-58621936 GCF_055824585.1 Amblyomma mixtum | reverse complement strand
AGATAAAACAATAAAGGAATGCGAACCAAACTGGATCGGTTATTCTTTACGCGTCTATTTACTCCACGTCACAAAAAGTCGGTGAATCTTCTTACAGGCCAGTTTGCTAAATAAAAGAATAGCACAAATCAAATGTTTTAGCACACCTTTCTGGTAATGGCAACACACCACCGTAGTCTATGGCCACCGTGAACTATGGCCAGTGTTCAGCTCGGTGCAACGAAGATTGCGTATCACATTCCCTTGAGCCACTGTACGGCAGGTACCAGGGCAAAAACTTTTAAAATGTCAATGAAATGCAGTTGAGAAGTTTTTCGTGTTGCCCGAGCAGTATCCTCGTCTACAACTTCGCTGGTTGACCTGGAGTGTCAACAGGAATATCTAGAGTGCAGACCTCATTAAAAGTACAGTCTTTGTGAAAAGTTCACAGCCCAGGGGGTTTGCTTCTAAGCCTCGCAGTGGGACTTCTGTAATATTCGTGGTAGTCCTACCTATTGGGGGAGGCAGGACCAGAAATCTTCTTACCTGTAGCAAATTTGGTGCGCGGAAATGCATTACGAACCAGACAATGCGCTTCATAAGCAAACCACCTGGGCTCGAAACCTTTGACAAAGGCTGTACCTTTTACAAAACTTGCGAAGATGCGGAGTGTACTATACTTAAATGCATGGACGGCTGGTGGTGTTTACCCTTATGGTTGCAGACATTGATAATTGTCTCTTCAACAGTCTTGGTGAAGTCCACCTCGCACTCTGTTCATTGGTGCACTGGTGCACATGGTGCAGCAATGCATGAAACCCTAGCTTATGTTACTTAATAATGACAGCAAGTTAATGATTTCAAACAGACAGAAAATGAAAGCTTTGAAAAACACTATAAAATGACAAAAATACAAATGAAACTGCTCTCTCAACTCCTGGTGGCAAAAGGGGGCAAAGCTGAATTAAAATAAATTGAGCAAATGCAAATGAGTCGTTTTCTCATGTTGCAATTTGAAGGAAATATTCAAATTATATATTTTACTAATGTGCGTCTGAGAGTAAAGTATATATCACGGTCGACATCTTCAGTCATCCTGACGTTAGATGCAATTTACGTTCGGGTGAAGTTTTAAAGGCAGAAGTCTGCATAGCTAGCTACAATCTCAAATTTTATGTTTGCTGAGGATTTTGTTCACCGCGATTCAGGAACCTTCTGTGCTTTTAAAGGATCCAAGTAGAGTACGCTGCTTAGATGCGCTTATAAATATATAGTTTGTGAAATCCTTGCAATCAGAATGGCAGCTGTTTCGACAGTCAATCTGCGCGGCAGTCTCTAGTAAGCAGTTTTGAAGCTCAGAAACCTCTTCGACGACCGGAGGAGGGCAGAGCAGCAGCTCATTCAAACGAAGGGTGGGAGATTTCTGAAAACATCTAGTAGCCGGAATTTCGCAGTACGATGGCACACATGCTGCGACGATCGCATTGTGCCTCCTTTTGTTTTATATTGACTGTATTCTCCCAATGACAAAAAAAGGATACGTCACTGAGTTCTTGCCATTTAATCCCGCCTTTTTATGAATGTCGGATTCGACCTCCATGGATAAACACACTAGACGCCAAGAGCGAAGAAACACTGCTCGGTGGTCAGCAATGTTCATGGCTGCTGGAGTAAATGAGACCTCCCCCGGGTCCCCAAAAGCGCACTCTCCTGTGCAATGGCAAAACCATGGCAGACAGCTCACGCGCACAGAGGGCGTAGAGCTTATGCGCTCTGACGGAGGTGTTCCTTGCATGTCGAAGTGGTATCATCACGAATGACTTGAGGTGGTGACGAAGTGGGACTCACAAGGCGGCTCGCAAAATATGCATGGCGGCGCAGGCCAAGTGATCACATGGGTGCAATCCTATGCCAACTGGCTGTAGTGTTTTTGCGGCCTACGGATGTGGGTTTTGATAAATTCTGAGCTCCGACTCACGCAAAGAATGTGGGGGGCTGCTTGAAGGGAGTCAGTGCGAATGAGAAGAAGACTCATAGTGGGGATAGCAGTGACCAAATAAGAAATTGCCTCCTGGACTACAGTCGCGCCCATGGAAAAAGAGAAATGTTATTCCGTGCACCTAAAATATATTCAGGGCAGATTGGCGAGAACAACACAATAGCAATAGCAGGATGAAATAAGTAGAGTGCGCGAAACCAAATCATTGAGGTAACATGAATAACTTTATCTGCAAAAGGGATAACTGGAAGTGTGGGCTTCAATAGGCTTCATCTTTTGCGATCACTCAGGTATCACGAAGGACGTAGAGGGGCTCGGCGAGGGGCGATATTGTGACCGTAAGATGGTGAGGTCGCGAATTCCCCGAACTTCGAACGAGGAGCCAAAAGGGTAGTATGAAAAAAGCCAATAACGAATTGGCTAAAGTTCTCGCTGCAGATCAAACATTCGGATTTAACGTGACTTGATGATGCTAGTCTCCAAACGAAACAATGGATATCTAAAAAATATCACGAAACAGTTCCCAATGAAAGTAGGCGTTAGGATGGTCAGATACGATACCGCTTAGCTCTCTCGGAAGACCAGAGACCTGAAGAAACGCCCGAGGATAAAAGGCTGTAACTCCTGGCTCAGCTCTAAACTTTTATCAGTAAGCGCTTGGTGACTGAAATAGTGCAGTATAAATTCGAAGGAATCTAGCAGGCTCTAAAGAAGGAAGGTAGCCTAGAAGTGGTCAAAAGCGTGCTAGGCAAGATGTAGAAATAAGATCCATACTCTCAGAGACAAGCAAGGCAATGTCATCACCAGCATGAATAAGAAGTTAGTGTTGTAGAGCATTTCTATACAGATTTATACACTCGCCGAGGTAACCAGGGCAGCAGTGCTAGAACCACTAGTGGAGAAAAATTAGGCGCACTGCCGGTAACGAAGAAGGAAGTGAAGGAAGCCTTAGAAAGAATGCCTATTCCAGGATCGGCTAGCTCATATGTACGACATCCCCGACTCTGGTCGCCGGTATTATTTGGCCTAGGTATAACCACCCTTCATGTTAGGAAAAACCCTTCTACCAAAATTTCAGTCACAATCAGTTCTGTATAAAGGTCCACAACCTGCGGACCGATGTTGGTGTTCGCTTTGACAGAATCCTTCCAAGAAAAATATGCAAAGAATTTTCCCTCCGATTAGTCATGGCTGGTTATTAAGTGTCCGTCGGCAGTATCCCTGGTGTCAGATTTTATCCGGAGGCAGCTTTAACGCCCCTGAGCTCGATTGGGGGTGACCCACTTCGAGCCCTTCTAGAAGGCGTGCGCCATTTACGGATGGCCAGGTTGTTCTGTTCAACCACCCTGGGACAGCAACACGCCCAGTGCGTCAAACATGCTGTGCTTCTTATGCTCCAGACTTCATGTGGCTGCTGCGAAAGTGATAGTCACCCTATCATCATCGGTCTTCATACCTCACATCTCTGGCCTTTACGCCACAAATGTTCTCTGATCAACAGGTACAGTCTCCGCTCCTGTCTCGACAGTCTCTCAAGATTCTTCACCAGTCTTTGCACTGCGCTCAACAGTGCTGCAACTACAGCCTGAACTGATCTTGGTTGACCGGCACCGTATCTGGACTCCCTTAACTTGTGGGCTGCACACCGTCAAGCCGAGCTGGTTGCTACGCGAGACCCTACTTCGGCGCAGGCACGTACGCGAATGCATTATCTCACTGCTAGGGCACGCAACTATGAACGCGGCCTGTCACGACGGCAGTGGCATGCGTTGTGTGAACAACTTTCTGCAAAATTTTCGAACGCCTCTCTCTGGCGAACGCTCCGCACAATGAAACACGGTCGCCTTTCTCGTGACGCAGCCGCAACCACGTGCTTCGCAGCTAACTTGTTGCCAGATGATTTCGCCAAAGAAGTAGCGCGAAAGTTTTTTTCCCAAAATACGATGCACTGTTTCCTCCTTCAGCTGCTAGTTTTAACATGTCTGACATCCCAGCCCATGTATATCAACTGTCATCTGCTTTCGATGCAGATAGAATCGTGTTCCGTTCTCTATGTCTGAGTTGCTGGCTGCAATAGATGATGCGAAAACGAAAACAACTTCCGGCCCGGACAATATTGAATATTAGGTTTAGAAGAACATGAAAAGCGTTGCACTGCTTCAACTACTAGACACCATAAACAAAGTATGGCTGAATGGCGTCTGTGCTCATGATCTGGAAATCCGCTATCGTGATCTCTATCCCGTAACCAGGAAAACCTCCAAAGGACCTTGCAAACTTACGACCAATCTTCTTAACTCCAACGCAACTTAACGCAAGCTGGCGGAGAAAATGCTAGCACACGATTGTTTTGTCACCTAGCTGAAATTGGCTTTCGTACTTATATTGGTACAGAGGACGGGTTGACGGTCTTGGGATCTACAGATTTGTCATCTACCCGCGGCCGCAATCAGCGTACGGTTTCATCCATGGACATTGAAAAGGCATACGACAACATTTGCCATGCTGCTATCCTTAACTCCATTGACGTACTTCATCTCCTTCTGAAATTGCGAAAATTTAAGCACATCTGAAGGGCAAAAAATTTGCAATACGCCTCAGCGGTGAAGTGGTAGGATTATTGGTTCCGCTCTGCGGCGTGGCCCAGGGATCAATATTGTCACCGACGTTATTTAATATTGTCACGTTGTAGTGGCGGCAGTCCAGCGGTCGGGAAGACACCAACAAGACTTCCAAGCGAATCTCGTTATTTGGGCTGACTTGCGCCCGCAAAAGAACTGAATCACTCGGCGGCGGTGTAAGCATCAAATGTGCTCGTCAGTGGTCGAATTACGAATGCCCGCCACTCGTGGCATCGCTCAGTTTAAAGCCCGCAAGGAAACTTCGAGATAAGAGGTCAGGATTATCTACAGTAATCTGGAAAATCATAGATACAGCTCTTCATAGCTGTGATCAATCGAAATTAGTCTGGTCGCTTCTCGCGTCAGGAACAAAAAATGGCTTGGCTTAACTTGGTTAAGCCTGGAGAATACGAAGCATCATCGTGTCGCGTAATTTGGAGGCGCACAACCACAGCGACGGCGCGAAGTGGGCCCCCGTTTCTCCACTGTCGTGACGTCATCAAGTCACGTGGTGTGACGTCATGTATCACGTGATTTGGAGGCGCACAACCACAGCGACGCCGCGAGGTGGGCCGCCGTTTCTCCACTGTCGTGACGTCATCGTGTCACGTGGTGTGACGTCATGTATCACGTGATTTGGAGGCGCATAACGACGGTGAAGGGCTGAAGTGGTTGCTAAAGTAGTATGCTTCGCATAAAATGATAGCACCCCTTTCCTGCAGCCTTTAGCACGAACGAACGGACACTACAATGATAGGTGGCATTACCGCCCTCCCAAAGATACGTCGCCTCGACGCTTCAGAAAATGAATATAAACACGGAAAATGTAAACTTCGAGTCCATTAGCGTTCATAATATGGCTTAAGGCGTACGACATGTACGACTTCCGGGCGTGTGTGTCGTTGCTGGGAAGCTGTCGTGCCGTCGGGGATGACTTCATAGTCGAGGTCACCGATGCGGCGGAGAGCCCTATACGGGCCGAAGTAGCGTTGCAGCAACTTTTCACTCAATCCACGGCGACGAATTGGCGTCCATATCCAAACCCGATCACCCGGCTTGTAATGCGCGTCTCGTCGGCGCAGATTGTAGCGTCGGGCATCGGTGTACTGCGGGTCTTTAATTAATGCGACGCCGCGCAAGTCTTCGGGCTTCCTCGGCGCGATGAAGGTATGCGGCGACGTCGAGGTTGTCTTCGTCTGAAACGTGCGGGAGCATTGCGTCGAGTGTTGTCGTGGCTTCCTGCCGTATACAGGCAGGAAGGGGGTAAACCTGCTTGTCTCCTGGACGGCAGTGTTATAGGCGAAGATCACGTGGGGCAGTATGGTGTTCCATGTCTTGTGTTCGGCTTCGATGCACATGGAGAGCATGTCTGCGATAGTTTCGTTCAGACGCTCTGTGAGTCCGTTGGTTTGCGGATGATAGGCAGTTGTCCTCCGATGGCTTGTCTGACTAGAGTTTAAAATAGCTTGCGTCAGCTCCCCTGCAAACGCCGTTCCTCTGTGTGTGGTGAGCTCTTCGGGGGCGCTGTCGCAGGAGAATGGTGATCACTCACAACCTTGAATGGTCGTCCGTACAGGTAGGGGGAAATTTCGACGTGGCCCGAAATGGCGAGACATTCTTTCTCGCTGCTCAAATAGCTGGCCTCGGCTTTCGGCAGTGAACGGCTAGCGTACACGATAACTTTGTCCTGTCTACCATTTTTCTGAACGAAGACCGCTCCTAAGCCGCCACTGCTTGCATCGGTATGGATTTCGGTTTCGGTGTTTTCATCAAAGTTCTCGAGCGGAGGAGGAGACTTTAAGCGGCGCTTCAGGTCTTTGAAAGCTTCCACTTGCGGCGTTTACCATTCAACTTGGTAAGTTGGTTCAAAGGTTGAGCGATGCACGAAAAGTTCTTGACGAACAACCGGTAATAAGCACACAATCCAAGGATTCTGCGTATGGCTTTCTTATCATTAGGCTGGGGAAACTCTGCGGTCACACCCGTCTTCTGAGGGTCTGGGCGAACTCCATCCTTGCTTACGACGTGACCACGGAACAGCAGCTCGTAGGCGAAGTGGCACTTTCCCGATTTCAGTGTTAGGCCTGAAGACTTGATTGCTTTCAGCACTATCCAAAGCCTTCTGAGGTGGTCTTCAAAGCTTGAGGAGAAGACAACAACGTCATCTAAGTAGACTAGACAAATTACCACTTCAAGCCTGTCAGCACCGTATCCATTACTCGCTGGAACGTCGCTAGGGCAGAGCAGAGACCGAATGGCATCACCTTGCACTCGAAGAGTCCGCCTGGTGTGATGAACGCAGGCTTCTCGCGATCTGTTTCGTCGACTTCCATTTGCCGGTAGCCGCTCTTCAGGTCCATCGATGAGAAGTACTTAGCGTTACACAGCCGATCCATTCTGTCGTCGATGCGGGGCAGGGGGTAGACATCCTTCTTCGTAATGCTGTTCAGGCGGCGGTAATCGAAGCAAAAGCGAAGGGCGCCGTCTTTCTTATTCAGCAGAACCACTGGTGCTGCCCAGGGCTCCTCGATGGCTGTATGACCTCGTCAAGAAGGATTTCCTCAATTTGCTTGCGGATAGCTCGGCGTTCTAGCGGCGATACTAGGTAGGGGCTCTGCCGCAGTGGTCGGGCGTGTTCGTCTGCGACAATGCGGTGCTTGGCAAGCCGGGTTCGTCGCACATTCGATGCTAATGAGAAGCAATCGCTGTACCTTTGAAGAAGACTGCGAATCTGGTCTTGTCTGCTCCGTGGCAATGCTGGGTTGATATCAAACGTGGGTTGTTGGCCTCGGTCAGATGGTTCTACGGGTTGGTCGGGGAGGGAAAATATGTCACTGATGTCTGCCAGCTCTTCGAGAAAAGCAATCGTTCTGATTTTGTTTAGATGCAGGTATTCTTCGGTGAAGTGGGTTAGCAACACCTGGGCTTGGCCATTTTGGATTTGGGAGATTCCCCTTGCGACGCCTAGTCCTCGATCCAGGAAAAACTGAGTGTTCCCCTCGACAACGCCTTCGGCAGTTTCGACGTATCCAGCGCCCTGTTGCTAAATGCTTTGTATCAGTTACCAATGCTAAGCAGAAATTTCGGGCAGAATTCGTTGTATTACTCCATGTCACGCATGATGTCATATTTGGAATAGATTCTTTTACATAAATGCGGGGCCACTCTGAACGGCGGGGCTGATAAATTTCTCTCCAGTGCAGTATGCTGTCTACTTTTGTGGAAGATTCAACTGGCCACAGTGATGGTGCCCTTAATGACACGCAAGATGTGTTTTTACCAGCCATGACAGCAATGTGCGCTCCTCTTCACTCATCGGACATCCGCACCGGCACCTGCCACTTGCTTGTTTAGTCAGATATGCTCAGCTCAACACTGCGAGACAATATTCTCGTGCCCCGGGCCTTAGTCGTAGTTGCCGTAGTCGCGCACAACTGTGGACAGTGAATGCTTCATCAACACCTGTTTTGATCCCGTCGCGGCTTAAACTTGCCCTATTTTTACGTGATGACACTATTACTATCCGATCCGTGTCTAAGTGGGAGCCTTCCACACGAGCTGCAGACTTTTCCGTCAAGATCAGCCGCAGGATCAGCAGTCGCTTCGGTCGTCCGAACCACTCGCTTGAGAGGTTGTTCTTGCCCAGTATGCGGTATCTGATTTCGCTTAGCAAGCCCTCCACTTTCGCTGCCAGTTTCTCGCACGCAGCACCAGATTAACATCGGGGCTGCTCATCCCACCAGACAGACTGAACGGAAGGTGATCAACGAGCAAGTGCAAGATATGCTACAGAAAGGCGTGACCCGGAAGTCGCCAAGTCCGTGGACTTCTCCTGTTTTACTGGTGCTCAGCAAGGATAACCCCTAGAGCTTTTGCGTAGACTACTGTCGATTTAATACAGTCACGAAAAAGGACCTCTATCTGCTCCCGCGTGTTGATGATGCCATAGACTAACTACAATCTGCGTCGTACTTCTCCTCGGCTGGCCTGCGCTCTGGGTATTGGCAGATCCCCATGCACTCATTGGACCGAGAAAAGGCAGCGTTCATTACGCCCCATGGACTGTATGAATTTAATTGAATGCCCTTTTGTTTATGCAAGGATGCCTCTGCTACTTTCAAGAGATTTAAGGGCACAGTATCACGTGGGGTTTAATCGGAGGTATGTATGTGTTACCTTGACAATGTGATAATTTGCAGAAAGGCCTTTCGCTAGGAGTCGAAAAAATTAGGCATGATACTGACCTGTGTCGCAGGAGCTCGACTGATCTTCAACTCCAACATGTGCCCCTGCGGTGAACGGTAAACCCTTGAACTCGGGTTTCTTGTCGACAAGGAAAGTATCCGGCGAGACACATAGAAGATAGCTGCCGTATGGCAGTACCCACAACCACGCTATTTGAAACAACTTAAATGCTTTATGGGACTCTGCTCCTATTTCCACCGCTTCATTCAAGGCTTCGGCCAACTTGCTTTTCACTTGACGCCACCCCGATTGTATGGTCGTATCCATGTGAGTCTGTCTTCCAGCGGTTGAAGTTTTTGCTCACTTGTGCACCTGTTTTGCGCCACTTCCACCCTGCGGCGCCGACAGAACTTTGCACCAACGCCAGCGGCATGGGCGTCGGCGCAGTGCTTATCCAACTCCCCAAAGGCATCCAGCACGTGGTCGCTTACGCAAGTCGCTCTTTTGACAAAATCGGAAGGCAACTACACCGTGACGGAAGTCGAGGGTCTCGCTGCCGTCTTTGCTGTGCAAAACTTTCTCACCACATCGACATAGACGTCACTTCAAGATTGTTACAGACCATCACTCGTTGTGTTGGCTTGTTGGCCTCCGCGATCCTTCCGGTCGACTCGCTCGCTGGGCCTTACGCCTACAAGAATGTGAGTTTACTTGAGCGGTCACCACCATGCTCATGCCAACTGTTCGTCTCCTTTCCATCAGCGAGGCAAGTCGAATTGCGAAGAGGATTAGATGACTTCATGTTTTGTCTCCGCCGAGTTTCCCATCCTTGGGACTTTTCAGCAAGGACAACTCAAGGAATCTTGTCTCCAACCATTTTTTGATCATGCCGTATGTCTGCTCCTGTCACGCCGTTCGTCATATGACAGGGCGTGCTCGTTAAGACCCAACCCGTGTAGGGTACACCTCTGCTTTAGTCTGTGCCTTCCGGTCTTCGTGGCTGGTTCTGCTTGCCATGCACGTGATATTGCTGCCGGGCACCAAGAGTTTTCTCGTACATTCAACAGACGGCGGCAACGCTTTTACTGAAATGGACTTTGTACGTTACAGGCTGTCTGCAGTGTCAAAGCTTTGAGCATTTCGCTGCCTCTCCCGCGGGCTTGTTGCAACTGGTAAGACCACCCCACACCCCTTTTGAGAAAATCAGTGCTGACTTTTTTGGTGCGCTTCTGAAGTCTATCACTAGCCTATGCTGGGTTATTGTTTGCGTCGGCTACTCGCTTACTACGTGGAGTGAGGTGCTCTAGTGTCCGCCAAAGCAACAGATGTCTCGTCCTTTTTGCTGCACCCAGTCATCCTTCGGCACGGAGCTCCTCGTGTCGAAATCAGCGGCCGTGGGCGCCAGTTCACCGGCGATGTTGTCGAAGTATTCCTACGGCTCTGCAGCTCTAACTGTTGTAATTCGACGCCCTATCATCCGCAAACGAACGGCCTGATGGAGCGCATAAACTGCACCCTCACCAACATATTTTCCTTGCATGTAGCGGTTGACCATAAGAACCGAGACACCGTGCTACCGTTGGGCAGATACACTTACAACACTGAAAAACATGACGTCACTGGATACTCCCAGTTCTTTCTCCTCTACGCCCGCATAACACGCACCTTTCTGTACACAATTCTTCCCTTCTCTAAACATCCTAATCCGTACCTTTCGCATACCATTTGCCATGCAGAGGAAGTGTGACGACTAGCTCGCCTCCGAACGCTTAAGACACAAGTTTTGCACCGAAGGCCGTTACGCCAGTGGACACATTGCGGCTACGTATCACCCAGGTGACTACGTTTGGCTCCGGACTCCTCTGCGTCGACGCGGCCTCTACCAGAAATTCCTCGCGAAGCACTGCGGCCATTTTTATGCGAAGCATACTAAAATAGCCCAACCCAGCTCCTCGAGCGCGGCGGTGTCGTTACCATTGACCTTTCGTGACCTCCATGTCCTATCACGTGATGCGTGACGTCACAGCAGATGAAAAACGGGGGCCCAACTCGCGCCGTCGCGCGAGGCGTCGTGACCAAAGATGACCACGTGGTGCGTGATGTCACAGCAGATGAGAAACGGGGGCCCAGCTCGCGCCGTCACGCGAGGCGTCGCGACCAATGTGTATCCTGCTTCTGCCGCTAGGTGCGCTGTAGTGAACACGTGATGCTGGAGCGGCGGTATACAAGAGGGTGCGCCTGCCTCCGCTAGGCGTACACGGGATAGAGATGCCCCCTGGAGACAGGGCTGCTCGTTGGAATGAGAAGCAAAAGTTGCGGCGTGCTACAGAGACTGATGAAGAGCGTGAAGAACGTCTAGCCAAGCGGCGTGCTCGATATGCAACTCGGCGACAATATGCTTCGCATCTGACTAGGCTTAACCTAAGCTAAGCCTCAGCCATTTTTTTGTACTCGATGGCCTCAGTGACGTCAACTGCACAATTGCAAAATTCACCCCAGGTAACCCCAGCTCCCGCTAGGCCCAGGTTGTTTACGTAGCCCGTCTCAAATGCTGCCGTCATAACTCTGACTAACTCGCTCGAGGGCGGGCTTCGACTTCCCCCGGGGGAAATCTGACACCGTGCTCCAGCTCTGCCGCACTGCTGTGCAGGGCAAAGATGAGGGACTCGATGGGGACGAGCCTGTGCGGCGGAACCCGCCTGACGCTGACCGTTCAGTGACATACCCGATCCTCGCTTGTAAAGAAACCCGTTCCCGTATTCGAAACTTCTACAACTACTACACGACTACAACAAACGACTACAAACGACTACAACTACTACTACTACCAAACGGCTACACCTCGGAAAAATTTTTGAGCTCCTTTGAAAGCAGAGATTTCTCCAACTTTCGCTTTATAGGAAACGAAATATTAGTGCCATGGCCAGAAGCTAAATAATTGTGAACGGAAATTTAATGCGAGAAAAAGAAGAAAAGAAATAATTTTAAAAGCAAGCCATGTGGATTGCCTCTACAAAGACGAGCTCTTCTTTTCAACATCGTATGTTACGGAGGTCGCGGCACAATCGTGGTGGTACGGTTCTCGGAAATAAAACTTGAAAATTTTTAATTTCCTAAAACGGAGCTCTCCCTTAGATAACTTTTTTCATTAAACGCTGACGAGTGCTTGATAATCGGTTTGGAGCTTCGGAGAAGCTCGTAAAAAACTTCCTTCTTGCATGGTCTACTTTTGTGTTTTTCGAGGCATTATATTTAACTTGTTTCTAAGTCTGAGATTTGAGTCATTGTCTGTTCTCTTGCAGAGGCTTAAAGCTTAGCTTGTACACGGCAAAATTACACAATGCATGCTTTCTGTGGAAACGAGCTTTATTACTACATAATACGAGATACATTTAGTAAGAACTTTAAGAGCAGAAAATATATGTGCCAGACTCTCACCGAGCAAACATATGTGCTGCAAAAAAATTGCCCACGGACGACAGAAACAACACGTTGGATTAAACGTGGCGCCTATTTCATTACTCGAATTACGGGGGAAAATTTGGATCGCTTGCTTCAGGACATACCAAACTGTGCTAAACTTTATCGCTAACCGATGATTAGCAGAATTCAGCGAAGTCGCCATTACTTTACGTCACACTAAAATCATCTCCTCTGTTTCTTGTGTACCGTTGAAATGGACATCGTGCTCCTTAAATTTTCAGTGAGCCTCTTAAGCACCCGATCTTGCGCTGAAACGCATATAAGCAGCTGGTGTACCCTTGTGAGCCTAAATAAATAAAATAAAAAATGAATACTGCCACGACTGTGTTACGATTCGGCGGCAGCGCAAAAGGTCAGCTTTGCCGTCCTGTGCCCGAGAGCACTATGTTATCGCCACAACCGGTCACGCCTCGTGTCAGTATGGAACACACTCTCGTCTTGTGTATTCCACGTCGTCGTCTTCAAGTAATGCTACTATAGAACTAATGTCGCTGCCAGATTTACCGACGACCCAGCAAAAAAACACCATGAGCCAACTAGACTAAACACATGCTTTTCCGTGTCTACTCCGTTTAACTACGTTAGAATCCTAAGACTTTTTTTATATCTTTCGCAATGCATCTGTGTGCAGAAATGATACTCACATTGGCAACAACAAATAGGCTCCGCGTCGTTCACATATGAATTACTGCTTACTTTGAAACAGGGCTCACTATTCCCGTATTCCTCCTGAAAAGCACGTCTGCCTTCCTTCTAATGACACTTTTACTTATCATAAATTTCGTTCCTTGCTTACCCTGCTGAAAAAAATTCCATGATGCAATAACACTCATAGAGGTTTAGAATATCATACAATTTGATATATGCTAAAATTTATCTGATATTCTTTGACATCCCCTTAATGAATGTATGATTTTACAGAAATGTATGACATTTGTATGATAATTTCTATGATTTGTATGATAAGTCACCGATATTTCTATGATAAACTGTATGAGTTTATTGCATCATAGAACTTTTTTCAGCAGGACAGCCTTTCATGTTATTGTCTTTTTAGCGCAGGTTTACCTTCTAAATTATTAAGACAGGAGGCACGGCGTTGTTAATTCTGTGAGTATGATGCCATGTGCCGGTGCTATTGCATTTGAAAGAGGAATAATGTATGATGAATTGATTAATGACAATACAATTTGGAGAAACGCGCAAAATATTGCGCGTGTTGGTGAGACAGTTTTCTAACGGCACGACAACGTATACACAGCAATGTGTGGTTGCTCGCACGAGCACGGTGCTGCGTTACTAAAGCTTTTTGTAACGAACGGAAGCTTGATGGTTCCAGAATCACGTGCTATGAAAGATGCATAGCCTCATTACAAGGGTCGATTTGAGTGAGCTTTTGTCTTAAAAAGAGACTTGTCTTTGTAATGCAATATATAAGCATTGCTTGCGCACATTTTATTATCACGTTTGCGTTAACAAACCATATGGGTATACTTCAATAGTCTTCTCGGGGATTGCTAATTGGTATGCTGACATCGCGATTTATTTGCGTCTCATTGTTTTCCTTAATTACTTTAAATGATCGCGTTGACAATACGTATAAATTCTCAGTTGCACGTCAGTGCGAAATTGTATCCTTTGTTGTCAATGTATGCAAAATGTGCATATTTTTTCAGCTTTACCGCCCGCCATGGTGGGAGTGGTGAAAAACTTTTGTAATTCTCAAAGTTTGGAGGTCAGAAGAACCCTCTACATGGTCGGTGTCCTTAGTCCGGGACACCGCATGACGCGGCCCCGTCTCGCGTCCGATTTACTAGAGCCCTTCGGGACTCCAGTCAGGAGCAGTTGAGGGTAGTCTCCCATGCCTCTCGGGGGGGATTCTGAGAACATTCCTACAATGTGTGAAAAATATCGCAGATCTTCCCATGGTTGCTGAGTGCTTAAGGCGCTCGCCTAACGAGACAGAGTACCCGGGTTTGAACCTGACCACGGCGGCCGCGTTTCAATGGAGGCGGAACGCAAAAGGCGCCCGTGTGCTGTGCGGTCAGGGCACGTTAAAGATCCCCAGCTGGTCGAAATTATTCCGGAGACCTCTTTCTCTCTTTTCTTCTTTCACTCCCACCTTCCGCCTTTCTCTTAAGGCGTGGTTCAGGTGTCCACCAATATGTGTGAGAGGGATACTGCGCTGTTTCTTTTCCTAAAAAAAATCGATTGTTTTCCAGCTTTACCATAAAATCATCTCTCATCGGTCAGTTAAAGTGGAAGCAGACTTTGAAAATGGTTTTGAAAGGTCAGCTGTAGAGCACCTGTGCTGAAAGCTATGAGTAAAGGAGTTGCAAGAATGTAAAGCATAGATGCATCTGCCAATGGGGCTGAAAACTGATATCTAATGTTTGAAGAGTGTTGAAATTTTTACGAGAGTAGCAGCAAATGCTTTGCCGTATTGGTACTAAACGTGTGCTTCAAGCAAAAAACTATATTTATTGCGTTTGCTTTCGTCAGAGAAGTACAAGGAAACCTAGGCTACTGATTACGTTACCAGTTGCCTGGACGATATTGACCAACAGTTGTGCAAAGTTTTCTTTGCTTATGCTTTATACGTTTCGAGAACACGGTATACAAACCTCCAAAAATGTTGTTTTAAATAAAGCGCCAGAAAAGTCTTAAAGTCGTTTTATTTGTAGACACTTTTGTCGACAGAAGAGAAGAGTTACAAGAGGAAATCTAGGGGCCGAAAAGTACACTACGAACAAAGACAAAGCCAAATTTGAAACCGAAAGTGCACTTTGTGCTCCGATTAAACATTTCAGACCAAGAGTCTTAATAAGAGACCCCGTCGGGACACATCACATTCTGGTGGGGAGATGAGGAAAAAAACAGAAAAATTGTTTAAAATAGAAAAAGCTTAAGTGTAACATAATTCCAACAAGATAAAGAAATTCTCTAGCAGCTGGGTGCGAAATCTCCAAATCGAATTTTTTTACAAAGCACTCTCACTCCACCGAAGACCAGGATAGCATGAGTAGTACATGCCCGCTCTGTAACACTTTATCTGCTCCATCTGTCATTTCAATTTCAGTTATCCCGTGAAACTGATTTCAATACCCGCTAGTTCTTCGAACGGCACTACTAAGCCAGTCTCACTGGACAGATCATCAGCGTTAAAAGTAACCAGGCTCAGTTACCAATGAGGATCTTCCCAGAGCCACAGATACTGGACATTTCTCTGGGCATCCCCTATGAAAAAGGCTCACTCAGTTGGTTCCTAAAAGATGGGGAATGAGGGCCCGGCTTTATCGGTTTAGGTGGCTTGTCGGGTGAGTTGACAAAGAAGGATAGAAATGAAGCAATACCAGGATTGGAAACTAGCTACTCCTAATCGTCAAATCGGTTTCTGATTGCCCTCAATTTTCCTTTTTCGACAACAAATCCACTAAAATCAGGCAGAAAATCTTAGTGGTAATATTAAAATACTGCTGTGAGTTAACTATTCAAGCCAAAGAACAAAATCATAATGGTAGCTGCCTCCTTAACGAGGAATTTTCGGTATAGTATACTTGATGAAATGTACGACATAGCACAAAATACGGATGTTTTCTCCGAGTTTATTCTTTCCATAAAAGCCCTCTCTAGAGATATTGCAGTTCCTAGTTGCGTTTTAAGGTAACGCATATAACTCCTTCCATTACAAACAAAGGACACTTCTTATGTGGCAGGAATGCACTAAAAAAGTATCCTTGCTGATAGTAAAGTTTCACTGTAAATTCGTCCAAATAGAGGCGCTTCGTGGAGCGGTGGCTTTTCCGCGCGCTTAACGTCCCCGAAAAGCCATTAGCAAAAACATCTTGAAGATAAGCCTCAAATTTTTGCTCACTGGTTTCGCACAAAATCTTTGACTCAAGCGCAGACTAAGAGTTTGCAAGCTGTTTCCCAAGTGCACTTTCATCTAAATAATGTGTTAAATTGGCATCGTGCACTACGTGTACAACGCGTTTAGCGAGAGCACACAGATGTAAAGCTAGGGCTGAAGAAGGATCTTTTATTGACTGCAACGGCTCAGAGGCTTTAATGGGCAGCGGGTTTAATTTTTCCCGTTTCCACTTTCGCCACTCACAATAAGATAACCTCACATGGGCGAGAGTTCATATTCACCGCTATGGAAACATGTTGAGATCGTGAGTACAAGGCATCATAACCAAGAACCTGCTTTTTCCTTAAATCCGTTCAGGAATAAAAAACGGCATATTTAGTGTCTTGAGGAGGAAATGTGCAACATTAGAGATGTGCGCTCTAAAAGTGAGTCGTAAATTATTTCAGCTGAATGCCATTTCGAGCAAGAAAAGGCTGAATTTGAATTGCCGTGAAATAACTTTCCTGTCCTTTGAAAATTCAAAGCCCACAAATCTCGACCGAAGCTGCGGGGTGAAGCCTTATATACCCAGCCATCCTGTTGAGAACTACACTGTGTTTTCTGCACCATGGTACAACTGTTCCTTATTTTATCGGCTGCTGTGGCCTTCACCAATGCTGCAGAAGACGAAGCACTGAAAGCTAAATGGAACGACTTCAAAACAAAATATGGTCAGTAATCCTTTTGTGGTACATTGCTGGTTTTTTGATTTGACTCTCTATGACCTTGTCATTGTTGCAAACATTAAGTGGAGTTTATACAAATTACTCCGGGCATATTGCGGCTGTCGTCGTAGCTCTGCATGTAGATGGACGGTTTGAGTAGAAACCACTCAAGATAGACAAGAATTAGATGGGAAAATAAGTCTTCGATTGTACTGTCACATTTGTTTTAAAACTTCTCGCAGCACAAACACTTTTTTAATTCGCCAACAACAATGCGAAATGGGTGGTAAAAATTTTTCTAGCATGAAGGTTTTGGCCAGCTTAAGTGGGACGCAGATGATGTGAGCACGGATGAGCCTTACAATAAAGTGGAACATAACACAGATGGGTGTGCTTTAATAATTCTAGGGAATTCGTCCGGAAAACAAATTACCATCTGAAAGTGAAATTTATTTTAGTCACGAAAAAATTGAAATTTATTTTAGTCAGTTTACGGCATAGATGGCAATGAAATATTGCTTTCACTCACCCCTGTACTAGGCCGAAACTATAAATCTGCTGCTGAAGAAGAAGAGAAGTACAAGATATTTATCAAAAACAGCCAGTATATTGAAGACCACAACAAAAAGTTTGCAAATGGTGAATCTTCTTATGAACTCGCCATGAACATGTTCGGAGACATGGTGAGTACAACAAGGGTTATTCAACGTTTGACGCACAGAAATGCATTAAGTTGTAATTGGTAAAATTTGATTTTAACAGTTTTAGGCCTCTGCTATTGTAACGTATCTTACTAATGCAGTTATTGATTTTTACACTCATTATGAGGCTTTTTAATTTAGCATTCGTGTACTCTTTATTGTCAACGTTTGTTCATTAATGCCGCTTGATTAGGCTGTACAAATGTCAGGTACACAGTCCCGTTGCAGTTTTATTGCACGTTGCTATTCTAAGTTTAAATCACATTCTCTATAACACAGGGCGTCACGAACACTGGTATGTGCTTAGTCCACACACAAATTACAGGTTTTCTTACATTAAGATACGGATTACCGAAGTATTTGAGCGGACACACATTCATTAGCCCATTCATTCGCTCCGCATCATATACAGCATTAGAAATATGCTCCAAAAAATGGTGAATAAATAACGACCTGAAAAAAACACGTACTGATGTGATCAGATAACGTATTGGTATTAGATGTGCATGTAAACTGTACAAAGACCGCGGTGGTGAGTTACTGCTATGATAACATGATAATGTGTAGAGTTCTCATCCATATCCTCTCTTCCTTTTATTGATTTAAACTGCTGCGGGAGCTCACAGCTTCGACAAGCCACGTGCGCGCCTTTCTTTCCTGTCTTCTCAGCCACTGTACGCTATGGTAATAGAAACTGAAGGGAACTGAACTGACTGCCTCTTCCTTTTACGAAGTTTTGAAATCCCTTAACAAGTCAGCATTCTTAGAGTAAAAACTTAGATATTTGAAAAACTGTACGGTACTTTTATGGAAATATAAAGCTAAATCTACTCTTTCAGTACGTGCCGCCACGGTGGCTCAGTGGGTATGGTGCTCGGCTGCTGACCCGAAAGACGCGGGTTCGATCCCGGCCGCGGCGGTTAAATTTCTTTGGAGGAGAAATTCTAGAGGCCCCTGTACTGTGCGATGTCAGTGCACGTTAAAGAACCCCAGGTGATCGAAATTTCCGGAGCCCTCCACTACGGCGTCTCTCATAGCCTTAGTCGCTTTGGAACGTTCAACACCATAAACCAACCAACCATCTTTTAGTACGCAGCAAAAACTTTCAGTTGAAGTTTTTGCATCGTTCACTTGGAGTAGTTAAGACTTGCATAGAAAACCAATGGAAAGTGTTTATTACGAGTCCGAAATCGTTAATCCCAAAAATGCAAGCCGACGTTAGAAGATCTGCGCATATATTGATTGATATGTACTCCCTCCTACCCTTTTCAATCTTACTATGGCCCCTCTCCCCTCCCAGCTAGCTGAAATTCCCGACCTGCGTCATATATTTCAAGTTGTTGAACCCAAGGTGGCTGGAATTGCGGAGCCCTTAATTACAGCGTCCCTAATAGGCTGAGTAGCTTCGGGACGTTAAATCAGGATGAACCACAAACCTTTCCTCAGAATCATCGAGTCTAGAACGTTCTCAACGCCAGCGCTAGTGAACATAATGAACGCTGACGGCTTGGGTGCGGCGTTTCTACGGTATCGTTGTCCGTGCCCACGCATGAAACCAACTTTGCACTACCACAAAATAGCTTAAAGTGCGGCAGAGGTGTCCACTGTCGCAGGGGGTCAATTATGTGTCTTTCCTTTGCTTTAGAAGCTCCCACTGTTCTTCAGGTTTGCACCTCTGGAGCGGCTGAAGGTCGCCAAAGGTCAGCGCGAAAGAGTCGGTGAAACTCGCGGAATGTGGCGTTATAAAGCTGTCCCTTAAAAACTGGCATACTTCATAGACTGGTTTCGAAATGAACACTGTGTTCAGGCCGGCAAAATTTTCTGCATATATGCTAGTGTTCGTATGTGTTTCGAACAGAAGAATGGCCACTAGAAGTTTTGCCATCGTCGAAATTTCACATCATAAGTTATTTCTGCACACTTAAGCATCCATGTCTTGGCGCAGTGGAATGGAAAAGAATATAAATTCTGACTAAGTTTAGAAAATTTCTTTTATTCGCAGTCAAAAGAAGAATGGAAGTCGGTGTACAGCTGTGTCTTTGGTGAAATTGAGGATGACAATGCGCCTATCTATGAGCCTCCGAAGAACTCCGAAAAATCTTTACCCCAAGAAGTAGACTGGCGGAAGCACGGCTTGGTGACCGATGTCAAGGACCAAGACGGATGTGGGGCCTGCTGGGCATTCGCAACGGTGAGATATAAATTTCTCTTAATGGCAAAAATAACATTTCTTTGATCATTAGCGTGTTTATATCTATATTAGCTCTCGAAAAACAGCACTGAATTCAGTTCTTGTTAGTCACCCATCTTGGGGCAGAGTCCTTAACCCATTAGAGGCCCAGAGAAATTGAACATAGGTTTTTTTTCATGTTCTCCACATAAAGCTCCTTATAAAGATTAACAGATTAATGAAATTTTGCCACCTTTGCTTGTTTCGTTCCAAAACTACACAGGTGCACTTTTGTTGCGAAAGCAACACTCCGACAGCCAAAGCGAGACCTCAGGTGGCCGCCGTAGCTAGGCTTACCTTGTCTCAATTGGCCGGAATGGTCGTGACGTCAGAGTGCGCAAATTTCAAACGCGGCCAATTGTACTTTGGCTAGTAACCATGAAACCAATTTAAGGGATCGTATAGGGATGCTCCAAGTGGGAATGAGTTTAATTAGTTGCATAATTAACGAATTAGCCTAATTAACCTTTCTAGTCAGACCAGGTAAATAAATAAAAACGAGTAGAAAATTGGTCGAGTAGAGGAGACGAACCAGGGTCCCCGGACGGCGAGACGAGCACGCTAACCACTCCACCATGCCGGCTCGTTGGTTTGGAATGAACAAAGGCGCGTCTAGTCAATACTGTGCCTTCGTTCACTCCCATCTTCCTCCCATCTTCCTCAAAACAGTTTTCCCGGCTGCTTTTATTCCGTTGCTTTCTTTCGGCCGAGTGGACAGTTCCTAAACTAGTTTTGGCCAACGGTTACTCTAGCCCGAAATTCTGCTCGATGGAGCGTTACTTAATGTCTTGACTGCTAGAAAATTGTCATCATCATCATCATCATGATTAGTTAATTAATTAGACCAAAAGTGGGCGTGGTCGGGGCACGAGTGGCGTGAAATATGGTGTTTGGTGTACGGGGTTTAACGTCCCAAAGCGACTAAGGCTATGAGAGACGCCGTAGTGGAGGGCTCCGGAAATTTCGACCACCTGGGGTTCTTCAACATGCACTGACATCGCACAGTACACGGGCCTCGAATTTCTCCTCCAAAGAAATTCAGCCGCCGCGGCCGGGATCGAACCTGCGTCTTTCGGGCCAGCAGACGAGCACCATAGCCACTGAGCCACCGCGGCGGCGTGTGAAATATGATTCGCCGTTAAGAGTCGTACCCCGTGGCGCCCCTCTCTCCCAAAACCTACCACGTGATTGGCCCACAAGACCGCAAAAGTGGGCGGAGTCAACGCGCGGCGCGAAATTTGAATGTCCCAAATGAATGCCGAGGTGAAACAATGGGGTCTTTGGAGTTATTCGAAATCTAATCAATAATTTTTTTGTTTTGTCGCAATCTTGCTGGAAGCTTGAGGTCTTTAGTAACTGTGGTTTTGTTTTTATCACCCAGTTTGGACTAAATGGAGAGGCTTAGGAGGTCGGTTTCAGGTGTTTATCTGTGCAATGAGTTTAGTTATCTGTGCAATGAGCGTGGTGCTGTGCGGAAATGCTATGTGGAGTAAAAGTGTCATTTCAGACCCAGCGCACTGCTGCTAGGCTATTTAAAGCGGCTTCAGTATATGGACCTGAAATGTTCGGAGAACTTTTTCCCGAAGGCGAGCGAGTGTGACGCTGCGCTCCGCTTCTTCGAGAGGTCGCTACCTTCGGCGGCATCTTCCCTTTGTGGCAACCCTGAGGCACTTGAGCAAAAGACTGTATGCCACCACGAATCGTTCGGGGTCGGGGCGCGGGTGCTCATTAGGGGTCCGAAGGCCGACAGCCTGGCCGTCATCTTTATCTGCACACACCGCAAGCGAGACAGGGGCGCATACAGGAGTGGAGAAGGCCGAAGCCGGAGGGAGGTAGGGGGAAGAGCGGAAATGTCGCAGGCGCCGGTGCTGAGAGCGGGTGTGCGAGGCACTGCAGTCTTGAAAGAGGGATCGCCCGAAGGGCCGGAAAAACAAGAATAGCTGGGCAGGAGAAAGAAGAGCAAGGCCTGAGGCGGTACTGCTCGGCAGTCGGTGCTCCGCTGCCCCAAGTGCGCACCGCATTGGAGAGAAGACGAGCCTGAGCGAACGAACACGGTCAACTTCGCAACTCTGCGTTCTTCCTGAAGAAGACTCCGGCGTCAACGCAGCTGCTTGTAGGCTTGGGTACCCCAGCCTATACATCATATCTCAATAATATGTAATTCTTCAACATATCTGCTTTGTTCCAACAGAGTCTAGCGAAGTTTCGGACCCTCGCCGTCCTGCGTGGACCCGCGCAGGATGTGGGATCGTCGCAGTTACCTCGAGGGGAGCAGGACAGTGTTGCTCTGTAGCGGAACGTATTTACACATAATGCTTTTTGATTCCTTTCATGATCCTTTTATAGCATACCTTTAGCTCCATGTACTCATCAAGAAAGTTTCTTGGCACTTCACGTAAGTTCACCGCATAATTATGCGGCGATCATCATTCCATGCCTCAAACTTTTTAAAATCATTCTGGGATCTTCAAATGTCAACTGGGCTGGTTTGTATTTCTGAGTGCTATTTCGGCATGTTCTTTCCATACCGTTTAGATGTGTTTTTGTGTTACGTTTTCTATATACCTCTTTTTACCTTTTCTTCAGGTGTAGCCCCAATTAGGCCGATGCTAGATCACAACCATTTATTGTGCCTACGGACCTCTCAGGGGCGAAGAACTGCAATTAAAAGTTAGGTGATAATGGTGACGGTGACAGCCGTTTTTCAGCTTTGTTGTTGGGTCATTTCCGTGCGAACAGACATCTTTTTGTCGAAAAACAAATCTAATGCATGAAGAAGACATTTCAGAATCTCACGATATTGCCATTCCAATGGATGCCTGAACAGCTAAGCAAAGCTCAAGAGACACAGTCAATAGGTAGGGCTTGGGCGAGACGGTATATACGTCCGGCCATTTCATTACCATTATTCAAACGGTATTGAAGAAACAGCAGCGCACCGCTCTGTGGCAAAGCGGAGTTGCAAAGCAGGCCAGCACTTTCCACGAATACGCAAGTTCTGCGCTGTTTGCCTTCGACAAAGGCCGGTGTACGGCTGTTCGCTGGCCACTCGAGTGAGACTGGAAAAGCTTTGGCCAGGTGTACATAAGACGCCTTTGATAAGTAAGTGCATCCCTTGTTCCATAGAATGCAATGTAAAGATCAGTGCATGTATTCTCAGCGACTGCTATATGTGAGGTTTTTCTCGGTGGAAATGATACAAGAATCACGAAAATAAACAAAAAAAATCCGTTTCGATATCCAAATGCTGACTGGTAATAAAAAAACCTTATATATACATTGTCTACGGGCTTTACCACCTCTATTACTCATCGGGAAGTACAAGTCCAAGAACCGATTTACATGTACAAAAGCGCAGAAACACCCTCATCAAAAAATTTGCGGGGGCTTAACGTAGTTAAACCGAGGAGACGTGCGAAAGCAGGTATTCATTCTTCAATTGGAGGTGGCACTTAAGCTCCGCCTTAAGCCTATGGCGCGATAGCGTATTGGGTTAATTCCCATATATGCAGAAGGTCATTCTACACTTTACATTCATAGGTCCCTGGGAGTACTCATACCCCTCCTGGCGCAGCGATTAAGAGATGCGCCACAGCATTGGCAGGTGGCTGTTTCTACCACAGCCACCGGTAGGGATCGTGCGACCCATGTTGCTCTCCCGTAGCAACCTCTCGCGCAACTGTGGCGACGCTGCTCCGAACTTGACCGAACTTAACCGAGCTTACCCCGGTAAGCTCGGGTAGTAACTCGGCTTGGAGCGCAGCTGCAGCGGTTGCTAGGCGACGGCGACTCAAGGTCGTTCGGTAGCCGCACCGCCCAAATCATACGCGACGAGCCGAGCTGGGCTCCAGTACTGTTGCTTTTCAAACAAAACAAACTGGGCATAAACATAAGTACTCTTTATGACGGCAGCACAAGTATTACAAAATAAGCGAAGGTATAAGAAATAATATCAAATTAGTTAACATGAACAAAATTCATGAGATGGTAGCATGGACTCTCAAAAAAAAACACAGCTGACTGAGGTAGTGTTCAGCTGGTCATAAAAAACAGTGCTAAAATCTTTTGGAACAATGTAGTCTGACATAAAAAATGGTCATTTTCTTTGCCACTCCTGTTACAAAGTTTGCTTTCTTTCCTAACGTGCAACAAAATTTCAACAAGGGCATTTTTCCAAGACAAGCTGTTAATGTGCACAATTTTTCGCATACCATAACACTTCACCATAGAAATCAATATCGCTCAATAAAACAAAAAATCAAAAACTCCCCTTTGGTTTTATTTTATACGGCTGTATTAACCAAGCGAGTGCGACGACATGGCATTTTTAACATCAATGTTTAGGTACGAATCGTAATATTGTGCTGTTTCCTTCAAAATATAATAGAATAATTCTTTGGAGGCACTTAGATATCTCTTAAGTGCGGGAAGGCGAAAGCCGTTTGCGATTCATTCCACTAATACGAATTTGCTGCGCTTGAATTCGTTTCATGACAGGGGAGAAGAGCTTGGCGAGAGGAAGCGGTGACGTCACGCTGCGCATGCGCAGCGTCGTCAGCTGTTACTTGGAGGCGGATCACAGTGCTTCGACGTCTTTTCGTCTGATCATCCACTTTTCCTCGTTTTTGAGCAATTTTTACCCAAATTATTGATCTTTCGGTGATCATAAGTACCAATTACGCTTAATTACACACTCTTGAATATAATTTGACACAAATCCGGCGTTTTTCCGCCATTTCTGTGGTAGGTTTCACTATGCTGTGTCGACTTCAGGTTGGCGTGAAGTCACACCGTTCCCATCGCTATATCCCCGTCCACGCTATACCGACGCCTTTTGTGGTTTTCTTTGTTTTTTTGCTATAATAGGCCATAATAATTAAAAACTCACTCTAGAGTCATCAAACTTGGCATCGGGTTACATTTTTTACCCTTTATCTTATGCTACTATTCATTTTCTTCTATCTTTATTAGTTGGCGCGTTATTTGTGGAAGACAGCGTTACACCGGACATAACCTTGGCCACGAGTATGAGCCATGAAAGGCTTTCGCCTTAATACATTACTCTATTGCACAGTTCCCTGACAATTTAAAGTAGAGTAGAAGAAAGCTGGACTAGTGTCATACGCTTAGTGGCGACATGTAGCTCGTTAACGAGAGAAAGAACCTGCTCATTATTTGATGGTGTTTTTTATTTGAACATTTATATTAATTGCCAAATGATCGATTTCCCTATACAAGTTTGTAATTCAAGTCAGCAAGCCTGGTTGGAACATTATAGGTTTATTAAAAAATTACGTAGCATTTTCTGTATTAAATTTACTAATCCTGAAACGTTAAACACTGTGCTGGTCCTGCAAAGGCCCCTGTCACAGTGCGTTGATAGTAAAATGTGTACAAGCTAAACTGGCGCTCTCACCTGCTGCCTGAGGAGTTGGTAAGCTGGTTTGGCTACAGCAAGAGGAGAACATATCTTGAGATTTCCTGATGTCCCAGTGCAGAAATAGAAGCCTGATTGTCTATTTACTGTTTAGGGCAACTCGAGCTTGTGTTACACTGCTGCAAGGGCAAACGTTAGTTTAAAAGGGATCAATAAGTAGCACGGCGTAGCAGCTTAACTACGTCCTCGGCTACAGGCACCGCCTCTGCAAAAAGTATGAAAAAATCGTATAAGCAGAATTCATACCACCTCATACCTGATATTGCAACGCCGCTCTCCTGCTACTTAACTGATTTCACAAGGAATACTCATGCCGCACTGAAACATACAAGAATTCTTTCTTCCCCCGTACTGTGCGGGAATGGAATGTCCTCAAAGCGAATATTGTAGAGGCTTCTACTGTGGAGTAATTTACGGCGTCGCTTAGGAATTTGTAACAATTTTGCAGCATTCAACATTTCCTTTTTGTTTCTTTTTTCTTTCCCCAGTGCTCATTTTGACGCGAGGCGTCGTCTAATATTGTATAATGTTGTTTCTTTTCGTCGTTCATTTTTTCGGTATTGTGTGCTGAGTTGCGTGTACCTCAAGGAGGTTTTCTTTTTGTCAAAGTGTATTTTACACCCACTCCTGCTTAAGGCTTTGCAATAAAGCCAGCAGTCTTCTGTAAATAAAATTAACTGATTTCAATTCAGTGTTATATTGCTCATTACGCTGGTCCTAAGTGTTGTTGAAGTAACAGGGTTTTATAATTTTCGTTGTCTTTATGTTTCAAGAGACTGATGAAAAACTAGCTCTTGTACTATTCTTCAGACTGGAGCGGTGGAAGGACAACATGCCAAAAAAACTGGCAAGCTGGTCTCTCTAAGTGAACAAAACCTCGTGGACTGCACCGTAAAATTGGGCAACGCCGCGTGCAAAGGCGGTTATACGCTGACAGCCTACCGGTACGTCATTTCTAACGGAGGAATCGACACAGAGAAGAGTTACCCATACGAAGCCCGTGTAAGTATGCATGTTACGGAAATCTGAGTTCTATAAAGATTGAAGAATTCCGTGCGGACGCGTGTTGCTCCGCTAGGAGCATGAGGGTCAATCAGCGGAGTGTCGGCGATTGTTCTTTATGCCGATACTTTGCTACCTTCATAACCTAATATACATGAGTTTCTTACGGAGACCGGAGGAGTATACGTGTAAGAGCTTGTCTATTTCTTTCAGCCCTGTAGTTCTTATTTTGGTGGAAGAGTTTTCTTGCTACAGTGGTTCTGATAATAAAGTTCCAAAACCTTGACGCAGAAAAAGATATTTATATAGCGCATGGAGCAAGTGTCGATTGCTTTACAGGGTGGCATAGAATAAAGATATCTGAGCTTTGTGGGTGTAAAATTCCAAAGGAGCAGTTGGGTTACCACGTTTCGCACGCAGCGTGAACCAAGAACATTGCTTTCTGGTGGCTTGGAGTTCCCCGAACCGGCTCCTGTATTTGTAAGGAAAGCTGGCTCACTTACTTGCAATATATACGTCGCTATTTTCTGTGCTATTATTATTATCATCGTTTGCGGGATCTTGTCGAGGACACGGGACGATTGCACTTGAAAGTATTTCATATGAAGAACAGACGTATTCAAAACGTTTATAGCCTTCCTGGAATGGGCCAGCTGAGAAGATGAAAGGTTTCCTATATTTTTTTTTTACCAGAACCCTCAGCTCTTCCTTAGAAAAGGGCTTCTTTGACACTCAGCACATACCTTTGCCCAACAAAATAGGGTCCCCGACGCACAGGGCAATAGGTCCGGGCCTGTATTCATATTTGGAAAAAACCGCGCACCCTGAAGATGCGGACTGAACAAAATAGGACAAGGTCGGCACCTTGACGGAAAGAATCCAATAGATCGTCTTGTCTGGAAGGCTCTAAGATGCACACAAAGGGAGAGGGAGAGAGGGGTTGTGGGGATAGTGACTAGGGTGGGAACAAAACACTGGTTTAGGTATCGACTTCAAAGCGGTAGAGGTAAGACGCGATGAGGTGGCAAGGAGATAGGCTTAAACTTCGCATAGGATGCGCGATTTGCAGACAGATAGGCAGAGATAGATTGCCAGAAGACGGGCGAGGCCGTCCCACAGCTGCCAGTAGTAGTATCTGAAGATTAATTCAGAGACAACGCGTAGTCGTACGTTCTTGGGTGTACCGAGAGAATTCCTGGAGCTCTGTTGTGAAGACCACGAGCAGCCAATACAGCTAGCTCATTACTTGTAAGGCATGATTGTGCAAGTATAGAGTTAGGAGTGATTGTTTCTCGACGTAGTGAAAAGATAGTGTCGTCAATAGTGTCGCGGTGGTCGAGTTGTAGCGGCAGTTCTTTATGGCATGGGCGGCTGCTTAAGTATATCTAAAGCTGGCTTAGTTGCTTGTGAACAGGAGTAGTGTAATTGTCTGTGAAGCGACCACTAAAAGGGTGATCTCAACTCGGGTGATGTTCGGGAGATTTCGAAAAGGTCCGCATGTCCTGAGGATTGAATCTGGTATGTGGACACAATATACCGCCACTCACCCTCGTTAATCTATGTATGACAGCATTACTCAGACAGCTATCCGCCTTCCCAATCTTCGTCACAGCCCCCACGCCGACGATATTAACCTATGCTGTGAAACAGGATCTCCCTTGGGCTTCGAAACTGCATGGCGCCATAGTAAACAGCCCATACAGAACCAGACTTCAAACTTCAATCGAAAAGCCGGTACTCCTCCTACTAGCTACCTTTGCGTTCATCGGCAAGGCCTGCTCTCGCTCTGCAATCAAACAGCAGGCGGCGACATAGCTTATAATTCGCGTAGCGAGCAAAATGGGTGCAGGCAGGCGCGAGGCACAATCTGGCCCTGAACGCAGCACTTCTGCGATTGATTGCAGCCCGGAAATGTACGTTGGTACTTTGTGAACTTCGTTAAAGGTCATTTTTAATTCTTGTAATAAATTTTGTAGTAAGACACCCTCATATATGAAAAAAATTGCCCTAAGCTGTAAAAATAAGGAAATAAACTTTGTCCAAAGCAGGAAGAACACCCTCGGGAAGCTGCAACAAACCCACCGGTCGAGTAGATTCCGAAGTCGAGGGCCGCGAAACGCAGCAGATGTGCGTCGCCAGAGACAACATTCTAAGACAAGCGTTCAATGCGGACATGGAAAGTGTCGTTTTAGTACTGCTGCACAGTGAAGCAGCCTTCCTATTTATTAACTTGCGGCATGGCGTGTGCAATTGTGCACGGAAGTTTTCAAGTGTTTTTTCGAAGCCGCTTGTGTTGTTTTCGCAGAATGAATGAAGCTGGCGAGATTTGAGCTTCTTGCTGGACTGATTGTGTGGCCATTTTATGCATAGAAACTGCGTAGAACAAACAGAAAGGCAGACGAGATACGGCAACAACCCTTCATGAAGGCCGTAGCAACTGCATCTGCCGTAGTATCACTAATGGGCTACGATCAGAACCAGGGGCTGAAGCGATCCATACTCGTGAGCAGGCAATAGGCCCCACGTGATGACGGGAGGGAATCGACAAGGTACGTTTAGACGTGGGAAAGCCTCGCGTCAGGAGACCGAAAAGGAGAGGCAGGTGTGGCGGTATGGCGATAAACTTGGACGCGCTAAATTTTGAAGGCTGGTTAGTGCCCAGCAACAGCGTTGGCACAGCGTTGATGCTTGGCCAGAGGAAGCGAGCAGTGACTATCTTCTGCGCCGCACAAATAGCGGGGTGTCTCACGTGGTGCACTTGGCCACAAAAATCTGCGATGTAAGGCAAAGCCACGAAGGACCCAAGGAAACTTTTTCAAGAAGGAGAAGAACGGATGCAGACAGTCAGCGAAGCAAGGGGAAGTGGATAAGGAACGAAGGTGATATAGCTCTGAGTTCTTGCGGTGGGTGGCTGCGAGCTCGTTGAAGTCCACTATTCTTTGGGACGGCAGGGCACAGGCGCTTGAGTGTGCATCAAGAGAATATGTCGGCCCATGGGAGTGACAATTAGGTAGCGTAAAATCGGACATAAAACACAATTGGCGGATCTCACATGCAGTGTAGGTGCTGTCATTCCATTGGAATGAAAATTTCGAGAGCTTATGGCATGTTAAGACTGGAACGTCCCGGCCTTCCAGAAAGTGGAAGTGGTTTATTGCGAGGTGCACCATGAGTTCTCTACCAAATGAGTGTTTATATTTAGGATGTTTGTTCTTCGCTTCTTCGCGGAGAAAAAACAAACGGCTTCGAACCAGACCCGTGCTCTTCGATAATTGCGCCAATTTGACTGCTTGATGCATGAGTATGGCGGCGTCTGCGAGCGCCTTTTCGGTACCATCGACTGCAGATGCTGCGTGGTCAGCACACTGAAGTGGTACAAGCGGATATTTTTCCAGACACGGGAGCAAGCAGCGATGAATATTCGGAAGGCCCGAGAATTCTCTAACCTTTCTGAGTAAAGTCGACATAGGAAAATTTTGAATGACCGTGATCTGTTTGTGGAGCGGTCTGATACCTTGAAAAGGGACAAGGTGGCCGTGGAACTCGAGCGTGTTTACGCCGGAGATGTACTCGCTGGGGTTGATTACGAGGCCGTAAACATAAATCCGGTGGAAAAGGATGCGCATGCGAACTTCATGCTCGGAACTGGAGGAGCTTACGGCGAGCAGATCAGCGACGTAGGTGCAGAAGCCCTGGAGACCTTGCGTGACTTCT
Source organism: Amblyomma mixtum (assembly GCF_055824585.1). Classification (NCBI taxonomy): domain Eukaryota; kingdom Metazoa; phylum Arthropoda; class Arachnida; order Ixodida; family Ixodidae; genus Amblyomma; species Amblyomma mixtum. The sequence continues at coordinate 58,592,010 of NC_143013.1, read as the reverse complement.
TTGTTTTATTCGTAGTGGTATAATCGTCCTTTCCTGTTAGCGCGTACATAATAGTCTGTCTCAAGCTCAGTAAACTCTCACTGCTTCAAATAACCTCCATTTGCCGTACCAAGCTCGGTAGGCAGGAATTATATTTTATTACTTGGCTTATGTTTGGCTTATACTTAACATACGACACCTCTTCAAGGTATGTTTTGACAACGTGATTCGAGGCTCTCACACATTGGAGGTTCTAAATCAGTTATTTAGTTTCCGCTAGGAGCTCGACAGTACCCTATGCAACTTCTGCACACACCATACTTCTAATCGCAATGCCTCATTATGCTACCAATGTATTGTTGATCGGTTCTTGGGTCCTCTCTAGAGATCTAGAGAGAGTCTGAACATCTATGCCTAACTTCTTACCTCTTAACTTCTTTATGCGCATCTTCCACACGAATTTCGCGTTCTTGTCAATTCGCATACAGGCCAAATAGAGCTCTCAATATTCTATCGTCGCGACATCTCACCTTGCCTACCACTCTTCATCGTCGATGACGCCGGCAGTAACGCACATTGTGAAATATCTTCCACTTACTCTCTGAACATTCGGGTTCTTGCAGCTCCTTTCTTTTTATAGAGCTTCCGGATAAATGTCAGTGCTTCCTGCAATCTTCTGTTGCGCGATCCGGCTTAATAGCTCGCAGCTTCTACTTATAAAGTGTTTGTCTTAGTTTGCTATGGTATCTTCGCTTGCCTCGCTTTAGCCTACATTGGCAATAAAGCCCCCTCTCAGCACAGTGCGCTGCAATTTTACTTTAGTCACTGAAGAAGCTACGTTTTCACAGAATCTTTTTGCCACCTTTTAATTATGATTATATGTAACAGTGTAGGCATGTGCAGCCTTTACCTTTTACCTGTTGTTAAGATCAGTCCCGGTAATACACCCATGGGTATGATCGTTTCATATTTTTCATTCATCCTTTTTCGAACATGTTCCGCTTATGATAAAATCATTTATCACACAGTGACCAAATTCCCAGAAGTAATTTGCACAGGGACACACACGGTATGTAGAAATGTCGCGCACGGAAATGTTCAACCAGAACTTCAGAAGCTCTCATCTTGTGATTAAGTCTCCGAAAAGTTTAGGGGTAGGCGCCCGCGTCAACCTAGGCGCGCACCTTAGCACAGTTGGGGGGGGGGGGGGGGGGGGGGGGGGGTTTCCTTCTTTCAGTATCTATCTGGTGACGTACAGAAACGAACACCACGAGACAGATGTCCCTAGAGCATTCTCATGAGACGCCGGCCAAATTTTCACAGATGAAGGGCAGGCTCATTGTTTACATCCACATTGAATGAACATTTCAACCTGTGCGAAAATGCACTTTTTAGTCCTGTGCGTTTAATTAAGTGTTTCGCAATGAAGTACCCAAATGTATGTTCATTTTGTCAGGTTCTCTCTGCAGACAATAGTGCTCAGTATGCAGGCAATGACCGCGCATCAAGGTTTGTGCACCATATTTTAGAGAGGCTGGAAAATACTAAATATGCACAATTTGGTATGTATGGCGAGAATACTATTATTCATGCTGTGACCGTCTTTGCAACCTGTGAAGAAAGCGACGAAATATTGCTGAATTGCTAAAACTGAGCAAAAACTCATTTATAGCTTACGGGGTTTAACTTTTTATTTAATGTGATTGTAAGAACCATTCTACAGCTGCAGGCACCTTGTGGCTGACATGCGAACCCTCTGGGTTTGTTGGGTACCTGATGTAGTAGCATATTTAGCTGTTGACACTCCACCCCACAGCTCGACGAGATCTTGCTTGCAGCTGCTCGTGCTGCTTTTGAACATGGGCAGGTGTCACCATGCGGATTAGGCTTACCAAGTCGCCAATACGCGGCTGCGCTACTGCAGTTGTGGTGGTATCACTCGTTGTTGCACCGTGAATACGTATGTGTGCTTGTTTAACAACAAGACGCAAAAATATTTAAGCTGCTGCCATCGCCGAGTCATTTTGCGCTATATCGTGTTCTACTGGCACGACTGCATAACTGGGCAAAACAGCAGTGAGGACGCGCCCCTATGGTCATTTGGAGCTGGTTATCATTTATCCACGCGACTTCTGAGAGCATGGCTAAGAAATAGACAGTCGGCCTCAAGGCGCAATCTCTCACATTAGGGTTAAAGAGCCTATGCGTATATTCCTTCTTGAGCAGTCTAACGAGCCTGCGACGCAACCCGCCGTGTAGAGAACATGCTGAACTTCGGTGACCTCGTGTCTTTGGTTGGCAAAGAAATCTCAAGGGAGGAGGAGGAGGCTTGCACCTTCCAGTGGATCACAAATACTGCCAAATAACGCTCGATCGCCAGGACCGAAAGGAAACTGAGTGCACGCATTTTTGACGATTTAGTTGGTAGTGCAGTCCCCTTTTATCTGCGTAATACGAAAGTGATTTTGGAAAATTACTGCTAATCTTCGACCCACCAAGCCGACCTATTACGCTGACACCGACGATATTGAGCGACTAACTGTCTGAAGGGAGGACCGTCATGCATGCGAAGAGATAACATACTTCTGTTTTGTAAACTGGGCTTGGTGTATATAAGTTGACAAGAATTACAGTTGTCTTGCAAAAATGGCTATCCTACCGGCAGTAATAAGCCACAGAATTCTTCAACGTATCCTCCAAAGTAGCAGAATTATGCGGCCGCGTATTTGTTGTAAACGTTCCTGGTGTATTTTCTGCTTGTCATACCATGTTTTGTGGCATCGAAATATAAAGCAGATGCAGACAGCTGAAGGCCACAACATCACCGACAGAAGCCGCCATGGCAGTTACCATGCGCGTAGTACGATTTCGATAGAATACGCTCAAGAAAGAGCCTTACGTAGACGCAGTCGCTAGATTGCAATATCCCATGTGCTCTGGGGAATGGCTTCCGCCAAAATTCTCTAGGCAAGCAGGCTCCGTCAGAGCTTTAAAAACCCGTACTCAATCCCGGAAAGTCTGGCAGCCCGATCTGCAGTCGCGTAAGAAGCATTTCCTGCCCATAATCACGTCGAGTCGGCTTCTAAACCATTCATGACCACGAGGTGCCACAGCAACAACCAACACATCACAGCCACCAGGGACATACACCGCGACGATCCTCCACGTGGTCGGTCAGCACCGCAACGTGGGCTTGAGCACTAAACGGACTCAAAAGAAATATTCCTTACAAACCTTGCTCATTCACAGTGCTCACGACAACCTAGAAGAGAACACAACGTTCACAACTAGCATACAGCGTTCGCACCTAGCGATCACAGCATAGACAAACACAGCTTGAAACGCGACGTAAGGACGGGAGGGCCGATTATCCTCGTCCGCCGTTCCGCAATAAGCCCAAGGGCCGCAGCGCTCCCGCACTTCCGCGGCCAGCACTTGTACTTCAGGTTGAAGACTATCGGTGCACGCTCTCCGCCGTGGAGGCCACTCGGCGTCAACACCTAAATATTATCTTACGCTGTCGTTCGGTAGCATCGTATAAGCTGCTACACACACAAGTGTTTGTGTGTGCATCGGTCACATTATGTGCCGTCATCCGAGACCTGTTCTGAACAACAGCTTAATATCTGTTTCTTTGAGTTATTTGTATACTTGGTATTGGAAAAAGAAACTCGCAACCCATTTAGTACTCCCAAGCGAGAATCAGTTATCGTATCTATAGAGGAAACGAATGGCCAGGCCCTAGATATATGTATAATTACAGCGTCGATGAAGCCAGGCACTCACGCACTACCTGACAATTCGCGTACAGTTATTGTGACGCCAGACAATGCAACATGAAGTAATGGCACATCCCTATCGAGAAAAAAATATACGTTTCCAACTGACGATACTGGAGTATTAACGCTTCTGTTTTGTTGATACACCGAAATGCTCACCAAAAATGAAAGGGTTCGCCATATTCATGTTTCTTCCCACTACCGTGCAGAACGGTACGTGCAGGTTCAAGAAAGAAGATATTGGCGCGACACTGCGAAACTACTCGCGTGTCAAGCCGACAGAAGCGGACCTCGCGGTTGCCGTCGCAAATGCAGGGCCAGTCGCCGTTATGATAAGTACAGGGAGCGAGGATTTTCACAATTACAAGCGAGGTACGTACCAAAACAGCCGAAGGGGTTGCTCTGAGCTTCAATACCCGAGTATAGGGTTGTTTTGCTATTTTTTATAATTTAGTTCAAAAACGCTCGGCAGAGGGGCTGGGGGCTCATCTATGTGCTTAGCTTCAGCACTTCACACCACCGTGGCACTGCTTGACTCCCAGCGCTGGCGATCGGAGTGCTTAGGCATTGCTTTTGTTGTTGCGTCCTTAACTAAAAAAGTCCCGTGTATAAAGTGCAAGTGTGTATACGCCAAACCAGTACCTGTTTTGGCATAATTCTTATCCAAATGACCTCAGTTTCGTGTCCTAAACTTAACACTTGATTGCCTCCTCGCGTTCTTTACGGTGGCATGGGAATGAAGTCCTCTATCTACACTTGAGCAGAATACTGGTGGTAGTTCTGTAAGAAAGGTCAGTTTGCCATTTTACAGGCTGCTGGCCCGTTAGATGTCTGCTCTCGCTTCATTACGCTAAGCATTAAGCTCATCTTAGCCAGGCTTTTTGTCCTTTCTGATACCCCGCGAATACAGCAACGACGATATTCAGTGGCACAATGTATGCCGCGCAGGGCTGGAATGACTGGAAATCAGTAGGTGGGCTTTTGTGCGTGGTGGGCTGACGGTGATGACGGTGATAATGTTGTGCTGTCAGCTGCTGTTAACGAAAAAGGCTATGAAGGAATGCGCTAAATTCCTCCTTGCAGTGAAAAAAAAAAGGTTGTCCAAGGGCTGCAACCTAGCTTTTTTTTTAGTTCCGGCTATCGCCTTCCGCGCTCGGGTACCTGAAACATTTTTTTTACTCTCTTATTGTGTTCTGATTTCTCTTATCGTGTTCTGATGCTAGGGTGTCCTGCGTTTAGGAAAACAAGACTGCCACTTATCCATGCGTTTTGCTAACCTCCTAGACAGACCACTTCGTTTGTTTTCTGTCCGAATAAGTGTTTTTTGTTCATTCTAATTATCCCCTAGAAATACAGGTATGCTCCGCCATCGGACACAATGAATGTGACTGAATTCATTGTAACGCGTACATCCACCTGGCAGGGAGCGTTATAGCTGAGTTTTTCTACTTACGTGCCACTGCACACTCCTTGCGTTCAAGGGAGAACAGCAGGTCTTGTATGGCTTTCCAAAATGGCTTTACTGTACCCAGTGATAAAAGGATTTCCAACCAAAACCTAATATTTGAAAACGAAAGGCTGCTGCATAGGAATTTTCATAGTGGTTCTTTTATTTTTTACTTGTGCTCCAACACCTTTTTCTCGGCTCTTTTTTGCTTCTACTGAATCACCCCTTACGCCACTGCTATTGGTATGCGAATCTTTCAACTATGGCTAACATAGGATGGCCAGAGCGGCAAAAAACGTGCAACTCTGAATTTTTTCCCGGTGATGTGCAAAACCGACGGCACCCTACACACAACTGTCACTTTTGTCGGGATGTCTTGATGGCCAGCTCGTTAAAATATATCATGATGCTGGTGCACAGATTTCTCCCACCTCTTGGTCAATTGCAGCGAGCGAAACTTTTAGCCTTGGTTTGAACTGAGGATCATTTGGACGACACCCACCGGTCGGATCTCAACAGCTGTGTTGAAAACATTACCAGACGCAAAGTGCGGCAATTAAAACTTTTTAAATTCATGAAACCTACGCCATTCTGTCCGGAAACGTGCGAGGGTAGTCTGAGCCACCGAATGGCAAGCGAAGATTAGCGGAACCTTTAACCCAAGGCCGCACTATACTACTATTTCATCTTCCGAGCGTCTATTTGATAAATATCTAAAGGAAAATGTCGAGTCTGCCATTAGAGCATGCCATCGAAATGAAACAAAAATATCCGGCTTCATTACTTAGAAACCGAAGAATTGGACTGATGAATTAGTGCACGCTAGCAAACATTCGACATGAACATGAAATGAAAGGGGCACCGCCTCCATATCCGGCAGCAAGGTAGGGAGATCCTTGGAAGACCTCAAGTCAGCACCTGACCTTCCACTCAAGCGGCTGTAATTCTTACATAGGGGCACTCTGCGAATGATCTGTGTTCTCCAATCTGTGTTCTCCGAGATAAATCAATATGACAAAACCATCCACGTGCCGAGAATGCAACAGAAGCGACGGGACTCTTTAGTCTCTGCATCTTATTAAATTTCTAATTATTAAAAGAACGAAGACTTTTATAAACACAAAGCGACCATGCACGCTTTGACTTAAGCAGGGTATAGACCAACACATATCTGTGACGTCAGCAGCATGTGCTGTCGCAGGCTTGAACGACTGAGGAAAAACTTTAGGTTGAAATTTAGGCTTAGCCCTTATTGCAACACGTGAAAGCAGAAGTTTTTAAAACAGTTTCCTAATTTCACTGTGTATCTATGAGGGCGTCATTTCCTGAAGCACAGCCAAGTTCATCATCCTAGATCAGGTTCTCAGAGTTTGAAGGGTCTCTTCGAAGGCAATGTACGTATATTAAAAACATCGCGAATTATGCGCATTGGAGTGTCCTGCGCCTGGGAATAAGAGGCGGCTGTACGACCCATAGAAGTGTATGTAGGCAAAACTTACAAAATTATATTTCTTGTTTTACACAACACCCATGCAGTCGGCCTTTAATTAGCAGTTGGGGAATGCTTTGAAGAAGACTGTGACAAAGTATCGTCCATCATTTCGAAGCTATCTTCTTAAACTACCACGATAAATGTGTTGTGAAGTATGGCATACCCACAAAAGGCGCTCTATCCGCTGTGTGTTACCGCGATTCGAGCAACCTTCTCCTGTAGCCCGACATGCTTCTGCATGCGGTCTCACTAGTGCAGTCGTTTAAACTAGGCAGCCTAGACAGCATTACCTGAAAATGTGTTCAAGCGCCATAGAAAGCGCGCGAAAGGGAACCACGCACTGTTACTGAAAGCGCCGCAGACGATGCGCCCACTTGCATCCGGCTTCGGTGTCCGCTGGCGCCGCCCATGTGTGTATTCACGGTGTTAGTCGTCTGTTATACAGTGCGGAGTTTGTTAATCGTTTTTTGTTTGAGGACTGCCTTCAGTGAAAAAATTCAGGACAACACTTAAGTCTGCAGAAGAGCTGATGTGCGAAACCTTTCCCTTTCCTCTCTTTCTCCGTTTTTTGTTCATAGTTCATTTTGGTTTTCATTTTTAGTTTTTTGTGCTTTTTTTCGTTTATTTCTATCTCTCCCTAATTTTGATTTTTTTAGTTCTATTATTTTTATTTTATTTTGTATTTTATTTCATTACTTATATGTTCCTAATCAACTGTTGCTTAATCAACTTTTACATTTTATTTTAATAACCATAGAACTTATGATTGACAGTTCATGCGGGCAACTTCCGTCTACAACTTCCGTCCACGCCACTGATGGGCCAAGAAAGGCTTACGCATTAAAACCGCAGTGTCGTTTAAACGGCAGTACTTCCGAATACACGTAGCACACGAGGCAGCATGTCGGACTGCCCAAGAAGCTTGTGCGGTTCTGGGAAACAGCCAGCGGATAAGAGTGCCTTTTGGGAACATGTCCGGCTTCATAGCACACATTCACTATGACATAATAGAGTGATAACTTCGAAATGACGTAGCATGGTTTGTCCCACTGTTCTTGGAAGCACTTGTGAATTCGTAACGAATGGCCACCTCTGCGGGTGCTCTGCGACCCAAGACAAATATTTTGGAAAGTTTTTCTGGCATGTTTTTCATTAGGTCGCGCTCCTCCCGCCCCATACAGCGAACCAGGGTCGACTCCCACCCGCATGTTTCATGGTGTTTAGATGCTCATCGGCTTTCAAATGACACTTCATACTTCCAGAACCTGTTCTAGTGTGAACATGGTTGTTCTTGACAATGAACGCCATCAAAGGTGTGCTGCGAACTCAGAAAATTGCTTTAAAAATTTTCCTTCTATGTATCTCTATTGGCGCTAAGCCTACTTTTCTGTCCTAGTTCGAACAGCCAGCGCGAGCCCCCCGCTTTGTATGTAGATACGATGTTGGTCAAAATTCTTAAACCTACTCTTCAAAGGGCAGACATCTTCAGAACCTCAGCTTGTGGTTAAACGAGCTGTAGTGTGTCTTTGACGCCCGATATAATGCTTCATCCGAATGCCGCCGTGGTTGTTTAGTGGTTATGGCGCTCGACTGCTGACCCGAAAGACGCAGGTTCCATCCCGGCCATGGTGGTCGAATTTCGATGGAGGCGAAATTCTGCAGGCCCGTGTGCTGTGCGGTGTCAGTGCACGTTAAAGAACCCCAGGTGGTCCAGATTTCCGGAGCCCTTCACTACGGCGTCCCTCATAGCCTGTGTTACTTTGGGATGTTAAACCCCCATAAACCAAACCAAACCCTCATCCGAACGCTGGCCAGACTGTCTCTGGAACCATATGGAACACAATTTTACACCATCAACAAGGTGGCTGTACGGCCGCATCACTACGCCTAATTATGTCATACCTACACATTTCCGAGAGTTGCTGCTCTGAAGGACACGAGCAGGTCATTAGGAGCTGTACATACAAGAACATTGACAAGGTGACAGCTCTGTCTAGGCACATTGCCCTCAGCGGTGAGCTCATTGTCGGCTGAGGACAGTACTTGCCAATGTGCGGCTCAAGCCCGCTCTCTTCTCATTGACTACACACATTACAATGACAACTTAGGGAACCTCTGCTGAAAATCAAACGGGAGATATCTTCACGAAAGCCGTTAATAGTTGTTAGAAAGACGAAAGCCTCACATCCCGCTTCCGGCTGATGTCCTAAACATAAAACATCTCAAATATATAGTTTAAAGAGAATCTTCATCAAATTAGTGACGTTGCTAACAGGAGGGCCTTGATTTGACGCCAAGAAATAATCGTTTATCTCCCGGTATTTCAGAAAATCAGCGTGCCTTTTTCAAAAGTAATTCTTGTTTTTAAGGTACCTGTCGGCTACAAAGCTACCTTATTTCAAGCCGGTTCATTATTTTCGGTTTGGTTCTACAGGTTTAAATTTTGATTTTTTTCCTAGGATAAAATATTTGCTTAAGCGTCTCGATCCTTGAACCGAACAGACTGTGGCATTTTTAAAATTTCAGTGTACCTGGACCTTCGCTAAAGTACTTGAATGGGTTCCATAGCGTATAGCAGTTTTTTACCAATGCACCTCACTTTCTCTAAACAAGTATTGCTTTATATACAAGAGTCGCAATCGTGAAGCCTTTATCTCTTACGAAAGTAATTATATCATCATAACCAACAAAAGTGTGCAGCTTTCATAAGTTCTGAGTAGAAAAGAACATTTGAGGATGTTTGCCTCCACGTGGCTTGATACTTTTTTGAAACAAGCCCTTCGCTGCTATAAAGAAATAGCTTTTACCTCTTACAGAGTTTTCTATTAAAGCAATGCCTCATAATCACTTTCAGGCTCTAGTTCTCTTCGTTCCACGCTGATGAACGACTACCACTTGTGTCGTCACTACTGAATAATAATAATGCTCTGGACATTTTAATTCTTGCCGTGCCGCCAGAAGTGCACATTCAGGTGTTCACAGATGCACAATTAGATTCACTCCAGGCAACTAGCTGCGTACTGTCAACAAGGGCATCGATCATCGTGCCTTATATTCAAAATTATACCTATATGTATTGTATCCAACTACACATTGAAATCTTTATGTACTCTTCATGCACTTAAGTAGTTAACTATTAGTCGTTATAATTTTCTACCAAACCTTTTTTCTTCATGTGAAAGGCTTCCAACCTAAACATCTTAAGTATCCACCAAACTAGTATGTGGTTCTGTTCAAATATTCAACTTAATCGTTTTTACCAAACATACGATCAGGCTATTATTCGCCTAATAACCTTGCCTTTCCAATCATACCTCCACCGTTAACTGTGTTGAGAGTGCGCCGTATTTCTTCATCGACTTCATCTGCACGATTTCACAGGATCTTGAACTACTAAGGGCATCGGTGTTTTTAATGCTCACCGAAACATTCTTGCATTACTCATATCAGTTATTCACTACCATTATTTTAACCCGGTCGCATGGTGTAACATGTGGTCACACATTAAACCCAACAAAACTAAACCCTTACTCTCTTGTGTCTACAGTCTTTTTATAAAATCCATACTATGCGGTAGTGTTAAGTTTCTCATCCTGCCGAAAATCCGGCGTCGCCGCCGGCATCGTAGTCCTCGGCAGCGGCGGTGTTATGAGCGGAAAAACAGGTGGCTCACTTGCCACCTGGGTTATGTGACCCTGTGATGTCCTCACAACCGGCCCATCGTGGCGATTAGCTCAGCGGTTTCCAAACAAACTCCACACCTTGACAGGTGGCAGTTAAATTGATGAGTGGTCGCGAGTGGTTGCTCGAGGTGAGCAAGCTAGGTCTGAGAAGTTCCATTGGTTGCTATGTTTGCCGAACCCTTCTGCCGGGTCAGTGGCGCATTTTTTGGCTGCGCACTAGTGAGTCAGGAGTGGAAAGAGAACTCCCCGCCATCTAACAATGGAAATTCGAGATTGACTAATTTCGCGTACATTCCCTGCGGTCTAAGAATATAAATTGGAGATTGACTAAATTCGCATGCATGCGCACGTTGCCAGAACCTAGGCGACAGACGAAGGGTACTTGCGTGATACGGATCTCTAATCTTATTCCGTTGCAATCTTGAAGGTGGTTTGAACGGTATGTGATGATAAGAGAGCGGTATTCGTGTCTGCGAAGTGGTAAGCACTGAGGACACCATGCTGCTGAAAGGTCCGATTCAGGCTATTTTGCCGTATCCTTACGAAGAAGATAAAGGGTCCCCTTAACCTTAAATTTTTTCAGTTTGTTATACAATACTTAAATGTCCGAAACCAATCATTTTGTTTCTAAAGTAATCGGTGCGGAGTTTAGCATCGTGGTGCGAATGTTAAATATTCGATTTTCGGCTAATCACCAATTTTAGGCAGAAAACTGGACTCCTAGCGATAGGTATCTAACGCATACGCGTGCAGGCTTGTACAACGCATGGCAATTAGGTTCATCTATAACAAGTATCGCCGCCACGAGTCACCATCTGAACTTCTTACCCAGGCTGGTCTCACCACTATTAGTAGTCGCGCCAAGCATACACGCCTCAAATATATTTATCTTCTCTTGTCTGGAGCCTTTAAAATCAACAATGAGATTTACATCTCCCGCTCAACCCACCGCAGCACTAGAACACAACACTCTAAGCATTTAATCGAATACCGGGCACACAGCAACACTTTTAAGTATTCATTTTTCTCCCAAGCAGTCCGTGAATGGAATGCCTTACCTGATGATGTGGTCAAGTGCCCGTCCCAGGAAAGGTTTCTTTCCCACCTATCAACTGTACCCTTACTGCAGAATGTTCTTGATTTGTTACTTTTGCTCTCCTGCAAATTTTTTGTGACTTATGATCTCTAACTGTAGTTTTGTTTCCTTTGTTCCAATGTGCCAACTAGAACTGTATAACAATAATTTAAGTGTACTTTTCTTACTGTCGTTTTCTCAACTTGTATAACATGCCCCAATCCTGCAACAGCTTCGGCATGAGGCTAGCAGTATGTACTAAATAAATAAATAAATAAGCTGTACATCTGTGTGTACGAATATATACTGCACGATGATTTCTTCACTGCTTTTCAATCTCTGCCTTTGTGCCATATCTTTAGCGGCATCCATCTATGAAGTTATTCTCCTTACCTAAAATATGTCTGTTACTTTGCAGTTATTCATCGAAATCGGGGATTTTGTAAGAATGCGTACCTTGAAGATTACATGCCACTTAATTTTATGCAGAACGTCGTTTATTAAGAACCTATTACATAATTAGAGGAGCTTCTGAGAAAAATTGATAAGATGTAACTAAATGAAATTATACTATCATGGCTAACTGATCAATAACCGATCCATAGCCCTAGGTAACCTCCACAATAGTCCTATCAGAAATAAAAAAACTTGCGTGATATTGCTGACGTACGGAACAAAATTAGCCAAATCCAGTCATGAGAGCCGTAGTCAGCTTCGTTTTTAGAGCTAGGACTATTTGCTGCGTGCTTTCATTTTATATCTTATCAGATAATACTTTACGATCACCTCCACAGCATATAAAGAGATCTGCGGAAGATCCAAAGCTAGAGGACAACCGCAACTGAGGCATTACACCTCTCTCTAGGAGGAAGCTTGGAAGCTCCTCAAGTGCATTTATCTTTAAAACCTATAGTTCGGCTACTTGGTATTGGCTACCTAAGTTCAAATGATTAACGAAATGGAACGTGGAGACAGGAAAACATTTCGCACCCACCAATTCGCTAGTAAAAGTGAATTTAGAGTGTTCCAGTGAGAGAGAATCAGTTCAAGGTCCCACACTTTCTATCCCGTGCGCTTAGGATTTTGGTGCCGACTTGGGAACACAAAAAAAATGATGGCTGTTGCGACAGCGCTTGTTACAGAACTCTGCTATTCTCATTTACTTGCTTTTGTTGGCGAAGCACCGCACAGGTCCTGAAGTAGACAATGAATGTTCCAGTATTTTTCCGCGAAGTGTCAAGGCTTCCTTTCTGCAGAACGCCGTCGTTGGTGTCGTTTTCATCGGAATTGAGAGCATAAAAGCAGGCCGCCCATATTCACCTAGCTCGAATCACCTTGTGACATCATCGCAACTTGGCCACCGGATATGGAGCAAACTGCCCACCTTGGCAGTCGCAGTATAATAATTGGTTCGCCGTGAGAGGTTGCTTGCGACGAGCAATCTGGTTTCACAGGCGCACCGATGGCTGTGTTTGGAGCAGCCACCTGTCGGAGCAATTCCGTATTGTTTAACCATGGCAGCACAGCGCCACTCTCCGTCATCTGTTGATGTAGAAATTCACCAATTCAGCCCATGTGGACACGTAGGGAGAACCTACGCCAAAGAGGTAGAGTAGTTGCGCGGTACAAATCTACTCAACCCTCGAGGGTAGTTTAAACGTTTTGTCATCGTGAACAAAGGAACAGTATTCTTGTCTACGAAGTGATACGCAGAGAGGACCTAACACAGCGTGAGGGAGCATTCAAGGCTATCGCGCCATACAGTCAAGGCGGAGCTTAAGCGTCCCCTCAAGCAACCACGTAATTACGCAACATAAGCTCCCCACATGGAGGAATAAAATAAAGTTATCAGCATTCATTATAAAACCTGTTTGCTTGAAGTGCTATAATAAAGTTTCTGAGAAATAAGCACAACGTATGGGCGGCTCTTCCTAAATCTAACATGGACCTAATGTGGATAGCTTATTCTGGCCTCGGGGATTATATACTAGGCTGCTGTGTACTTATCTCTAGAAGGATATTGGTAAACCTCCATTCATGATCTGAGAGAGCCGGCCAAAAGCGCTCGACCCCATTTCTATTCTTCTAGTTGTAACACTCTCGTGAAATGGATCTGCGGCCACTGCCTTATATAAACAGAAGTATTCTCTTAGCGTAACCACGTGGCAGTTTTCTAGCTTGCACGAGTAGCGATCGATCTTATATTTCAGCCTTGTTGTAGTGAAGACCAGGCTTTCGCTGAAGGGTCCTCACGGCATTAGCCGCACTTTCCACAAGAGTGCACCCCGCGCTCTTTTCCTGACAAATGAATATAATGAGCACATCCACTTTTTTCTCGCCAAGAGCCGCACCGTGTCTGCTGTGGGGCTGTCGCACGTACACGAACACTCTTGCATGCAAAACTGTGCGCTTAGGTTCATTGCTATTGAAGTCGTATGGTACCGGCAGGTGAGCAAACACTCTCGTTCTATGTCGCACTTCATCCCGTTTTCTTCATTCTTGGCGTTTTTTTTCTACCCTTTAGGGGCGAGAGCAAGAGAGTGGGAAGATGTAAATTATAAAAATTATAGCAATATTCTCAGAACTAAATGTTTACTTCGCATGCTTTGTCACTTTTTTATGTTGTCCTAATATTCTATGACGGCTTGGGCCAGAAGGTTGTGCAGGAATGAGTTAACCTGCTTCGAAATACGCGGATTTCCCATTAACTAGGGCGCGCATTTCTGTACTGTTTTTTTCTCGCTTAGTTGGTTGGTGGAAAATTAAGGCCGTAGTTGTTTGCTGCAGACACATTTACCGCCAGTGTTGTATCCTCATGCAGGAATCCTCGACATTCCAAATTGCCCAAAAATTCCGGACCATGTGGTTCTTATTGTGGGCTACGGAGTTCAAAATGGAAAGAAATACTGGATACTGAAAAACAGGTGTAGTATGAACATCGCATTCTTGGGGCATCTGTTTTACGAAACTAGTTTATGTATGCTACGTTATAACTAAATTTTGTAGTTAAAGCTCGTCTGTTGAGTTCATTTTAAACAGGCGTTAAGGGTTCCTGGATATTTTGAAAGATAACTTGTTTGAAATAGCTTATGGCGTCCCTGTCTTTAGCTTTGCAAAACAGATACATGTTCTTTTATGCTGTATTATGCACCATTTTTGCAGTGAAAGAAGTAATTTCCATAGGCGCTTATTGTGAAAGCAAAGCATGCCCGATACCATGACACATTTCTCTGCCCATTATTCACCTAAAATATAACTTCTGCGATCATTGCTAGTTTGTGCACAACAGCGATTAATTGCAATGAAGTTAAATTATGCGCCAATCTATCTAATTTAACATTGACCAATACAAAATATTGAATACGGTATATCATATTTTGAGATGCAATTGCAGAAGTTTGAGAAAATATTTTTAGATTGTACATAAGAAACCGCAGTACCATACCAGTCGTTCCTCATCAAATGGAGAAAACTGCTCCATAGAATCCTTCATAACTATGCAATGTCACTTTAGGAATACCGTCCAGCTAATGCCCTTTTGGGAACCAAATTTCACAATTTTAGCACATTAAAAGGTGTCAAAAACGGTTGCCTATTCTCGCGGGTTTCACGATGTATAGAGGGTGATACCAGTGGTGGAATATTTCGGAGAACTACTGCTCTTTACCCCACGATGGCGTCACTGCATTCGCCAGATGTCAAAGAACATGCGGCACTCTTGAGCCAAAGTCATACTTCTCCCTTGTCTGCCTAAAACGGTGACTCAGTGCAGATAACAGTACTCGAGCGAGTGAAAGTGGCTATTTAAAGTTTGATGCTATATTTAAGAGACTGGAGTTAACCGCCGCCCAAACTCGGGAGCTAAGCTGGGCGTCGTGTCGAGGAGGTGGCAGGGGATCCTCTTTGCAGCAAAATGGGATGCACATATATGAACAAAGCAAATACGGCCGCCTGCTGCTTTAACGGTCGTAATTTAGGGACCTTAATGGTGATGTGCCTTTCCCAAGGAAAAGATTTAACGCATCGAAATAATTTAGAATATTTTGCGATTACCAAAATAATCTAGACTCGGTGTTTTAGCCATTGGCGTCTACCGGTTTCACGAGGCCAAGACCAAGCCATAAAGGGAAAGAGAAGGGTATTTGTCGCATTGACGTGGGAAATTGGTTCTTCGCTGTTCGGGCAATGCGTACGGAAAGGTTACACGGGAAGTTGAAACGACGACGTGCGGTTGCTAGGGCTGGGGACAAAGACTCTGTCCGTTTCGCGCCTAGCCTCTGCTGCAGAGCCAGAAATAGACAACGCAATTGCCTCCATGAGCCTTCTTTGAGGCGACTTCGCCTCTTCATTCTTGATTTGCAAGTAATATATCAGCATCCTGCAGTCCTGTGCTATCGCTGCAAATCTCAAAGTGTCATTGGAGTGATCGTTTTTGTTTATTGCATTACCGGCTTAATGGGAAAAGCCTGCTCCAGATTCGCGACCTCTGTATCATTCATCTAGAATTTTCAACCACAAATATTGTATAACAAAATAGAGACATTATGAAGATGCTGCAATGCGGGAAGTTCGAGAATTTCTTACCAAATGAAGCACCTCAAAAGAGAGCTCATCACACGGATTTGTTGCTCAAAAGAGGACCATTTTGCTAAACGATTATCCTCTCTTTAAAGCCAAATGGTAAGATAATGTTGCTGTCAAACTCAGAGCCTCACATTTATGTTATTGATCAAAGAATAACATGGATTTGCCCTCACCCTACTCACGGCTCTGGAAACAGCGCACTGTGTGAACCACAATCCGGCCTCGGCACCTTGTTGTCTGCAAATTCTTTTACCAACAGCACGGTTCGTGTAATAGATTCCCTCAAATAAAAGACTCGTCATTTGGTTAGTACAATTGTTCATCTCAGTATCCCGAAACCTATCTTGATAATCCCGTTCTTCCATCAAGATAATCCCTTACTCTTCTTAACTCATCCTGACAGTGATCCCAATCCTAGTGAGCCAAGCTATGTTTTCTTTTTTTTGCGCAGCGGAATATAGGCGCTATAAGGAGGAAACAGTTTAATTTAATACATAGCATATTATAAATTATCATTACGGAAATTGACTGATTTGATTGAAAGTACATTATTTTGAGTGGAAGGCACAAGGCCACTTTCTAACCTAACAGCGCGAACCAGATCGTGAGGTTCTGAACGACAATGCACTCGCCGACAGGACTAAACTTTTTGCTAGACACACAACGCACACAGCACACAAAAAGAACACAAATATCACCCCCATGGAGTACTTAAAGCTGAGAGATATAAAATAAAGTCGTTTTTGTTGCCTCTCTTCTCAAGTGGTACTATATTAAGCCGAACAATCTCTTACCCACATGAGGCCTCGATTGTTCGATCCGCTTCGTTCGGATCGCACAATCGCACGGGCCGCAAGGGCGTTAACAGGGGTACGTCTTGACAGCGGTAGAGTGAGAATGGACTCTATGGTGCCTAGTAGCAGTCACAAAGGTCCCAGGCAGCCCGTATCAACGGTGACGTCCGTAGAGATGATGTGGAACCCATGGTCCTTTGACCACACAAACTGTGTACGACCGGGCCAGAATAGAAGCCGCTAGTACACGCACGTTGTCTTTAGGCATGGGAACGCGATGAAGACTGCTTGCTTAATTTTAGACCGCTGATGCCTTGTGCCAACTCTGTTTAGTCCATCGCCACACCATCGCAGAACATTTAGGTATAATTCATTACACCGCCACAAATTATAATATGAACACAATGCGCCTTCGTCGTTTTCACCTAACTGACTGCGACTTCGTCCTCTTGCATCTGTGAATGCTCATCGTCATCGCATGGGTAGTACGCTCGGGGCGCGTATCTGGCAGCAGGTTACAATCATTCTGGTCCATGAAGTCTTGCTTTAATTCGATAAGTAACAAAAAGTTCATCGAAACATTAGTTCCACCTCACGATGGACGCTCCAGTCAAGAAGTTTAGGGTAATGAGGCCCTTATTTTGACATAGATATTAAGCGAGTACTGTATGTCAAACTGACTCATCAAATAAAAAGCCGCACTTTTTAAACACTTGCATTTCGGGTGATGCTTTGCAACTCCCAAAACAGGCACAAGCATTTTAGTGTATACAATTGTGTAGACCAGCACACAAGTGTACGGAAATGTGGCCCTTGTTGTGACATGCATGTTAAGCGAGCTAAATTTATTTTTCTCTATGTAAATAATTATCTTCAGCTCATAAATTATTAGGCTGCTAATCTCACATTCACAAACACGATAAAAAAAGGAAATCGTTCTAAGCATTACTTGATTTTCTTCATATGAGTTACTCATGGATTTTGTAATATCTACGCATGCGTAATATGAAACGCCCCCTGCAACTACATTGTTCTCCCAGTGAAAATATCTTATTCTGTTCGCCTGTGACAAGAAGGTGGAAGAAAGCAAGGACAAACACGGGATAGAACTAAGTGCTTAAGGAATCTGCAACGAATGTCGCTGTTTTTCAAACCGAAACTAGAACAAGGGCGACCATTACTAAGGGCTGTAAATGTATAAATGCGAGCACTAGGAAACACTGGGAATGGTAACTGGGACCTTTCGGGAGCTCGCTGCTCCCCACAGAAACGGCTCCGCGATGACGTACAGTTGTACGGCCGCACCGAGACCAACCCGAACATCGAATTGATTTTAAGCACTGCAAAAAAATGTCTTTCAGCACTGACCGCACTGTGGTGCGCGGCGTCCACTTTCGTTCTTCTGTCATGAACGAGAAATAATCATGAAGGGAATTGGGTTTTCTTGATGAATTGAAAGTTTGAGAACCTTAGCTGTCGGCTTTCATGCGCGAATCTGAAGGCCTCTTTGAGCGTGCGCTCGCTGTTAGCGCGTTAACAACAGGAACGTGGTCTTCATATCTACATTCAGTTCTTGGTCACTCAAAAGGTCTGTCTGAAATATCACAGCACCACGCACTGTTTGTCATTAAAAGTGCAATAAAGGTTAAGAGCCAGGGCTTGCTGGTGGCAGCACAGGAGATGAAAACAACAGTATCCGAAAGTACATACCCTACAATTTCGGTATTTCTCGGCACATTTTTCTCAGCCTTGCCTTCAATGCGCCATTTAACCTCTCTACCACACCGTGTGCCATTGTATGGTGTGTAGCACTTTATTCGATAACGGGCGATTACCATCCTTCATAATATCAGATGGAAAATTTGGTCCGTGATCCCACAGGATCGCATTTGGGACTGTGCAATGGAAACCCAACTTGACCAGAGCTGCCCCTACCTGAACCGTCTCAATCGCCTTGATGGTAATGGTTCCATGTACCTCGTAGTCATATCCACAAGAATTAGGCTAACAATTTCCATTGCATAAAACCGGATTTATGGGTTCAATAATGTATCAGATGGTCTCTTAAACCGTTGATCATTTGCAAACACTTTGACCATAGGCACTGATATAAAGCGATCCTTTTGTGTCGTGCGCTGGTAGATATGATATGACCTTACACGTACTTTACATTATTCCGTATTCCAGCCAAAATATTTTGTTTAGCCTGATCACCATGCCCTTCACGTCCTGGTTAGTGGTCTAAATTGAGGTATATCCGACATATAAAGCTTCTTGAGCCAAGTCTTTTGTAGGATATATCTCCGTTCTTTCCCATCCTGTGGTAAAGCCCCACTATCTGTATACTAGTTGTCTTGAAGCTAGACCAGACAGCTTGCTGAATCATAGGCAGCTTGCTAAATATTCCCCACCTTGATGAATTAATCACGCAACAATTGGTATTCTCTTATTTGCCTCCCAACGACCTATTACTTGATAAACAGGCGTTGATGGAAAATCCAATTCTTTAACCAGTCGTGGTAACCCTACTGCCAACCTTCTCTGCAAAGCCGAAGATTCAACCTTCACGTCGTCTCGTCCTTTCCGCGTTCTGCTTTCCTCAACCTGACGGAGCCCATCACAGAGGGACTTCGTATTATCATGGCCATTACTTGGACCCGTTCGCACATTTGGTGTTCTATCCTTCGCGCGTCAGGAATAATCTTTATATACAGATCATACAACGGTGACCCGATGCATTTCGCAGAGAGCCATCCCACTTATTATGGAGTACAAATTGTGATCCTAGCCTCTGAACACATCAGGACATTCGACCAGGACCAGTGGCGATTCCTGTCTCTGAACCGCAGATTTCGCACGTGACTGTTGCATAATAAATCCTGTTCTACCTAGAAATATGGACAATCGTTTTAAGCTATTCGATGCCACATCTCTTCCGTGTCAGTCTCCCACATGTACATTCATGCACTGCTCTACTTGAATATAACATGCCTACTACTCTCCAGCGACTACAGATTCTCTCTTATAAGATGTAGGCTGAAATGAGCGCTTTCCTTAGGAAAAATTCTTCGTTCACCAGTTTTATCTACCACTCTACCTCAGCTCTGGCACCACGGTTAACGCTTTTGACAAGCTTCACCAAAACGGTATTTGGCCGCAGGTTATCCTTCCAGAATATGAACACCGTCGGGCGGCTGCACCCTGAGCTCTGTATATTGGGGCATCAGCACCTGGTTTGGGAGTCTCTTCTTTCATCGTGCTTAAGTTGTTGATTTGTGAAGCGATAGCATCCCTCTGCTAGGTAAAGCCGGGTATCGCCGTGTGAGCTACATGCCTCTGGCAAGTGGTGTGCATGTCCTTGCGGCGTCAACGCAACCTGCCCAGCGAACAGTCAGCAAACTACGCGCCATGGAAGGGGGCAGGTAAATTATTATTTGGCTGCTCGGTAAGATCAATCTGGGCCGCATAAGGTCCACTGTTGGGAGCACCTTCCATCGGAGGGCAGTGGCGCATCACTTAACCACTGCACCACTGCTCCAGAAGTCGTACGAGGGCTCTGAGGGATGTCTATAGAATGACATTCTGCATATGTGGCAATTAACCGACTACGCTATCGCGTCATAATGTTATGGCGGAACTGAAGAGCCCCTTC
Organism: Amblyomma mixtum; assembly: GCF_055824585.1. Taxonomy (NCBI): domain Eukaryota; kingdom Metazoa; phylum Arthropoda; class Arachnida; order Ixodida; family Ixodidae; genus Amblyomma; species Amblyomma mixtum. The sequence goes on along the minus strand of NC_143013.1, from coordinate 58,571,525 downwards.
CATTTTTCTCGTTCTTTTAAAAGTCCGTTAGCTCCCTCAACGACATCAGATTTTATCCTCGAAAACATTTGCCACCTTCAATTTGCTGCAAGCTGAAACATCATCTCTAACCGCGTTGACGTTACCCTTTCTAAAGACGCATCTAAGCTGAGCATCTCCATCTGTCGAACCAAATCATTGCTCAAGAGAGAGGCGAACGTAAAGGCATTCTCTGCGTGCGCTGATTTTGTATGACGAAACTTTTGCCAAATCACGCAAAGGTGAACCGGACTCCCTGAGGCTCCATGATGCTATTCACCTTGTCTCAATACGAAGATTCTGATGCTGGCATTCGTCCACAGATTCTGAGCGCGTCATCTACCAGACACAAACTTGCTCCGGTTGCCCGCTCACTTTTCGGCTAACTTTATCCGAGTGCGCTTAATTCAGAATGTTGCAGGTATGCATCTACGCCATGTTTCTTGTCATCAAATCGACCTTATAACTTGCTTGAGTATCCCTTTGGTGTTCTAGGGAACTCAATTCCATTTGGTGTTCCCTTTGGTATCCCTTTGGTGTTCTAGGGAACTGCTCGCTAGCTGCAACTTCACTTCCGTCCACTCTTTCCCTCTTTCAGTTCTCTCAGCATCACGTCCCTGCGTTCCTTTATTTACGAGCAAACCTTCTGGCCTCATGCTCCTTCGCACCGCTAGCGCGCCCTTCGGCTACGCGAACACATTACTCTGCTTGACGTGCATTTACTAGCGTTTTTGCCCCTAAATCCGTCCTCGTCTTAATTCATCGATATGCCCTCTCATGGCTCGATCCTTACTCCAACCTAGCTTAGCCACACAATCTTACAGTTCTTCAAACTCTGTCATTTCGCCTACTCGAAAACGCACACAGAAGTGAGTAGGCCCAATTCGCAGCGTATCCTGGCAGGTTAGGCTAAATTTTTCACATTTTTAAGATTTTTTTTTGTTAGCTGGCTTAAGAGCCCAACAGATAGGCCAAGCGGCTGCACGCATGTCTAAACGTTTTATACCATACACATTACCCTGGAATGAAGCAAACAACATCTAAAGGAAAGCCGACATTAACAAAGAATTATAATTTTAAAGCTAATTCCTTTCAAATTCGTTTTCAATCAAGTCCTAATACCAAATGAGGAACAAACACTCTTGTTTACCTAAGGGAGATTTTCGATGGTTAGTGCGCTCCGTGGGGCAGTCGACGGCAGGCATCAAGGCAGTGAAATTGGTTGCACGTCGGTGCCACCTGCACTATAGCTCGGTGATGGACCGTCGCGTTTATCGTAGTTGCGACTAAGGTGAGCAGGCAGCATGCCCTCATGGCGAAATCCTCAGGCACGCACTATGGCTCCAAGTTCTACTGAGACGGTTCGATGTGAACGACAGTTCCAGAAAGGAAGCCTGTAGCGTCCCCGGCTTTCTGTTGTACGTAAGGAAGGAGGCATATCTGGTTGCCGCCTTGTAATAGCACTGACGCATGGTGCCCGCAGCACCTCGTCCACTGCATGTTGTGTTGCCGTTGCCATCTTCCTGTGCCCCTGCTTAGGCTTTCTCTGGCTCTTGCGGAACTTTCTATTGGAACCTTCCGTAGTGTCTTGCCTGGACACTGCGTTTCATCTTTATATTTCTCGATCCCGGCTGCGGCGGTTGAATTTCTTTGGAGGAGAAATTCTAGAGGCCCGTGTACTGTGCGATGTCAGTGCACGGTAAAGAACCCCAGGTGGTCGAAATTTCCGGAGCCCTTCACTACGGCTCCTCTCATAGCCTGAGTCGGTTTGGGACGTTAAACCCCATAAACCAAACCAAACCATCATCTTTACTCGTTTTGAAATTCCTTTTGTTCTTCTTCTCCTTGCCTTCTTGCTCTTCAAGTCAAAGCGCAGCTCTTAAGTGCCGTTCCTGGCTTCCATGTCGTAGATGTTGTGATAGTTGGCGTAACTGGTTTTCGAATTAGCAGATAAAATAGGAATTGAAATAAATTAGCAATAAAAAACGCCTCCTGGAAGGCGGCTACCAATGGAAGATTCCAGAGGGTGGATGCCACCTACCAGCTGTGAAGAGAACGCTCTAGTTTCGCATTATCTGCTATTGTAATTATCTGCAAATGCTTCTTATTGATACATTTTTTCATGAACTCATTCATTGTTTTATAATATATCTTCTCTGAAAAAATATCAATGATATTTTTAAGAAGAAGACGAAGCTGGCAGTGGCGCGGGACAGAGCGCTCGCGCTAGGCCAGCGGCCATTAAATCATCTCTAATCCATCGGTCATCACGCTTCATTCTTCGGCTGGCCGCCACATTACATGTGGTGTGAGGTGCTGGGGTCCCTTCATCGCCATCCTGGTCCCGGAGCTTCGGTGTCCTGCGCCTGCGGTGAACGTCGGCCGTGAGTACCTGGTCCGCGCCGCCCGGCCGTGCCCTAGCCCGCCTGACCTGAACCGACTTCGCCGCTCACCCCAGCCCCGTCCCCCGCCCGGACCTCTGGACACGATGCACTGACGCCAGCGACCTTAATGACCTGACCGACCCTAGACCGACCCAAGACCCAAGCCCCACAAGTGAAGACACCGCCCCCCTGCCCCTGCCGTCCGGTGCGTCCAAGGACCTCGGCCGTCAGCTCCTGGCACCCTCCGGCTCGGATTCTTCCTGGACCGGGATTCATCCTTCGATCATCTCATCCACTGTGGCGGCCAGCACTTTACCGCTTTGCCAATTCTTTCTAACCTGGAAGCCCATCACCGCTTCGCCCATCCCTTCATTGACGTCTTCTATGTATTTACGATCGGGACGATCGCTCGGTGGCTCCGGGTAATGTTAAGAAGACGAAGCTGGCAGTGGCGCGGGGCGGAGCCCTCGCGCTAGGCCAGCGGCCATTCATCATCATCATCAGCCTGACTACACCCACTGCAGGGCAAAAGCCTCTCCCATGTCTCTCCAATTAACCCTGTTCTTTGTCAGTTGCCGCCACTGTATTCCCGCCATTCCAGCGGCCATTAAATCAACTCTTATCCATCGCTCATTACGCCTCATTCTTCGGCTGGCCGCCACGTTACAATATTTTAAATTTCAGCGAAATAAAGTGGAAATATCATATCTTTTGCCCACTACAGCATCTGTGAGGGGGTTAATCCATTGTTGCGGTAACATATCGAATGTTATGGAACGGTAATATGATAGTCTTCAAGTAATAGACAATATACTTAAAGTAATTATTTCTTACCGGAAAAAGACTATTGCAATAGAAGAGTTTTGCGTGTATAAGGTAGGAAAAGAGATCGTATTTTAAATTATCAGCCATACATGCTGAAGGCTACGCTGATTATATTAACTGCGAGATATTGAGACAAAGATTAATGATTGTAATCCTGAGCTCCTATTAGTTGTTGCTACCTGCAATACGGTCGAATGAAAAGAGAGGACAATAACAAAACTTCTGTTTTGGCTAGATGGTGCATAGCTTATATTGAAATGAAATTTAAGCGCACACGAAAAAACGCACACAAGAGGAGGATACACACAGGACAGGCGCTAACTTCATCTGATTTATTCGCAGGTAAGAGAGCGAAAATATATACATAAAACGAGACATGCGCAGTAAAGAAACAGATTGTCATATCACAATGCGTGCTCAAGGTATCTGTATTCTGCCTGCAAAAGATTAACTGACGTGTCACTCACACAGTCATGCCCCCTCTTCCTGATGTGAAATGCTTCTAATAATCATTGTATATTGTGATATATATTGTGATATATTGTGATATTGTGATATAATATATTGTGATAAGACGGCACGTTAATTATTAGAAGCATTTCACATCAGGAAGAGGGGGCATGGCTGTGTGAGTGACACGTCAGTTAATCTTTTGCAGGCGGAATACAGATACCTTGAGCATGCATTGTGATATGACAATCTGTTTCTTTACTGCGCATGTCTCGTTTTATTATATATTTTCGCTCTCTTACCTGCGAATAAATCAGATGAAGTTAGCGCCTGTCCTGTGTGTATCCTCCTCTTGTCTGCGTTTTTTCGTGTGCGCTTAAATTTCATTTCAAAGAGGGGATGCTAGATAATATGTTTATTACGAGAAGTATATAGCACAAATAGCGAAGTGGCAATGCGGGCACTATTTGGTTGTTGAGAAACGACGGGCGAGAGGGCATATTTGGGGCTGACCAATTCAGCATTCGCAATGCTCACTTTTTCTGGCGTAAATAGGTACGATGAAGACTTGTAAGTGCAGCCGTAAGGCTCTGTGGAAAACGCTGGCGTGCAATATTTTCCCCTCGCTACTATATGTTTTACTGCATTGCAACCTCAAGCAACCTGAGGCTCAAGCAACCTGAGGTTTTCCCCTCCCTTGTTCATTTTTGTGATTGCATTGCCAATTGGTTAGTTAAAAGTGCAATATGCTTAACGTTTCTTAACCTTTTTTTGGACTGCAGCTGGGGTACACACTGGGGCATGAATGGTTACGGACTTCTTGCTCGAGACAAAGGCAACCAATGCGGCATCGCAGACCACGCATCTTTTCCAATTGCGTAGCGCTACTCTTGTTTAGCCAAGCAATAAAGGAATTTTGCAGGACATTTTGTGCTTCTTTGAAACCTGGACGTGCCAACATTGAAAGCTGCGAGTGCCTAACTTGAATATCTGATAATAGCAACGCAACGAGGCAAAGGCTAAGCAGTCAGTTTGTTACTGCGGGGGCGGATCCAACGAGCGAACACTGATTGAAATATATGATGACTTGCATGGTAAATCTGACAGAGAGTGTCACGGATCTGCTAAATCGCGGGAAAACCTAGAAAAGAGAACTGAAATGCAAACGGCGAAACACGATGATGTACTGTTAAAGCTGGAAATAAAGGTTTGGTTTGGTTTATTGGGGTTTAACGCCCCGAAGCAACTAAAGGGTAAGAAAATGGAGACGATGGGAACATCTTTGGAACACATTTCTGAACAGTATGATAGTGTGCTGGAAATTCAGCAAAACAATAAGGAAGAAATGGACGATATGAAGCAGAAGTTTCTAACGCTAGAGACGGCCTTTGTGGCTGAAACGTCTAAGGCGCACGCCTGAGGTCGTGGATTCTCACCCTGGAAGAATACTCCCGCGGACGAAACATTGAAATTCATGGCATTCTAGACAAAAGGAAAGAAAACCCAAAAGATAAATTGCGGTCGCTAGCGGGAAGGTTCGGGTGGTGGTGGTGGTGGTGAAAACATTTATTTAATCATAGGGACAGGTGTTGGGGGTCGTGACCTGAAGGGTCACGCCCTTATAACCACTAGGTGGGATGCCTAGCCTGGCGAAACCACGACTGAGCAGGTTGAAAGCATACACAGCATAAAAAGAAAAGCCGTAAATCTCCCCTCAATGCTTGTCGACTCTTGATTACTCAGTTAACAGACGTATGGGTTTTTAGAAGGGCATGCTTCAATGAAGACGATATTTACATTAACCAGAAGCTGACTGCCTACTAAAAAAATCTAGCGTGGCTAGCAAAGAAGCAAGCAAATGAAAAGTCGTACAAATATGTGTGGGTTAGAAATCGGAGAGAGATAGATAGATACAGAAAGAGGGAAAGGCAAGGATGTTAACGAGAAGGGATTCCGGTTGGCTACCCTGCACAGGGGAAGGGAATGAGTGGATTAAAGAGAGAAGAGAGAAGAAACGGGAAACACTCACAATCTGTAAATCAAGGCAGTCTCTCTCAAAAAACAAAACAGTGTCTTGTAGGCCTTGGTGGCAGTCGACTGTTGTGGCCACAGACCGAGGATCTTGGCATCTGTGAAAGGACGAGGATCAAGGCAGTCCAGAGCACAACGCAGCTTATGTCTTTCGGTCACAAATACAGGGCAGTCACACAAATGAGTGATTGTCTCTTCACAGGCACAGTTTACACAAGACGAGCTCTGGGCCATGGCGATCCGGAAAGCATACTTATTTGTGAGGGCAACGCGGAGCCATAGACGACACAGTACTGTTGCTTCACGACGCGCTACCTCACACGGAAGACGGAGGCGTAGTCCATGGTCCAATGCCCTGAGGCGACGGTTGCAGGACTCTCCCGTGTTTCACGCCGAAAGTGTCAGCTCCAGCCTCAAGGAACGAAGCCCACACGCTGCGTCAGCTCTCGTTACAGGGATATTGACACGGATTCTGTCATTGTGGGCAGAACGGGCAGCTTCATCGGCCTGGTGATTGCCATGAAAGCCGCAGTGGCCCGGCAGCCACTGGAAAATTGTCGTGTCCTTTCAGTGTGGCGTCATGGTACAGCTAGCGGATTTCTGCAACGAGTTGTTCGTATGAGCCGTGGAGTAGTGCAGCTTGGAGGCCGTGAAGGGCTGCTTTAGAGTCGGTGAAAGCTATCCAGCATGTGCAGATTCCTGACTGATGAACTGAACTGCAGCCCGTAGGGCAGATAGTTCTTGTGAGAAAGGAAGAGGAGCGAATGCATTCACAGTTTAATCAAAGAACTTAGCTGCGATAATAGATCAAAAATTTATTGCACTAGATGACTGGATAGCGTGCAGACAGCTATATTGGAGCTGTACTGACAGCGTATATTAATACAGAAATGAAAACTTTATCCTTAGATGTACTGCATGCGAACATTAGAAGCTCCCCCAAATACTGGAATCATTTAATAGAGTATGTGCAGAATGTTGCTTTAACCGAAGTGAACTTTGACAGCTGCCAGGTACAGCTATACCAAATCGAAGGATTGTCTCAGGCCTGCCGACTGCACAAGTCGTAGTGCGGTTGCTAATGCACTCAGAACATTCTGCGCCCAGTTCCCTAGCGTCAAGCAGTATGGTGGCGGGCTTATGAACAGAGCACGCGTTGCTAGTCAATCATAGCTGCGCAGCCTGGGATCACCGATAGCCGCTGAAAGAACACGCTGTTTCATAGTGCGCTCTTGATGCTGCCGCAGAAAAATATGGTCGTATTGCAAACATTGCTTCTAGGGTTCACGTTCAGTGCAGCACAATAATTCAGCTATTTTGAGTGTAAAACATTTTTTTCGTCTTAAAGAGCTTGGTGCTAAGAGGTTGAGGGAAGCTGAAACGGTTTTCTGAGAAATCGCGGTTCAAGAATTCGAATCTATCAAGCTTCTAGATAAAGCATGCACAGTATTTTTGCACTAGCATTTAAAATGGCGACGTAATCCTCCAATAAAACCGCGACGATATTTAGGCTTCTCCTCACTACGTTGGAGAAGTGCGAGGAAACTCGGCAGTGACGTCATTGTTGCCGAAATTTCAGGTGTTCGCTGTTTACGCCTGCATGCTGCTGTGCGTCGTCAGATGGCGCCAAACAATACATCGTGAGCTTCACCTTCGATGGCGTCGGTTTTCTTCCATGGAATAGGCGTTTCATCGCTGGAAACGTAGTGCCGTCATACGTGACGTCATTATCGGGGTCTCTGCTAGTCACTGTGCACTTCAGAGAAGCTGAACGCCGACGACGACTTTATTCGGCGATTACGCCACCATTTCAAATGCCAGAGCAAAACGATTTCACAAGCTTTACCAGCACATTTTGTACATTCGGCAACCTTTAACACACCGAATTCTAAAATCGCTTCATTTGCCCTTTAAGTGGTCGAAAGTACACAGACCTCGACGACTTTGTCAGCCCACTCCACCGCCACAGGTCATCCGACTAATGACCTTGCGCTTAAATATAATGAGTGGCCATCGCTCCAAATATACGCGCAGATTTCAGCACTGGCGCATGCGTCACAAGAGGAAGAAGAAGACGATTGTTGCACCAGCAAGGCCTGTCCGCCCGATCTCTTCCAGCAAGCACAACCACTGACATCCTCTTCCAAGATGCCCGCAAATGAGGTAACGCTAGTACGCTCCTACTGCAATGCGCATATTTTCGCAGTTTCTTTCATAATGAATGTCAGTCGATTCCCAATGATGATTTGTCAATCCTGTTCAATCATGTCAATCATGCTCTGTCAGTCACGCTCTGATAATCATACGTTGGCATGTGTCTCTACCTGGGCTATTGTCCGATCTAATGCAAACATTCAATTCAAGCCATCGGTGTCGAAGGAGCACCGAGCACCGCCCAAAGGAGCGCCTTCACGGGCACGGTCCTCTAGGTCATATCCAGGAGCGTCGCAAGGTGCTACGCCTGGTGAGTGTTGATGTGAGAACGCTGTGGTCATGTGTTGCTTTCTCTGAATATAAGTAACAGGCCGAAAGCTATTTTATTATAATGCGTCGTATCTATATAGCACTTGTTTGGGACAGGAAACAACGCACGCTTCCAAAGATAATACAGGCAATCGAAAGGCAATCTATGAGTAAGATTTCCCAAACGTCATTTTAGAAGGTGCATTAGAACTACGTGGAAAACGAAATCTCCGCGAAATCAGTCCGTAAAGTACTGATGACGGGGTTAGCCACAGATGGCGTCAGAACTTCCGATTAGCTAAGGTGAAACTTTCTGGAGAATCAAGCCAGAACATTAAAGAAAAGAAGAATAGAAATCGCCTAGATCTGAAAATGAGCGTGAGAAAATAAAGCCAAAAAAATGAAAAAAAAAGTCATGGGTTGTGCAGCACGATCAGGGCCTTTGCGGAAGCCAAAACACTCTCTGCTTTAAGTACCATAAGAAAGCTCGCAGCGGCGATAGTCCTCTCTCCATATCTCCCTTCCCGGTGGTCCCGTCTGGCTGTGGGTATATTCGATTCCAGCGGGCTTGTCCAGCAAACGTTGACATAAATATCACAATGGGGAAAGCAGTAAATCAGCATTTAGAAAATAGCAAAGCAGTACAAAACACTCTGACAGAAAACTCCAAAGCAGCCAAGCAAGTCCCATAGGGAATCCAGACACGTTCCACGGCAGTATTTTAACGTTCAAAGCGCAATAAAAAGCATCCGTTCACTAAACCTGGAACCGAAATGGTGCAGGAAGAAGGTATTTCATTCGTCGTGCTTAAAAACAATGAAAAGTGTGTCTGATACGAAAAAGGCCGTCCGTAGATATTTTCAATATCATGTTTTGTTTTTTTGTTTTCCCTGCTTGACACGCATCGTAGCGCACATTGTTTTGAACCCATTTCTAGGTTACTACAGAGCTGCTGATGATGGTATTGCGCATTTTCTTACCATTCTCTTCCTTCGCAGCCAGCCTAAGTGGTCAGGCATCTCCAATGCAATACGGGAGCAGTTTTCCTCTATGTGAACACGACCAGTGGCACGGATGCTGCAACCACCCTCCAACAGTGCCACACCAGTTCTACCCGGCCCCACCTCCTGCAAGCCAGGTGAGCACCATCGCCAATTATTGACAGGCTCTAATTAGCTTTCTAGAAACAACGCCGCCTTGCTCGTACTACCTGTTACTCACCTATGGGCCGTCAGTTCAAACTCGAACGGCATAATCATTGGATAGTTTTCTATAGGGGCTTCTTTTCGGGACTCGATAAAATCAAGAATTACAGGTGACTGTTAGCTTTGGTTGCCTCGAGGCTTTGTTGGTGGGTTTTATTCACACATCTGCAGGGATACTTTTTTTGCATGCAGGACATGTCGGTGAATTACAAGTATCGAAAATACGCAATCACTGCCTCTATTCATACGAAATCAAGGAAACAACAGCACGTTGTATTCTGCATGAATAACCAAGCTTTGTAGAGAAAAGCTCCAGTATTCAATTGTGATTCGCTCAGGCCATTTCGTCTCACTATATATTCCATATAGAGCCTATACCTAACGTCTATAATAGTCTGCAGTCTATCGTCTCAGTATACGCTGTGAAACTTCCTTTTTTGGGGGGCAAGCTATTGCATCTCGATCTTGTAATACTATGCGCAATCCCAGGCACACCTCAACGAAAGGCGATGCAGAAAGGCGCCAACTATCAACTTCTTTTTTTAGCGGATAATCACAACTTACGTATCCGCTGAAATTCCGCGCAAATTGAAGACGCAAAGAATGGTAGTTTTCAGGGAACAAGCAAAACGCATGCGCAGGCAAGCCGCGAATCTCTGATTCCATCTCAATGCTGACCCCAGCTGTGACGTTGTGAGCTGTTGCTACTTCGTAAGAAGAACGCATTTTTACACTCCCTAGAAGAATAAAGCAGATCCTGAGAGATCCACCCCGGCCTAAACTCTACCAATAACAAAAAGACCCTTTGGATATAGAATATCCGAAGCATTGGATATTGAATCCTTATTACTGTTCTCTTTGGAACCATATAGGCATGCGGTTGCTTGTGGAAAATATCAGTGCTGCAGCATTTGCTATAAACTGCAGTCAAAGGGAGCAGTCTGCAGGGACAACTTGTGCGCTACTAGCTGCACTGCTTTCAAGAAGCCATTTCTCTCGTGCAGTAATTTATGGAACTGAAATGATAAGCTGTCGTCTTGATCTGTTTCCGCACTACCTTATGCTAGACTTCAGAGCGGAGTGGCCATTAAAAAACGTATCTTCTGGCGGGCTAATTGGTCTGAATTGTTACGGGGTAGTTGCGCTTGGGATTGTAGACAGGGCGGACACGGAAGACAGGCCTTTCAACCTACAGGCGCTTACTGCAGGCACCAGCCGACGATGCTCGAGCGTCGTCTTCTTCAAAACTCACGAACTTCGTCTTCGTCTTTCCTTAAGCGCATATCAGTGCATGCACCGCCTATAGTAACAATATTTAAAACTGCGCGAACAAAACAAGGACCGAGCAAGAGCACAGTAACACAGTCCGCGCTTGTGTGTTACTGTGTTCTTGCTCGGTCCTTGTTTTGTTCGAGAAGTTTTAAATATGAGCCATTAAAAAAAGTTGTAATATTTAAAAAAACGTCATAAAATATTTAGAAGCGATATTTTTTTACTGTAATTTTAGTAGCACATTAGAAAATAAAATCAAAGTTAGCGATGATTGAACACCCCGAAACAACAACAGCGCGCAATAACATTAAGGAGTCACAGTAAGTGGCGGAATTATAGAAGTATTTCAGTGACAAACTTCAAAACCTCTCGTATATGGAGCTCCTGTGGGTCAGAGAATATATACCTCTACCGTAATTTAGGTGTAAAATTGGGATGTGTTCAACGGGAAACAATGTCATTGAGAAGATCGAATCAAACAGAACCTGACCGTCACACCTAACTGGTGGTATCAAACGTTGCCAAATACATCAAGCATTATTATTCACGTGAGGCCGTAATTAAAGCAACGCTTCCACCGAAGCGTTGCCATACGACTACAAAAGAAAGCTGTAAAACTTTCGCCGAAAACTCGTCCCTGTCCGAGGTGTGAGCCCAGGACCACAGCCTACATGCGCAAATTTGCACAACATATGAATTACAAATGCCAAGATTCTGATGGGTAAGGGATTGCGCATAGTCACTTTTTAACGTGGCCTGTCTTCCTCGGAAATTTCTGCTTATTCTCTTTTCTCATATCTAATCCCTAAAATTGATCTTTGATAGATATCTTTCAAATCTTATCTTTCAAATGCTTCGTATTTTTCATACCTTTTTATACAGCCTGCTTTGCATGTTTTATGCTTTCCGCAGTGCACATTCGCTCCTTCAACCTTTCATCCCCTCTTTAGTCGGCTCCCTTTCATACTCATCCTTTCAACTTTTCATCCGCTCGTACCAGATGCCGTTACGGCAGTTAAACTATTCCAGTTTGCTTCCTATGACACCGCAGGCCACCCTCGTCTCAACTCCCGTCCCAATCTCAGTGCCAATGCCCATGCCAAGCGGAGGCGGCGGGCCATCAGCGCCCATTGTGATTAACGCCCCGGCCGCGTCACCCGCGCCACCTCCTCCGCCGCCTCCCCCTCCGCCACCAGAGCCTCGGCCCAGCGCAGCACAGGAGGTGGCCTCCATGATGATGCTTACCATGGTAGACTACCTACGCCGAAGAATGGACAAGCACCTGGAACGCGTGTATCGAGAAGAGCGCCCAGAGTCGTCATCTCAGCCACCCGTGAAGGTACTTGAGGTTTACGTGTATTGCTTGGGTAAAACAAAGCGATGTCTGTGCTTTCATTAGTGCACAAATGTTCAATACGTAAGCTGCCCGCTTCTCGCGTCAGAGATCTCTGAAAGTACCCGGTACGAAGCACAGCTTTGAAACCCGTGCAGTTCTTCGCGGCTGCTTCGTGGAGGTTAACTGAGGACAGCACCACCTAAAAGCTTGGTAACCAATTCTCTGTGCTGCCATGCAACTTTTGTTCTGTTCTGATGAGAAAGTCGAATCAGTTCACCTGAACGCCGAAAGTTCTGAGGCAGAGTTGTACCATCAATATTTCGGCTCCCCCAGAGTACCAGATTTTTCTACATAGCTTGTGTTGCAAGATCATGAGAGAACTATAAACGTATTTATATAGGTCACGCTGCGAACGACCTGAGGAATGCTTCCGCTTTGTTTATCCTGGCCTATCTGTCCAGCTCGGTTAACCTCGTGTAGCGCGACCTTCAGACGACTACCAAGACACCGGTTCCTTCTCTCACAGAAGTGGTACGGTTATCTTAGTTACTTGGAAACGCCACGGTGTAATACGAAAACCGTAATTAGCAAGATGTATACCTGTGCTGCTTGTGGGTACAGAGTTAATAACATTCCTGGAGGGTAACTCAGGAACCGGGCTCCAGTTTCTGTAAAAACATATCTTCCTCGCTTACCAGAGACGACTCGAAAACAGGCGTAAAGCCGGCGACACGGGTTTTTCGCTATCGATACAACGGCGCAGCTTATTTTAAACATTTCCTGTAAAGAAATTATCGGTCTTCCACCTGCGTATCTTAAGAATAGACAATGAGCACAGAATGAGCCTGCTTATACCTTGGTTTTCGCAGTCGCCGCTACAATTCTATGACATGGGGCTGCCGTCGCTGCCACGCTCGCCAATGACACCGATACAAACAGCAGAGATGTCTCCTGGCACGTCGCCCTTAAGTGAAGACGCGAAGGAGAAAGGGAAGAAAAAGAAGAAAGATAAAAAAGAAGAGGACAAGAAGGAGGGTGGCGATGACAGTGGTGATCAGCGGAAGCCGCCGCGGCCGACCATCAGCGCTAAGGGTGCCGATGTCGTTAAGCAACTAGATGATTTCCTGTCGGAGGGGCCGAATGACATTACGTAAGTAACTTTTCAGAAAGAAATGGCTAATTCGGTCTGCTTAGTTACTGACATAAACAAGGTAGAAAATATATCTGAAAAACTAACAAGAGGCTGTGCAAAATAAGAAGTGAAGTTTAAGTCTAGGCCCAATATATGATCGCGCTGTTCTGTGGTCTTTTTTTTAGAATTGCCATCATCATCATCATCAATAATGCCATCAGTAATTTCATCATCAACATTTCGCGCAATCCAAGCTGTCGATGATCACAAATGTTCTGAACCGAAGCTCAGAACCGAGGAAGGAAAACGTCAAATGCGCAACTTTTGCCAAACGAAAGTCTTATTCAAGGAATATGTATATGGCCAATAGTAAATGATAAATTAGAAATTCAGTTTATTTTTTTTTTCTTAAGCGCCATATATACGTTACCCTTCCATAAAGCCGGGATCTGAAGTTTGTGGGTCTCTGGTGTTTCATCTGCCGCGCCTTATCTGTCTTACTGGGTCCTCGTCATTTCGCGATCAAAATATTTATGGCGGCAACCAACAACCCCTAACTGCCGTTTTGTCACAGAACTTCGAGTGGATGCAATGTTAAACATCCGGGAATTCGATGTTCGCCAACGCTTTGCTACCAGGCCTATTGAAATCTTTCAGTTTGAAGAATGCCGAAAAATGGTCAATTTTGCGGAATCTGGACTGCTTCTGGACAAGTATGATGCGAAAGAACCGCACTTGAATTTCTGATTTCGTACCCTTTATGAGGGAGTGTCTTTAAAGTTTCGGCAAAACGTGTCAACACGAAGCGACCGTGATGAGCCGTGCGAGCATGGCGTCCAATGATGCCTTCTCATCTCGCGCCCACGCTGCTCATTTGCGGCGTGTCACTCGCGATTCAGCAGCATCAACACTTTGTGGATTCAAACTACCGCTTCATATCAAAAGACGTCCATTCATTTCATTTTAGTTCCAATAGAGCTGACTGCTTAGCCCAGCTCCGGCTATCGTCATGTTCCCGTCTGCCACCATCGCTTTCGCCTTCGTCACACATTACTCTTCCACAATGACTGAAGGTAGAAGGCGTGTTTCAACAATTCGGCGCAATCAGCAGCGTAGCTAATGGAGAGTTCTCCGAGACGGTCTGAGATCGACCTCTCCACTGCACTGTGGAGTTAGGCCAACCACGTCTTGGGAGCGATTTTTTCGGAATTATATTTTAATTATGAAGCGCCGCACCTGCGGTAGGTGGTTGGTTCGAAACTCCCCGCCGGACATCCACCGGTAGAAACGGGTACAATCCACCCCGGGCCCGGCACCCGGCTTCCTCGATGATCTACGCCTGGAAGAGGCTCCGCAAACCCAGATGCGTCCTTTGGGGGCAAACTCAGTTTTGAACAGACTGCAGAGGCGGTTAGTGTTTCACTGCGAAGTGAAGAGTCCAAGCTTGTACGCTCTAACCAGCAAATGACGTACAGGTTGAACACTACTGTAAGCGATCCGTTGTTCGATGAGGAAACCAGAAAATCACGGCGGTCCTGGGCACGTCCGGTTTTTTCGGCTGTCTGAGTTTGCAATGAAAAAGGGCTGCAAGAGGGCTTTCACCGCATGAGGCGCATCTAGAGTTGCTTGACGGTGGAACGAATCATTGGCCCATAAACACAACAACTCTTCTTCCAAGACCTTTGTTTCCAAGCAGTTCACCTCAGAAGAGCCGGGTGCCAGGCTTAGGTAAATCTTGTGCTCATTAGAGCACCGGTAGGTATCCAGCGGCACCGGGGATCGAACCAAGCACCTCCCGTGTACGAGGCGGATGCTTTACCGCAAAACCATCGCTAGTGCATCCTTATCAGAAAGGTAAAAACGTAGCGCAAAGAGACAAGGACACAGAAAGACAGACAACACGCGGCGCTAACTTCAAACACTGGTTTGTTTCAGAAAAGAAAGGTGGTTTTAAATCGACATCAAGACCAACACGCCGTCAAACCATGCGCTAGCAAAGCGTATCAGCCAGATATGCGAGCTCTTTTGCTAGCAATGAAACTACAGCTATGAAACTTCATTGATGGCAAAAGAGCTCGCATATCTGGCTTATGCGCTTTGCTAGCGCATGGTTTGGCGGCGTGTTGGTCTTGATGTTGATATAAAACCACCTTTCCTTTCTGAAATAAGCCAGTGTTTGAAGTTAGCGCCGTGTGTGTCTGTCTTTCTGTGTCCTTGTCTCTTTGCGCTACGTTCTTACCTTTCAAATATGAACCAACAAGCCCAAGCATATACCCTTCTAAAGCATCCTTATCACTCAAAGTATATTTCTTTAAAATTTGTTCATGACTTACATTTAGTGGTTAAGACTGCCATAAAAAACAAATGGGGAACTGTTTTTGAGGACAGTAAAAACGTTATTAAGAAAAAATTCCAGCGTGTCTGAGGGGATTTGTGGGCACACTGACTATCATAGTTTATTTAATCTTACTATATGTGAAAAACAGTTGCGTTCGCAAACACCTTTTTCAAAAATTCAGGGGCACTTTGACTGTCTAAAGTGGGTAGAGGCGGAAGCGTTTTCCGCACCACCTTCGCTGTTTCTGTGGCACTGGTGGCGTCACATATATTTGAGTGCTAATTACTAAGTGATGGCAAATTACTAATTAATTGTTAATTACCGATTAATGCCTGGATACTAATTAACTGCTAATTAATGACGCTTAAGCTTCGCCTTTGGAGTGGAACGCGACAGCGCGTTGTAGCGCTGCCAGCGAGTCCACGGAACGCCACCACCCGTTCGGCGCGATGCCTTGCCCTTTGAACGCAACGCTTTTTGAGGAAAGGAAATGGCGCAGTAATTCTCTGTCATCTCCGTGGACACCTGAACCGCACCGTAGAGGAAGGGAGGTGGGTGTGAAAAAAGATAGATAAAGAGGAGCCGTAATGAAGAAAATGAAAATTGTATTTGAGGAAAGGAAATTACGCAGTAACTGTCACATATCTCGGTGGACACCCGTCAAAATTCAGGGGGGCACTTTTTTTACCTAAAGTGTGGTCACTGATGTGTGGTTAAGATGTTAAGCTTCGCCCCTAAGAGTGGAACGCGACAGCGTCTTGCAACGCTGCCAAGGAGTCCATAGAACGCCATCGCCCATTCGGTTCTACGCCTAGCTCGTCGGTAAATTGGCTTTTGAGGAAAGGAAATGTATCTGTCTGTCATTTGTCGGTGGACACCTAAACCTCGCCGGAAGGGAATGGAGGAGGATGAGAGTGAGTGAAGACACCGTATTCACTAGACGCGCCTTTGTTCATTCCAAACCATCGAGCTGGCATGGCGGAGTGGATAGCGTGCTCGTCTCTCACGCCGAAGACCGGTTTCGATTCCTGAGCTCGACCAATTTCTTAATCGCTTTTATTTATTTATATGGCCTTACTAGTAAAACTAATTATGCTAATTGGGTAATTAAGCAATTAACTAAGCTCAGTCCCACTTACTTGGAGCATCACTATACGATCCCTTCAATTGGTTGTATGGTTACTAGCCAAAGTGCAATTGGCCCCGTTTGAAATTCGTGCACTGTGACGTCACGACCGTTTCCACCAATTGAAAAGCCTGACATTTTCTGTCGACAACTGCTGCTTACAACGATGAGACATTAAAGGCTTCCGCCTTAAAAATGTGCTTATTCCGAATTTCTGGGTGTCTCACATTTCCCTAACTTTGAATGGTCATTTGTGACACTCTAGCGAATTAAAACGCATGTTTATGTTCAAAATATTTTTCATTATTTTCTGACTAACTTTAGTTTTTTTTATAATTATCGTGCGAGCTTCTTAAACTTTCCCAAGGTATTTTTTGTCCGTCACAAGCCCAAATTACTAGTATACTATTTTTTATTCTGTCATTAAAAAGAGAGCTCGTCTAGCTGCACTGTCATGTGGTGCAATAAACAGATTTTTTGAAGATTTATTGCGCAATAAATTGTTCACGCACACCGCCCGTAAGCATCTTGTTTTTCCGCTTCACCGAGTGAGGAAATTCCTGCTGCAGGATTTCTGTTAAAGGCGCAGCTGCCGCCATTCTTTCAAAACTGCACAGCATTTGGAATGTATTGAAGGAATACCTAGAATAATGCCAGTTAATATGTCTCCGACAAATAATGTCCACTCTTATGAACAGTTTTCGATATTTCTGCTCAGGATACCACAAGAGGAAGAAGAGGAGTCTCCGTCCAAAGGCGAAGCCACTGGATCCTGTTTCTGCTGCTGCCTGCTGTTGTGGTGCGTGGTGCTGCTGGCCGCGTTCGCGCTCGCCGCCGCGTACCTGCTGTTCCCGAACGGCGTCGGAGACATCCTTTGTGAGTGTCCAATGCGCGCTCGAGTGCAGAACTTCAAGTACTACAAACCGCCAGAATTAATACCTGCATGCCGGCAAGCAGGGAAGTGGTTTCGAGTATAAACTTTCTTTCTTGAGGAATAATTCTTTTAGCCTTCAGTATCCGTAATGAGCGTTATCGGTACTGAGCGTAACTACACCACCTGCACTGTAGCGATTTCCTTTCGCTTGTGGATTGCATGTTTTAGAGATTGGATGCTTCTGGCATGAAAATACCATGTGCCGTTATCGCGTACCATTACAAGTTTTTTTTATGAGAAAATATGTACAGGGTGGGTCGTCATTTGTTAGAAGTCGCGAAGCGCCCAGCCATGAAAGAAAAGCAACACTTCATCGTATCTGCCAGGCTTGCCCGAAGTGAAGCCGTATGGACCAGTGAATCATGTTGGCTCGAGCTCTTGAGCCGGTAATCTTGCGCTGATGCTTACTTTCACTTTTTATATAGTGGTGCGCACTCCTCGAGAGCTGTACACAGTGGTGTCGCAGACAGTAGCCTCCGGGCTAATTGCTTGATAATGTCCGGCTATTACACACCACAATACACACATCTTCCTCCTTTCCACTTGAAAGGCAGGCACTACAGTGCCTCCAGCGCAAATTCCTACCCCTACGGCCCTCGCCCGCCTATAGTCCTTTTCGCGCGGGAGCTGGGCTGCTCCTCCTACTGCACAACGCTCATCACTTGGGGCATAGCTCGTCACCGAATCTCCGACAAGTTGGATAACAGCTATACCGCGTGGATCTCCAGGCTCTATTTACCTACTTGAGGCAGCCACCCGGACCTTAGTCGCGAAACAAATGTTTTCTTTCTCCTTCTTCAACTTTACATTATAATACGCTTCGCAACACGCATTACCACATCTATTAGAAAGTCAGTGTGTTTATTGACACCGTAAAGATGAAACTTTGTGCAAGATCGCATTTTCGAAGACTCTCAGTGGGAAATCCTTGGGACGCCATACTTTCACCAATTCACCACTTTTTCTTAGAAATACACCCTATACCCCATCGCCAACTTTCCTATGTTACTTTTCCTGAGTGATCTGAAGCCATATTTTTTGTTGCTTTAAGAAATATTTGCAAGTTCAATGCTCTTTATCCTGGATGTTTTTTTGGCATAAGTTTCATAGAAATTATACTTTTACCGCGACATCCATTCTAGAAAACATCTCCATCGCTCCACTCTGGTAACCCTCAGATGGGTGTGAGGTCCTTCAATATGTAGTTAACTTGTGCAACTCAAATATCTTACCTTTTGTTTTCTCGCAGGCAGCTTAGGAATTGCGAAGCTGCCCGGGCTGCACGATCCCGATGAAATTGATCATTTAAATGATACGAACATAACCCGATTCCTCGTGCCACCTATGCTGCCGGAGTTGGGTCGCAGCATCTTCGACGTGCTACACACTAGCGACGACTTGCCCATAACGGACTCGCCACAAGACGACATCCGCATGTTGGATGAGGAGTACGACGGTGACAGCAACACGTCATCCCCGGGTCCCAACCTTGCAGCGTCGACAGCGGGAACACTGCTTACATCGGCTGTTTATCAGACCTCGCCCGCTCCGACCTTGGCTTCGTTCTTTTCTCTGAACCTTACTGAGGACTCTGGTGGCGATGACAGCGTTTTCGACGAAGAGCCGTCTGGTGGCATGATCGACTTTGACAGCTTTATTGACGTCGCCGCTTTCGGACGGCTAACGGGGTACACCACGACGTCTGCGGGACCATCGCGGCATGGTTACACTGAAAAAACGAACAGAACATCAAACCCGACTTCCAGTGAGGCTAGCTTGAACGCAACAACCAAATCGGGAATACAGGACCTTCTAGACCGCTTGAGGTTAGCGCCCGGCGGAAGTGACGCGGACGCGAAAATTGTGAGCGACTGGTTGGCACAGGAACCAGTCGCCTCTGGTCCTGCCGTCGCTGTTGAGTGGGATGACGAGGGCGAAGAATGGCCAATCGCTGGACACAAGCCTGGCTCCCCGAAGACGACCGATGAATATCGTGGCTCTGTCACTCTTAATGGTTTCCGAATTCCTAGCGTGATGAACCTGAAGGGTCAACATTCAGTTGGGAGGCAAGCTTATCGAGCTTATAAACCTGCCAAGTAGAATCACGCCGAGTGGCTGTTGAAATAACAGCCCATGAATACTTTCGCCTGCGAATGCATTCAGAAAAGAGGACAAGTGGACATTCTTATATTTGTACGAACAAGTTATTAATAGCAGATAGCAGAAAGTTTGTCTTGAGTACGTTTTGACTTTGCACATTTGCTCCTTTAAAGACGTCTTATAAACAACAATTGCGCATTGAAGTCGACACTGATCTTATGATATTAAAACTTATCTCAAGAATCAAAATTGTTTTTGGTCTAGTTCATGCACTGCATGACACAAATGCAAACCAGTGCAACCAACTGAAGACATTCCATCTACACAATAAAAGACTGAAGCTGAGTGCCAACTGTTTCCCTGCTTTGGAAACTAGCGCATTCGACCGAATTCGACCGAATTCGACCGCATTATTATTAGGCGGTCAAATGACACATTATAAATGATGACTTTTAAGTTGCTCTGAGATCATAAACAAAATTATATAAATAGGCATAAAAAAGATGTTGCCGCTCGTGCGAACTGGCTGGAAATCAAGAGGAAGCAAAGGATAATTCGACATGCATTACTACACATGAAACCCGTTGACTACAGCAAAATAAAATGTACTTAGGGCGGCATTCTTTGAAAAGATCTCAGCCTACTCTTCGCAGAGTTGCTATTAGCAAACAAGAATCGGACATGCTTTCGTTATTCGCAGGCAGTTAAATAGCCAAGTTGTATCACTGAGTCTTCCACTTGGTCTGCAAACCTGACGCGAATACACATCTTGTGCCTTCGCGTCGTGTAGTCTTCCTGCACACATGGCCAATTCAGTCAGATCCCGAAAGTGAAGATCTGGCTGATCCGCTTTTTCCTCTCCCATTGGTGTTTTTAACACTTTTCTACTAATATGGGTATAACTGCCTTAGTGTGTTTGAATCGACTCATTCTGCCAATACAAGTCTCAGTTTTCCTTGCAGCGTAGCCAATTAACAACTCGCACAAGACGTAGGGTGGTCTTTCAGGAGAAAAAGAAAGAAGCGCGGTCCATATTGTCAAAAATTTATATATGAGACTCCCATAATCGTCATGTTGTGAACAGGCTTTCTTGTAAATGTATCTAAGAAAAAATTAGAAAGGGAAGTGCTTCCTTTTTCTGGTCTTTGCAAAAGTCGCTTCAGAAGGTGCTTTATCAAGGGTAAAAGGTGTGGCTGTTGGTAGATACGTAACAACAGAATCATGCGCCTTTCCTTGACGTGCACTAAGGTCGTCATTGAAGTGTAGAGGGCAAATCACGGGTGAAGAAGTCACTCTCTCATCGCGTGCACTACTAGCATCGGTCGACAGGATTATCAGCTGGTGATAGCTGTGATAAAGATGAAGTGTGGCAAGTGCGCTGCACGCACTCGCGCGCACGGGAGTAGAGAAGACGAAGTAGGAGAATACAGATCGGCTCGACCGTATGCTACGTGTACTGTTTCATTCTAATTATCATTACTTACGATACAACATATTTTGGCGACGAGGATGCTGTTTTGATTCGGGACCTTCACGTGGCCTGCTCACCTTCCGTCATGAGCTTTTCTGGGCTTCAGCCACCACCGCCTTTCCTGCCAACTCCTGGTCGTCCTGCCCTTCCATGGGAGCAATGGGAGCTGGCGTTCTGGAATTACATGCTGGCCTCTGGTGCCTCTACTCTGGGCGCGGACAGGCGGAAGGCCATCCTGCTGAACTGCATCGGACTGGAAGGTCAGCGCAATTTTTATACATTGGAGCCGCCGTCGTCCACTCCAGCGCCTACAGCAGCTGCATCGCACTCCGGTGACGAGGCGCCGCGCCTTGACGAATTTGATGCGGCGATATCCATCCTGGCGGAGCATTACAAATCGTCCGTGAATGTAATCGCCGCACGTCATCGCTTTCGCCGTCGAGTTCAGGCTCCAGGAGAGACAACCGATGAGTACGTCGCTGTCCTTCGCAGCCTTGTCGGCGACTGTGGCTTTGGGACCATGGCGGACGATATGATCAGGGACCAGCTGGTGGAGAAGACTTCGAGTTGCCATCTGCGTGAGCGCCTACTCATGGAAGGCTCCTCCTTGACTCTGTCGCGCGCCGTGCTCCTTGCTCGACAGTGCGAGCAAGCTTCCCGTGAAGCCAGGGAATTGGCTGAGGAGGACGCTCCAGTACGTCGTGTGGGATGCGAGCGCGGATCGAGACAAACACCACCTCAAGCCCATTGCTGCAAGTGCCCAAGTCAACCGTCACAACCTGCTGCTGCAATACCAGAGCGCATGTGCTACCGTTGCGGTTCTACGGCTCACCTGGCGAACAACCCTGCATGCCGAGCCCGCAACCGCAAGTGTCGTCGGTGCGGCAAGATGGGCCACTTAGACTCTCTTTGCAATTCGTCCGACCGTCCTGTTCAAGTTCAGCAAGTTGCAGATACTGCTTACACATCGTCGATGCCGGATTGCTCCAGCAGTGCGTCTATTCTCAATGTTGAAAGTAAAAAAAACGAAATTTTCGCCTCGGTCCTGATTGAAGGCAAGTCCATCCGCTTCCTGATTGACACCGGCTCATCTGTGTCAATTATTTCTGAAGATCTATACCACCGATTCTTCGCTGAAAGTTTCCCGCTTAAATCAAATGCAGTTCAACTATTGGACTATTCTAAGTATCGGATTATAGTCCAAGGGTGTTTTGTTGCCACAGCCAAGTTTCACGACCATACCGCCTGCATACTGTTGTACGTTGTCTCGGGAGGCACAACGCTGCTAAGTCTGGATTCCATTGCAGCCCTACAAGTGAAGATCAAAGCTCCTTTGCAACCTGTCGCCTTCCCAGAGAAACCTTGGGATAAGGTTGCCATTGATGTCGTGGGGCCTTTCGACCAAGCTCCCAGTGGCTGCCGCTTCGCGATTACTCTAACGTGTACTGTTTCATTCTAATTAGCATTACTTACGATACAACAATAGCATGTGCAGCAGTTTCGGACAAAAATTTTGAAAATTCAAAATTTGCAAGAGACTTTTTCGGTAAAATTAAAGGTAATGGTCCATTCAACAGAGATATTGCAGAATCTCTCTTTTAAAATTTTTCCTGCGGTCGCACTGATTAGTTAAGACTGCCTTAGAAAACGAATGGAGAACGCTTTTGACGATAGCAAAAAGGTCATTAGAAAAAAAAAATTCGCTTCCGTCGGATGATCTGAAGATATAATGATTGTTATAGTGAAATCTAACATTATGTGAAAAAATTGCGTTCACAGATGGTTTCCCGCTGAAAAAACGCTTTTCCTCAGTATCGCTGGGTATGTGCGAGAGGCTACATAGAACCTCAGTGGTTAATATTACAGAAAATAAAGTGATTTATTCCCAGCTGTGATTCAAGGTATACTGCACAGAACGTCAGGGGTTTTCAGTTAACAACGCATTGAAAGCCATTAAATAAACTTACTTCAGCTCGCGCAACCTCACCGCTATTAGTCATTGGTGGCGTGGGTATTCTGCATCAGCAGCCCAGTCGCATTCTATCCTCTTGTCATCTAGCCTAAAAGGTAACGTACTTAAGGCAGATAGGGACATTTGGAAGATCATTTTGAGCCCAAAAACAAGGACAAAAAAAAATCAAGCCGACGGTTATTACTGGGTAAGATTCAGCGACAAACACTTTGCAGTGCTGAATACGCCGTTCGCCGAGCAAGCGGCAGATCTGTTGGGTGGTAAATGGCAACACTTCTCTGTACTCCTTATTTCTCCATTATGTCAAGCCAAAGCCGCTATAGCCAACGAACCGGGTAACGTGCCCTGAAAAGCTTTCGCTCCCAAAATATTTACACTGAGGCATTCCGAACTGCCGCCTTATGCTTTTCTAAAACACACGCGGCGCAATTGACAGGATTGAAGGCTTTCGACGATGTTCTCTGGCTGTTGTCA
This sequence comes from Amblyomma mixtum, assembly GCF_055824585.1. NCBI lineage: Eukaryota > Metazoa > Arthropoda > Arachnida > Ixodida > Ixodidae > Amblyomma > Amblyomma mixtum. Next base: position 58,547,994 of record NC_143013.1, on the reverse strand, counting down.
ACGGCTCTCTGCTATATGCCGCTGAGTGGTACTGCAACCGGCTTTGAAGTTCGTACAGCATTTCCTCGTGCTTCCTGCTTGTCCTTCTCGTGTAGAATGCTTGGGGACAGCCACTGGATACTCAGCGTTCGATGGATCGTTGTTACGTCCAAGCTTTAAATCCACCTTGAGCTGTAAGCCAAATTTGAGGCGTGACGAGGTGGTGGGTTCAGCTACCACTGCTTGCAGTTACCTACCCGCTGCTTAAAATCGGCACGAGCTATGTACTGGCCCGGAGCATGGCTTTTATGGTTATATGGCTTGGGAAAGCACCCTGATGCTTTAAATACCGCCATAATCAGTTGGAATAGGATCAAATGTGGGCTTTAATCGCACAGTGCGGATTTAGAGTTCCGACGCTCAAACAATCCGTCGGTCAAGAGTTGTGGCGAATTGCGTTTTTCAACGTAATTTTCCCGTGAAAAGCACGACATCAGGTTAAGGAAAAGTTTCTACCCATTAGAAAACCAGCCGCTTCCTGCTGGTACAGGGGATTGAGCCTCGCACCACCCGCACTCAAGACGGGTGCTCGAACCACTAGTCCACTGCTCCTCATCATCATGATCATCTCCGCCACCAAATTTGAGACTGTGCGCTTGAGAAAACGAAATCATGACAACGTGTCTACTTGTTAAGCATGTTCATCAGCATGTTGCGAAGTTGTTCTGCCCGCTGAGTGGTGCAATTATAAAATCGATAACTGCGTCTGGAGACCTGTAAAATTAATGAAAATGTTCCTGCTAGCTTATTTCGTGTTCGCATTCTCTCTTCCATACCGAAGAAGAATTATATGCCTATGTTCGGACAGCTCAAGTAGCAAACTAGAAATTTTGCCTTATTCACTCAGTTGCTTTGTCGTGGACAACTTCCTTTGAATATTACAGCTATGGTTGTGAAGCCTACAATAGATGAAATTAAGACTCCATCTAAAGTGATTAATTTCTGTAACGACTACCGATGAAGACAACGAGGGCGCTCCTCCCGCGTAAGAAGTCGTGAATGAAGAAGTAACCGCAATCAATGACCGGTAAGTACCTGGCCTCCTGCCATAATTTCTCTTTTTGCACGTCCATTGCGATAAAGTGTTTTTTCTTCGGGACGTCGATATATGTTAGGAATGAAGTAAGTGACCCTCTAGATGTTCTTATCCAATAAAAAAGCTGCAGTCAAATTTTATTTTCTTTCAGTGCCATTCCCCTTGTTCATTCCGGGTATTAGACTTGTAGGGAGACACGTTCGACGAAATAGGCGCTGCTTTCGGGTATTTCTTTGAGCCCGCTGACCATCATTCTCTTTCTAATTTAAAACATATCGGGTTACAGAAATAGGTATGTACACTTTCAAGTCAATCTGCTGTCGCTTTTTTCCGATAGAATTTAGTCGTCCGCATAAGACTCCAGCCAACTAGCGATCGCCCTGGAATAGCAAGAAATTTTTCACGTCATTCTGGTATTACCTGTATCTAGAGAGGTCTTCGTATGCATTGCACAGTATTATTATGAGGTAAATGCAGGTCAGCTGACGGAAGCGTCTTGCACGGAACTTGTGGCCCGCTTCTCAAAATACAGCTTTCATTTCGAAAAGGTGTTCGCCCTACATAAATTGTTACATGGTGTACACAGCGACGGGTGTCGATATCTTCATGCAGGCTAAGTGCACCTACATGGTGATATCTTTTCATAAATAGGCTGAGCAGTAGATGGATCTATGGAAAAGGAGTTCATTAGTTATTGGAGCGTCTGAGTATGCCGTGGCATTTTGCCATAATTGCTTCGGACTTTGGTTGTTCCAAGTTAGCCCGCATGGAACGCCCGAGTCGAAAATCCTTCGTATAGGGTTACACTATGCAGACTCTCTTGGTTTTTTCCATGAATAGCAATTCTAATTCCTTTTAACCCGCAGCAACAGGTAGTGGCCACGACCTGCCACGCTAAAAAAAAACCGTGAAACTCCCTTGTTTTTCTAATGAATTTACTAAGTCGGTAGTATAAATGGCCTTTATCTTTTCGATTTCCAATAGCTTCATGATTTGCAAAATTTTACCCAATATAAAAATAGCGTTAAACTGCTGCTTAATTTTTTAGATAACGCCCTACTGTCCGTTTCAGAGTATTCGAACAGAGGCCTGAAGTGCTCAACTTTTTTTATTTACGCTCTGAGGAATGTTGCGGTTCCCTCCATTAGATGCCGCAACAGCCTGACAGCTGTACAGACTGTTTTCATTTTGCAATTTGATTGCACAGCAAGGTAGCTATTGATTACGTGACACGTTGGTAGTTGATCAAATTTTTTCACTTGATTTTTTACTGAAGCTAAATGTAATGCAGTTTTTCTGTTCTATGAAGAAGACGTTTACCTTGTTTCCGTGAAACGTACACGGTCTGATGAATGTAAAATGTGGTAAAGCTAGCGTAAAGGTTGTTTAAATATATATTTTGGGCGTTCAACATTGCAAAGAACGATAACGATTAGTAAACTTCAGATAGTGGATACACTTTCTACGGAGACAACTTTCAATATCTTGGTGTAATTGCCTACCCCAGAACCGAACACCAAAAATGTTTTTGTATTTACACGACCCACTTTTGAATGTGCCTCTTTACGTAAATAGTGTCCGCCTTGTGGGACATGCACCAGCACTGACAACAAAAACGAATCTTTCTCTCAGGCCGCCGTCGTGGCTCAGTAGTTAAGGTGCTCGCAAGCTCGCCCGAGAGGCGTGGGTTCGATCCCAGCCGCGGCGGAATCATGTAGATGGGGGTGAAATCATAGAGGTCTGTGTACTGTGCAATCTCAGAGCACATTACAGAAACCTAGGTGGCGGAAATTATCCAGGATTTCCAATGTGGCGCTCCTGATAGCCTGAGCTGCGTTTGTGACGTTAAATCCCGTAAACAAAATTGCACCACGTATCTCCGCGTATCAGGTGAAGTTGTTCTGATTATTTGTCCAAAAGTTTAACCGATAATTTGGATCATCAGGTTTAAGATTGACCAGTCGAGAGGTCAAGGCGATGAGTGCAGAAGTATCATTAAAGAGAATACGTTGGAGATACGGAAGGGACTAGGAAGGGCCACCTCATTATCAAGTATCCCTATGAGAAAGCTAATCAATGAAAATGTGCTTCAAAAACTAGTCACCCATGCATTTAATTCCGAATGTCATTACGATGACGCGTGAAAAATGTTGTGAGTACCATCATCTATTTACTATTTTCCAGAGACCTCTAGCCTTATGATTTTATTTTTTTATGACAACGAGTAAGTCCTTGAGGTGCCAGGTATGACTCTGTGGAGACTATATGGTGCTCATGAGGCGCTTAAACATTAATAAAAACCCTTAATTTGGGTATACAGTGGGTGCTTTACCGCAAACGCTTGGTTTAACTTAGCTCGCCATTATGTCCAAAATGGCTTCCTCGACTACTTCAATAGCAAAATAGAGCAAATGCTTCCTGCTTTAGGCCCTGTTATATCAGTGACTTTAAAGTAGTATTGTTAATATTCTTTCGCAGGAAGAAGATGACAATCACACGTCTCTTCTGATCAAGGCTAGCCAGTAAGGATACGCCTGAACGAAAAATTAAAACAAGGAGTTATAAAGAAAAGCGACGCAAAAGCCTGCCCGGTGCCGACAGCTGGCAACAAATCTGGGAAAAACGACCAAGAGAAGAAAAATTAGGAGGAAGCAATATACTATAAACCGTAGCTGCCGAAACGGTTCGCTGCGCGAGACGTCAGTGAACAAACACGTACTGAATCCTCAATAAGGGAGGCTCGAATGGACAGCAAAAAGGAACATCCGGTAGACCCAGCGCCAGTGGGAAGTCCTACGATTTCCAAGAAAGAGCAATTGCCACAACCTCCAGGTAAAGAAAGCCCAACTCGAACCAAGAAAGAACCTTCGTCACCAAAGACGTCACCAAAGGGCGCTTCTACGAATGCTACATCGGAAAAGCCAGTGAAGTCTTCACCGAAGGAAATCTCGACTGGCGCCAAAGATGCGCAACCTTCACAATCACCGCCAGCGTCCCCTCTCGGCCAGGGCAATGAATCAGTCCAACCGTCATTATCGAAGTCTCTTTCCACGCCCACCCCCCAAACTGCACACTCTCCTCCGAAGCATGTATCTGCGGACTCCAAGAAGCAAGGATCTCCTCAGCCTACTCCTAAGCAGGCTTCCAAGCAGGTTAGCAAAGCAGTTGTGCCGTCTTCAAAGGAAGCCATGACAGGGGGAACTGCCACAAAAACCTTGAAGACCCCGTCCAAAGGCTTTCAAGGTAAGGATCTTGGAACAATGAAAGGAGCGAAGCCCACCACGTCACCACCGAAGACAAAAGTCTCTAGGACAAGAAGCACTCAAGTTGACTTCGACTTCGACCCTAATTACTGGCGTTACCATGATTCCTGGAACCCGGCGTACAACTGGGGATACTATGGAGCTTATGGAGGTGAGTGTCAAACTATGCAACAAATGGTAACGCAGCTTTTGGAAATGGTCTTTGACATTGCGGAGACAATTAATTCCAGAGATCAAGGAGCGCGCTGTATTTGTAGATTTCTCCAAAGCTTTTCATCGCGTCCCTCACTGTGAACTGATTTAAAAACCTTATAATTATTGGCATTTACGCTAACAGCGTTGCGGAGATACCAGCTTACCTTTCACTCCAATCACAGTATGTATCTGTAAACGATGCTGAGTCCCATAGCCTTCAGCTGTTTTCTGGTGTACCTCAGGGGTCTGTGTTGGGCCCATTGCTCTTCCTAGTCTATATTAACGAGACCGCACCATGCGTCGGACCTAACGTAGCAGTACGACTTTTCGCAGATTATTGTGTTGTCTACGGTATTGTTCGGCCTCTGGACGATGAAATAAGATTAAACCTTTCACTAAACAACATTGCATATTGGTGCGAAAAATGGGGAATGAGGTTCAACATCAGCAGAACCACACGCATGAAACTAGCTACAGCTCTGTCTTATGTACAATTAACAAGATAAAAAGAACCTTCGTTCAACGGATTCTCGAGTATGCCAGTATCGTGTTATACCCGCACCAGGTTTCTCTAATCGTTCTATTTATTCCAGATATTCACCGCATAACAGTGTCACTGCTTTGCGCAAACAAGCTAACATTCTGACCCTCATATCTAGACGACAGGTCGCTGCCGTGACGTTTAGTTTTCTCCTTTATCACAATCACATAAACGTAGATGATGCAAATTATATCAAGCAACTCTTCCAGCATTGTGATAGAACAAGTAATCTTAAGTGCTCCACACCTTTTTCTGCGCTGCGTGAAACATCTAAATGTTCATTTTCTTCCTTCCGCTGTAGAAGCATGGAACTGTTTGGCAGAATAAATTTTCAATGTTTATTCCGCTTGTTTGTTTCAAACGGAAATTATTTCACTTTTTCATGAGTCGGTCTACCTTAAATATTTGGTGTTCCTTGCATCTGCACGTTGAAATGTTTTGTGGTCGCAGTCGGATCAACTGTTTGCTGTTGCCTCTTTCACATAGCATTCTCTGCTTTGCACGGTCTTCTTCTCGCTCTTATTCTGCTTGCTTTTGTTTTTTTGCGGCGCATTATAAACTTAATTGGATATTTTTTTTCTGCGCTGAACACTGCGCTTTTTGCTGTATTCGCTTTTTGTTGATTTAGTTGAAAATAATTACTGAGGCGTTCTATATTTCATTCTGTTCTTTTACCTTGCATTGTTTACCTTGTGACTCACTCCTGTATGAGCCTGCGAAAGTTCACAGTATCTAAAAATAATATTAATGATTAGTTTCGCATACGTTATGTAATTTTCTTATACACAAAGCCTTTTTCATCGACGCAGCGTACTCATTGCTGCTTCGAACTTCGCAGTATTCACTGGCGCGCTGTCTTTGGCATCAGTTTATTGATAAGGCTGATCAGCGTCTAGAACCACCTGTATCTTTTCCGAGGAACTTGCTCCTACCTTCCTTGGTGTACAAAAATAAGGTGATTGCATACTCTCAAACTTAAATTCGATCCATCCACGTTTAATCATTTAACCTTGAATAATATTTTTGCTTGCGCCAGTTTTGTCACAAGCACTTCTTAGTGTAAGCTTTCCTTCTTAACGTTTCTTAGCCTCCTTTCTTAACCTCACTGTATTGCGCCGAAACGAGCTTTCCTGCAACTACACAATCTTTGTTGGCTAGGCCTGTAGCAATTAGACATTTGCAGCACACATGCACTGCAAGCTGAACTGTTTTTCATAACACGAATAAAAGTGCAGTAATATTGCCTCCATGAACCTAAGGTTAATTTGTTGGACGTGTTTCGCGGACTGCCAAATGCGAAGAATTCATTTCCTTGTGGAGAGGGACCTTGGAGGCTTCATATGGCGGGCTGAAAAATAGCTTTCTGTTTTAATTACTACGTCTTTTAAAATACTGACTTTGCTTTAATAACTTTCGCTAATATTTTATAGCAGAACTGCCCTCCAGGGACGCTGGACCAGATTCTCATTCATCTAGAGACTATGAGCGCACACAACATGCGAACGTTAGTGTGAATGTGAGAGAAAAGAACGCTCAAGACTACTTTCTACCTCCCGGGACAAAGATCTGACAAAGGTAACAGCACCGTAGTTTACACTTGAGCGCCAACTATCGAGCTCACCAAGATGGCAAGTCTACCAGCATATTTCGAGGGCGCCATCACGTGGCCCTTGTTTAAATAACTGTAATTACCGCGACTTGCGTGCTGGTGCGCGATACGGGTGGCATAAAATTGAGAGCGCCCCATTTTTAGCACGCATGAGGCCGTTATTCGAAGCTAAGGTTTCAGAACTGTCATTGGCACCTGAACATTAGACTTGTTAGTTGGCACAAAAACTATACTGCTCTCTACCGCAGATTAATTCTCTTGTACGGATGTCAGTGTTAACATAGCTGCTGAATCATTTTTCGCGAAAGCACATAAAAATTCATTGAAAAGGTCAGCATACTTTGTTGATAAATGAATACGCCATTGGAATAGAGTTTGCGGGAAAAGCTTTCAACAGTCGAACTTTCAACACTATATACCTACCTGCGACGTCGTTTGAAGTGTTGGCTATGCGCGCGCAGGATTAGAATGTTCTGTTTCCTGAAGAGCCCGAAACTCGTATAAGGAACCCGGCTTTTCGTAAGATCGCGCTTATAGTAAGAAAGAAAATACTGCAGTTGGTGCTTCCAAAAACAAAGCTTTTAGCTAGAAGGAAAAGCGTTGATCTCGCACTTCGTTCTTTTTGACCATACAAGTTTAGTATTCCCCCCGGTAGCCAATGCTATAATATTGCCGTTGATAACTGTCAGGAACAGAGAGTAAAGAATGAGAATTTGAAGATCCGTGCAAACCCTGGTGCGCGGGAAATAACTAATTTCATTTGTATCTCGTACCGCCGTAGTAGCTAATATTATTCCCTCTCTCTGGACTTCTCTGCACAGAATGGCGGCCGGAAGAAGAGTGGCCGTATTACGCGCCGTACGGAATGCAGCCCGTTTCCCCTTACTACCCCTTCCCGCCGGAGCCACCTTATCCAGTGGATCATCAGCCAGAGCGCTCCTTCCCTTCACACACCTGTCCTATACACGGAAGCTGGAGGCACCGCGCAGCGCCGCAATCGAGCCAAGTGAGTTGTGTCTTCTAACAGACATTGGCAAACTTTTGGTGAAAGACATGTTTCTAACCGTCATCATATGCAACTGACTGTACGAGAATTTGAAATCATTTTTATGTTATGTCGCTCTATGTTTATCAGCCTTTGTCGCTTACTTTTCTCCTCTAGATTTCTTGGGCAAACAGCACTGAACCTTGACAGTTCTTTGAGCAAATTGTAACTTTCCAGACAAATAACAAGAATGTTGCCGGAATTAAAATAATATGTTAAAATTCGCCAGGCACATCCGTGAGTAGATGCTTCGAAGTAAATAAATTTGTTTTCTTGACTTGTGAACGTATCAAAGGTGTCCGTACTGGGACTGCCACGATAGATGCAAAAATATTCATGTAATGCCGCCAGATGTCTCCCTCTTGTGCCTACTGTACTAAATTCAAGCAATAGGCTTTTAAGACAATCACTAATGCACCCTGCTGTTGTATTCAAATCACCATACTAGTAGCTGAGCGGCATTAGCCTCATATGAGGGAGGTGCACGCTTCGATCCCCAGTGCCGCCGGGTACCCTCGAGTTTTCAGTGGGTACAAGCTTTCTCCTGGCCTAGTGCGTTGCTTTCCTGGGGCACAATGCTTCGGAAATAGATCTTCTGCCAATGCCTTGTGTTGGCGAACAACGCTTTGTGTGATGGCGCTCTTTGACCACTAGCATCTTTGCGTCATTAAAATGAATCATCATCACCATCATCAATTTTGCTGAAGTCGTTTTCACCGCATCGAAAGATTCGAATTTCATTAGCTCCAGCATGCACAAAGAGAAAGAAAAGCTGAATTCACAGAAGGCGAGCGAGGATCTGTATGGGACGATGGTCATGTGCGTTTTAAAATGGCTTTCTGACCTGGTGGCTTTCAGAGTGATTCATTGCATTTTAAGCAATATTTCGATCAATAAATCGTTGTATCAAACGTTCATTTGTAAAGCAATTTTATGCGCTCATTTAGCGCCTGGCTTGACACAGTTGAGCGCTGCTTTTTGCAAATGGCTCAAAATGTAGGCTCCCCCCGTCTGCCGTATAATTTATCTCGGTAGGAATCGAAACAGACGCAGAGGTTACGCGCGCACACTCGCCTTCACACAAAGCACCTAAGTTGTGCAGATATTCAGTGTACTATTTCTTTACCTGTACAGCTAAATGCATATCCTTCCAGCAAAATTGGGCTCACAATGCATCGAAAACTGATCTTTTATCAGATGTCATGTTTTGCTTACACATTCAGAGCGATAGTATGTGAGCACCGTTACCTAAACCGCGTTATGTGTCCCTTTTTATGACATTAAATTGTGCGACAATCAAGAAAAAGATAGTTTTGTATGTGTACCACGTAGAATGGCACGCAACTGCAACGACTAACAGAAAAGAACGCTCGTAGAAAGGGCGCAACAAATTTGATTCTTCCGCACTAATTGCTCTTCGATACGAAAACACTTAGGTTGTTAAGGTGCCGTCTTCTATATAACCCCGTTTCTCTATTGCTTTTTGACTGTCCAGTACCCTTCTATTAACTATTTTGTCCTATCTCCTTAACTAGATGACGCATTAATTTATCAAGCCGAAATTCAGATTTGATTAGACGAACATCCATGTTTTAAGGGTTTACCCTTTAGCTCTGGCGTGTTCTAATACTACATTTTTTTTTCAATTGTAGTCTGTTTTTCACGGTTTGTTATTTGTTGAAGCACGTCATAGCCTCTTCTATCACAGGACATCGGCCAATGACGAAGTAGGAACGCCGATATCGCTCATTTGAGCCTGAAACAAAGGCTAAAAACAACAGCAGCAACAAAGAAGTGGGGCAAAAACCAAAGTGTTTTATTATAGAGCCCTTGCTCTTTTTTCTGTGTCTTTATTCAAGACTGGTATTTACACCGCAATAACAATTTACGAAGAAGGCGTATACCGCTTACTGCTAACTTAAGTTTTTTCAAAACTACTGTACACTTTATTATGCAGAAACGGGAGGGAAACTGTTAATGCTGCTACAACGGCGTGCGTGTCGCAGATGGCTTATCGACCGTTTAGAGATGCCTGCCACACGTGCTTGTCGCTTAAAATATTCAAGTAACCCAACAGAGATGGGGCAGTGTTTCCGATCTATTAATGAATTTACGTGAATCTATATCATTCTACACGTATTCTCCGGGCGGAATAAGCTGAAAAGATGTTTAATAAAACACTACAAACAGGGTGTAAGGAAACAGAAACATGGAGTGTAATGTCGTTGCAAGCTGTTAACATTATTAGCGGATGCTTTTGTTGTTATCGGGTGTGGAAACTGAAAGCCCTTAATACCCATAAGGCATCTTAGGCAATGGGAAAATAAATATTTTATGGGAAAATACAAGAAAAAAACTGCAACATAGAAAGCGTGTACAAGATTTCATCGGCAGCAGTGATAGTGGCGCAACCGTTATCTTTTTTAGAACTTCCTTCGGGAGCATTACGTAAGTATTCACTATTGTAAAATATATTATTGCCCCTCTTCCTTTTGTATACCCTCTCTTGTAATCACAACAATAAGTGCAATAGGGAGAGTAGCCAGACACCGGTGCTATTTGGACATTTTTCTTTATAGATGGGGAGTTGATTTGATTGGAAGGTCCTTACTATTTACAGGGAGGCTCATGACCGTAGAGGCGGGCACAAGGTAGTTGGCAGAATCTTAAGCTGAAATCGTGGTCAGGACAGCGGTGGCATAGATGTAGTCCAATAGTTCTGGATGTATAGATATGGTGGGATCCCGCAAGGGTTGTCCGTCACATCACGAATCACGTATCAGACCACTAGGACAGTGATTTTTGCAAGTAATAATTGTATCTTAGTGTCAGTTGCTGGCAAGAATTTCAGCATTAAGGTTTATCTGGCAGCGTTCAAGTTTTAAGACAACGCGATCCCACAGCAGACGCGGTATCCTGCCACGCGTTACGGTCGCACAAGGATCGTAACCATTTCCTCTGTTCCCCGACTGTAAGAAGCCAGATTTAGGGGCGTATAAGATACATGGATGAGTAGCTTATTCAAAAAGACGTCCTGACTGTGTGTGGATCGGAGGAGTCCTCCTCGTAAAAGGCGGGGTGCCCGTGGACTCCTGCATGCCTTGCTCGCTGAGCATATTTGCTATGTTGCTCCTGATGTTAAGGAATACACACTATTATATATTTAAGATAACAACACACCTTCGAGAGCACGCAGTATACAGGGCGTCAGCCTTAGCTGGTGGAGAGGCGGAGGGTGACGCAGTATACATTTATAAGAGCATCTTTTCTTTCCAGGATAACCGTGTCTGGTGCGAACAAGGCACAGTTGCCTTAAAGTCACACCGGTGCACTCTACGTAAATCAGAAATGATTAATGTTCAGTCTGCTAACAAAAAAGAAGCCTAAGCTTATTACCTACTTTTTTGTTCTTGCCGAACAGTTCGGCTCGCAGAAAAATCTAGGACACTAAAAAAGGCCTCACATATGCTGGTCTGACACAAAAAAATTGCTCACTACCCACGTCTAACTTCAGGCCTTCTTCAAATGCCCACCTAAGAAGTCCCATCTTTTACATTATTTTTCGACGTTCCATCCGTTTTAATGAAGACTCTGCTGCATAAGTGGCTATTAGGGGAAAAAAGACAGTTTCCAACATCCCGCAGCTCTTCCTCGTTTGCCTTTTGTTCGCAGAGTACGGTCGTCTCCATTCCTATTCCAATATCCGTGCCGATGCCGATACCGTCCGCATCAGGTGCGCCCGTGGTCATAAACACTCCACCGCCACCACCACCGCCTGCTCCAGCTCCTGCACCGGTCCAGCAGCGCTCAACTCCGCTGCAAGACATGATCTCGCTCATGACGGCCATGATGCTCAAGGCAAGAGGTCGACTGCGCAATCAGTCTCTTTCATTTTCGAATTGTAAAAACAAGGTCGGCGCAGTGATATAAAAAAGTGGTCTGGAAAAAGAAAATGTTCACTCGTCTGGAATGAGCTCATTGTAATATTCCAGCGTTGATAGTACGAGCCACTTGCGACAAGTTTTGTCGTAGGACTACTATTATTCTTTTGACTATAAAAAATTTAGAACTCTAAAACAAGTCTATTATTAGTGTAACAAGTCAGTACTTCGGGGGAATAAAATTCGATCTATGTAGAATAAACAGTAACTATTCAGCACTGAAATAGTACGCAGGATTTTCGAGAAAGCTGTGCAAAAATATGGGCTTGTGCAAAAACGGTAAGCATTATCAGAGAAACAAAAGTACAATATTCTTTTGCGCCTATATTTCACTTGAGAAATTATTAACATTTGAGTTCGTAGCTTCCCACTTCACGGCGAGCAACTTGTCAGATGAAGCAAAATACTTTTAGGCCTGTCATCACAAATTCAGAAGCGCTTTGTCGTGTGCAGCGATATTAGTTATTTAATTAAAAAAAAGTGCCACTCTCCTCAACTGCATTACCTTGAAATTCTGCCACTTCACAGTGCCAGGCAGCATATGCGCTCCTAATAACGCACTTGGCTACAAGCACGCGCGAAACGCCGACAAGCTGCGACCTGGTTTAACTCCACAGCGTTAAGGCACCCGTTTGGCAGAAAATCCGGCGTGGTCGGCAATGTTGTCATCGCCGTTGTGAGCGGAAAAGCACATTGCCCGCTTCCCACCTGCGTCAACTGATTTTTCTGACGTCATCACAACCTGCCTACCATGGAAGGTGGCAGTCAGATTATTAATTGGTAGCTATACGGCTGGTGTCGCGAGCCCCAACGGTGGCTGCGCTTGAAATAGCCACCTAGCGAGGCAGTGGCGCATCGCGTAGTCGCTGCACCATTGCGCCAGGAGTAGTATGAGGATTCACACCGATAAGTGAATGAAAATTAGAGAAAAACCTATTCCGCAATTATGGGCATGTAGGCAGAATCTAGACGACACAAAATGAGTACTTCCGCGGGAGGAATCTCTAATATAATGACATCATGCCCTTCAGTGTAGGTAGGGTGTTGTGTGATCGGGAAAGAAAGAACAGTAACCGTTAGAGCTAAGTGATATGTAAACAGGACCCCAGGTGGCGGAGGGGACCCAGAAACGCTACTGAATTATAACCTTAAGGCTGAGATTAACTGTCCTCTTAAGTTGGTGTTTTGTTTAGTACAGACAGGAAGACCATGAAAACAAGGTTTGTACAGAGGGCAAAACGCATGTCTATAACAACCGAAATGTGTGTTGCGCAGCTCAAAAATCCGCTGTGACTAGGCAGGAAAAAAATGACGATAAAATCTTATGAGTTTATTTGCACTTCCTTACATCCACACCATTAAAAAAAGTGTTATCGCTAGGTATCGCGTGTTCTAGAGAAGCGTTTTGTCCTCTGTACATAGTGTGTGCCTATTATGTGCAGTAGAAGTTCATTAGTGCTGAGATTAGGCGTTCATTTGAAAGTCTTAAAAAATAACTTTCCTTCCTTTGTGCAGTTGCTTTTCACAACATAACAGCAAAGTTGTGTTGGACTCACATCATAGCACGTGCAATGCTTCCGGCAAATTGTTCCAGAACGCGACCAACAGTAAATCTTAGGCAATTAATTGCACCACGCTATGATATGGAGGTCTTTGCTCTGCTACTACGAAGTTGCGGGGCGCTCACATTCTAGACTACGAAGGTGGTAGTCTAATAGCGTCCACTAGACGTCTTCCCGTCTGCTACGTTCGGTGAAACAGCTCGAGAACCACTATTGCGCGTACGTCACAATACAAGGAGTGGAGCCACTGCAGCTTATGGCACGCAGGCCATCTGTGTAGACAGAAAAATTCTCGACACCGGTCTGTCTAAGCCTGATTGAAATTCTGGTCACAGTATGGTGCTGTGCTAACAACCTCGATTGTGGCCTGCCTGTAAAGAAGCATCGTAGAATGGGCTGTGCTCTTTTTATTCCTTGCACCTATTATACAGGTAGTTTCAATCAAGACCGCCAGATTAACCTGATTTCACGAGAAGTAATGTTTAAACTTGGGTTTTTGAAATAAAATGAAAATTTATTCTGCGGTTTAGCGGCGGCTTTGGCGGACGTCATCAGACGCGTGAGTTATTTTCATAACTAGGGTTATGAAAGTTATGAAACTAGGGTTATGAAAGTTATTTTCATAACTGCTTATCAGAACTGTGATAACCAACTTTCTAAAGATCAGCAATAAAGCGCTTTATTGAAAGAGAGAAACGTAGTGGGCCACCAAGGCATTATAATATCAGTTATTAAATCTATAGAACTGCAACAGCCTTTGGCACTATGGGGCGAGTAATTTCAGCTGTCCGGACACACGCAAGAGGCGCGCAGCGTCCGTGGAGCGCGTGCAGCCGTCCTCACTAGCTGACCTAACTCGGTGCTCCATTCGCCCGTTATTTGCGGCACGGGTGATGGGATGCGAAGCACCGCTGGAGAAGAAAGTAAATCTATGGTTGCGACTACGCGTTTTTTTGGGGCACCCACGCGCCTCGCCCACGCGCCTTTCCCACGCGTCTGGACCGCCGAAATTCATTTCGACAAAGCGCCAAGGATACCAACACTTCTCTTAATTGATATCGAATTCTCTCCATAGCCCCCTACAATTATCTAATTGCAACCAAGCACCTCAGCGCAAAACTTAAAAAGTTGAGTAAAAGATTTCAGTTAATACCCTAGTCAACAAGTTATATAGCTTTTTTGACCTCCTCGAATGCCTTCGTTACTGTCGCGAAGAAATGGTTTTAGTAAAGAAAATGTGTTTTACTAAATACTTAAGTCTTCATGCGAAGAACCGGTAGGGGAGGTCGCCAACACACGCATAATATCGTCAGTGGTAACGGGAATCATGAAACACATGAATTGTGAACTGGTGAAATAAACTTGCCAGCTCAGACAGTTAGTTTTTTACCTTTCATATTAAGTAGGTAGGCTGCAAACGCAGATTTGCAAATAACCGGTACAAAACCCATAACAGCTGCATGAATTCCGGGAAAAGTATTCTTCTCGTCGCTCTGGTACAGCAAAAACTGGCTCGCCGAGACGGCAAATTTAAACGGCGCTACCGTTGAGCGCGTGCAGCTACACTCATAGGCAGATATAACTGAGCGGCGCACCGAAGATTAGAAGCTACCCTCAATTCGTTTTCTTTTTCGTCAAGAGTAAGCGTACACTATCATGTTTAAAAAGCATATATGGCATCCAGAGCACTGTGCTGAAGAATGCGTTCTCGGGCGCGACCTTCATCTTTAGGAGAGCATGAAAGGCAGCATCAGCTCAGAAGACATGGCTGGTGTCCTTCATGGGCTTGCGCCTCCTGGTGCTCCGGCGCCCCCGCCCGTGGCGCCGCCGCCTCTGGTGCCTGCCGTTCGACCACCAGAACCCTTGGGCCCGGTTCCAGATCGTGGTGCGAGTAACGTCTCCATCGCGACTGTGGACGACCTGCGGGCATTGCTGCAGCAACACGCCGCGCCCCTGCCACCCTTTCATCCCCCAGGTTTGCTTTGCCGATGAGGGCGTGCACATATTGCGCCCCAGAAACTGAACGAGCTAGATTAGCAACCTTTATTGGGACAGTAAAAAAAAATGCGCCTTGTTTTGTAAAAAAAACGTCGCCTGCAATCGAACATTTATCAAAAGGCAGAATTTTCATCAGAACTCAAAGTGTTCACATTGAAGCGCTCCTTTCGTCTTATGCACAAACCAAGAGCGTAGAAAAAAGGAACTTCCATTGGCATGGATACATTCGTGGTCAAATTAATGCCACAAATATGCAGGCGCAATTTGCCGCGACTAGTGATGAGTGAATTGGCAAACTGAAAAGGCAAAAAAAATGAACATCGAGTATTTGATTAGATAACGCTACCACATTACCCTAATTCGGCACGCGCTCAGCCAGAACATTTAAGACGGTGAATGCGAACGCGGGAGGCTGCCTTATTTTTACTTTCCATGCGCCTACAAAGAGCTATCATTTCTTTATGGCTGGAGTGCCGAGACACAAATTCGAAAATGAATTCACTCGGTGTTCGACCGCCGAAACCACTCGAAAATATCCTCTTGTAAAGGACTTAAAGGTGTGCACAAAAGGATAAGCGGTACTTTGTCAAGCCAATCTAAGGCTTTTTGGGTGCACCTCTTAGCATCACCTGGTGCTGAAATAAATGCATGTGTATTTGTAGTTGTACTGTTAGATTCTGCCATATGCTACTGGCTAACCAATTGACTCCATCAAGAGGCCTTATAGTTTATTATGTAGGGGTGCGTTTATTAGGCGTCCTCAAGAGACCGAACCGCCGTGCAGGATCTGGCAGCGTAGACGGGCGTAGCCAGCACCAAGAGAGCGGGGCAACTTCGTCGTCGTCAGGCGCAGCGTAGTGTCGGCGCATAACTTCGTCGTCGTCAGGCGCAGCGCAGTGTCGGCGCATGGCGGTAGCGGAACCTGTCACAGTTGGCACACTACAGTTCCCCCCCGGTGAAAAGGAGCCATCCTGGCGTCTTAAGGGGAAGGAAGAACAGAGGGGTCGTAGTACGGCTTCAGTCGGTCGACGAGGACGGTTTCGCGGCCACGGCGACGCAAGTCCGCAGCGGGTGCAACAGGCTCAACAATATAATTGACCGGAGATGTTTGCTTGAGAACCCGGTAGGGACCATGATACCGATGCAGCAGTTTCCGCGAAAGGCCGGGAGTTGTGGGAGGCACCCAGAGCCACACAAGGGAGTCGGCAGGGTAGGAGGTAGAGGCCGCGGAAGTGTCGCGGTCATGTTTTTGCTGCCACTGGGTCTGCGTGGTAAACCAGCGAGCAAGCTGGCGGCATTCTTCGGCGTACCTGGCAGCGTCGGACAGTGGCGTGGACTCGGAAATGTCGGGTTGGTAGCGAAGAAGCGTATCCATCGTGCAGGGGGGCTCGCGGCCGTACAGAAGAAAGAAGGGAGAGAATCCAGTGGTGGTTTGTGTCGCAGTGTTATATGCGTAGGCGACGAAGGGAAGAACTTGGTCCCAGTTGGAGTGGTTGGCGTCGACGTACATGGACAGCATGTCACTGAGGGTTCGGTTGAAACGCTCGGTGAGGCCGTTGGTCTGAGGGTGGTAAGACGAAGCGGTTCGATGGATAATGCGGCATTCCTTGAGGAGGGCCTCAAGAGCGTCAGACAGGAATACGCGTCCACGGTCGCTGAGCAGTTCTTGAGGAGCACCATGGCGAAGAATCAGGTTCTTTAGAAGAAAGGAAGCCTCGTCGCGGGCGGAGGCAGATGGTAATGGAGACGTTTCAGCATAACGTGTGAGATGATCCACGGCCACGATAATCCAGCGGTGACCAGCGGGAGTGGGAGGGAGGGGGCCGTAGAGGTCTATGCCAACGCGGTCAAACGGGCGGGCAGGGCAGGGTAACGGCTGCAGTGGAGCAGGCGAGGTGTGAGGCGGACATTTACGCCGTTGACAGGATGGGCAAGATCGCACAAAGTGGCGAACAAAGCGGTACATGCCACGCCAGTAGAATCGGAGACGCAGACGCGTATAGGTTTTCAACACGCCGCCGTGTGCACACTGGGGGTCCGCATGGAAAGCGACGCAAATGTCGGTGCGTAGATGGCGGGGGATCACTAGGAGCCATTTGCGTCCGTCGAACAGGTAATTGCGACGATAGAGGAGACCGTCCCGAATAGAAAAGTGACGGGCTTGACGTAAGAGGGAACGGGACGAATTATCAGTCGTAGGACTCGAAAGGAAGTTAATAAGAGTGGCGATCCAAGGGTCTTTCCGCTGCTCGGTGGACATGTCGGCAGTGGCAAGCGAGGACAAGTCGTAAGCAGACACAGGAGCAGGCGATGAAGCACTAGGTAGCGGCGAGCGGGAAAGAGCGTCCGCGTCATTATGCTTGATGCCAGAGCGGTAAATGACATGAATGTCATACTCCTGCAATCGCAGAGCCCAGCGAGCTAGGCGGCCTGACGGGTCTTTGAGAGAGGCCAGCCAGCACAGGGCATGGTGGTCGGTGACTATACAGAACGGGCGACCGTAGACATAGGGACGAAATTTTCCAATAGCCCAAATGATGGCCAAACATTCTCGTTCGGTAACAGAATAGTTGGCCTCCGCTTTGCTCAAGATCCGACTGGCGTAGGCGACCACATATTCACGGAAGCCAGGTTTGCGTTGAGTGAGAACGGCACCCAGTCCAATACCGCTGGCGTCAGTGTGGATCTCAATAGGCGCAGTCGGGTCAAAGTGGCGCAGGATGGGAGGCGAAACCAAAAGGCGGCGCAAGGTGTTGAAGGCGTCATCGCAAGCAGGCGTCCAAGCGGAGAGGGTGGAGCTTCCTGCGTGTAGCTGGGTCAGAGGAGCGATGATCGTGGCGAAATTCAAGATGAAGCGACGGAAGTAAGAGCAAAGGCCAACGAAGCTACGGAGCTGCTTCAGTGAGGTGGGCTTCGGAAATTCGGCAACTGCACGAAGTTTGGCGGGGTCCGGAAGAATGCCGTCTTTAGACACTACATGTCCTAAAATGGTGAGTTGTCGGGCAGCAAAGCGGCACTTTTTCAAATTCATCTGGAGCCTAGCGTCAGTAAGACAAGTCAGAACGCGCTCGAGGCGGATGAGATGAGAAGAAAAGTCCGCAGAAAAGACGACGATGTCATCGAGATAGCAAAGACAACTCTCCCACTTGAGTCCACTAAGGATAGTGTCCATCAGGCGTTTGAAAGTTGCCGGGGCGTTGCAAAGGCCAAACGGCATGACGTTGAACTCATATAAGCCGTCAGGTGTTATGAAGGCAGTTTTTGAGCGATCAGCGTCAGCCATGGGCACCTGCCAGTAGCCTGACCTCAAATCCAGCGAGGAGAAATACTCAGCTTCCTGCAAGCAGTCCAGAGCGTCATCGATTCGTGGCAGGGGATAGACGTCCTTGCGTGTGATGTTGTTGAGCCGGCGGTAAT
This sequence comes from Amblyomma mixtum, assembly GCF_055824585.1. NCBI lineage: Eukaryota > Metazoa > Arthropoda > Arachnida > Ixodida > Ixodidae > Amblyomma > Amblyomma mixtum. Next base: position 58,529,348 of record NC_143013.1, on the reverse strand, counting down.
CAACACAGAACCTGATGGAACCATCTTTCTTTTTTACCAACACAACAGGAGACGCCCAGGGACTGTGGGAGGGCTGTATGACACCCCGACGGAGCATGTCGTCCACGTGATCAGAAATGACGCGGCGCTCAGAAGCCGAGACACGATAGGGGCGCTGGCGAAGAGGGGCGTGTGTACCGGTGTCGATGGTGTGCGCAACTACAGACGTACGGCCCAAGTTAGTCTGAGGAAGATCGAAAGAAGAACTGAAGCGCTGGAGGAGGGCGACGAGTTGATCACGTAGCGCGGGTGGAAGGTCGGCGTCAATGGCACGGTGGAAGACGTCGGAGGGCGGTGGATCATTCTGAACATCACAAGAGCTGAGCACATCGACATCGAAGGAAGCGGTGGTATCGAGAATAGGGTAGGGAAGGCAGGAATCAAGTTCTTCAATACGCCCGAGGCATTCACCTCGGAGCACTGCTGACGGGCACGAAGATGGGTTCGAGACGTAAATTGCACTTTGTCCATGGTCGATCGTCAGAACAGCAAAGGGAAGCAGGAGGCAGGGATGGCCGGAAGCGGTTTCGGAAGGCGTGAAGAAAACAGTTGAATGAGGGACGCCGACACAGGAGAGCGGCACGAGGGCAGCAGAAAACGGAGGAATGTCGGTATCAGTCGCGACCACAAGTTTGGCAGACTGCGTAGGTACGTCGCAAAAGGGAGCGTCACACAGCGGAGAAAAGGCGATTTCAGCTCGAGCGCAGTCAATAACGGCACGATGAGTCGAAAGGAAGTCACATCCCAGGATGATGTCGTGTGAGCAGTGAGACAGCAAAATAAACTCGATGGTGTACAAAACATCTTGAATGAGGACACGGGCCGTACATGCGGCTGAGGGATGAATGCGCTGTGATGAGGCGGTGCGAAGCGAAAAGTCAGAAATTGGGGTAGTCACTTTGCGGAGTCGGCGGCAGAGAGCTTCACTTATGACAGATACTGCAGCGCCCGTGTCGACGAGGGCGAGAACCTTGGCACCTTCCACGAACACTACGATTACATTAGCGGGACGACACGGAGGACTTGAGGAGTTCGAAACAAGCGCAGTTCTTGCCCCCGGAACTGCGGCTGGTAGTTTCCCTCAAGCGCGGAGCTAGAACGTCGCAGCATCGGAGAAGGGGAACGGCGTCGAGGGGAAGGCGATCGGCGAGTGGTGTAAATTTGGCTATCAGGGGAAACAAAGGGGGGACCAGGTGGCTTTCTCGGCGAGGATAGTTCGGCATCGTACGGGTAGGAGCGCAGGTCAGGTCGAGAAGGCGGAAGGCGCTGGCGGCAAAGCCGCGCGACATGGCCGGGCAGACCACAGGCGTAACAGATGGGTCGGTTGTCCGCAGTACGCCAGGGATTGGTAGGATGTGGGCGAACCCTTGAAAACGGAGCTTGAGACGGGGGCTCAGACGGCGGCGGAGGACGGAAAGAAGGGGCGGCCTGGTAGGAATCGGTTGCCGGCGTATGTCGTGGCCTGGCCACCGCTTGGGCGTACGTCAGGGGTGCTGTCACAGGCGCGGGCACAGGGCTGGACGGTAGCAGATCAGCGACTTGGTCTTGCACGACACGGCGAATGGTAGGAGCCAAAGACGGGGTCGAGTCAGGAACTTGGCGGGCGGGGTCTTGAAAATGGGATATGAGGAACAGCTGGCGAGCGACCTCTTCACGAACGAAGGCTTTGATGTGGTTGAGAAGAGGGGAGTCCTCAGGAGTAGTACCGCCCAGGGCCAGAGTGGAGAGGGCTTCGTCGCAGACACCGGCACGCCGTGTAGAAGCGCGCTGCTTGCGGAGCTCGTCGTAGCTCTGGCAAAGCTTAAGGACCTCACTGACGGTGGTGTGATTTTTCGCGAGGAGCATCTGAAATGCGTCGTCAGCGATGCCTTTGAGGATATGGTGGATCTTGTCCGCTTCTGGCATGGCGGCGTTGACACGTTTGCAGAGGTCAACGATGTCCTCAATGTAACTTGTGAAGGTCTCGTTGGTGTGTTGAGCGCGGTCCCGTAAGCGCTGTTCGGCACGGAGCTTGCGCACCGCAGGGCGGCCGAACACTTCCGCAAAGCTCTTCTTAAATACGGGCCAAGTGGGTAGGTCCGCCTCATGGTTTCGAAACCAGAGGTTCGCCACGTCCGTGAGATAAAAGATGACGTTACTCAGCTTGATAGTGTCATCCCACTTGTTATAGCTGCTCACTCGCTCATACGATGACAACCAGTCGTCAACATCTTGGTCGGCAGTCCCACTGAATAGGGCAGGGTCACGCTGCCGGATGGCGCCAGAACAAATGACGGTGGTTGAACTGGCCGCCGGTGTTGGGGCAGTCTCATCTGGCATGGTTGACACAGGCGGCAGCGTACGGCTCCGGAGTTCCAGGTTGGTAGGGGACGCACTCAGCACCTCCACCAATTGTAGGGGTGCGTTTATTAGGCGTCATCAAGAGACTGAACCGCCGTGCAGGATCTGGCAGCGTAGACGGGCGTAGCCAGCACCAAGAGAGCGGGGCAACTTCGTCGTCGTCTGGCGCAGCGTAGTGTCGGCGCATAACTTCGTCGTCGTCAGGCGCAGCGCAGTGTCGGCGCATGGCGGTAGCGGAACCTGTCACAGTTGGCACACTACAATTAGAATAACTGTACATATGCTCTATGGGGGAGCCAGAGCTGCGCAGATGCTTTATTGTGCCGCTTTTGACCAAGTAGGGTCACTCGGTTCTAGAAGCTTCATGCGTCCCATAAAAGATGAAACTCCCGCACCGGTAAGAAATGTGCTGCTTCTGAAAGCTCACTGATTCAGGTACTGTTCAGATTATCTGAGTAGTTTCTTTTGATTGAGCACACAGTTTAATTAAAACGATATTTGGTTTTTATATCACAGATTTTTGCACGTTTTCTCGTTGAAAAGAATATTCAGTGACGGAGCGTTTACATTCATGCAAAAAACGTTCGTTGAGATGCCGCGTCATAGGTCAAGGTTCAGAAAACCGCTTCATGTCCACCTTTATTTGCAAAAATTTTTTATATTGAAATAGGATAAATGCCTGGTATGGAAATATGAAACATAATTGTTCAATTTTCAATGCTTTGCAAAATATTGCTTCTGAAGTGTTTCTATTGCTCGGATAGAGCAATTAAGATTGACATAGAAAACGAACGGGGAGCATTTTTGACCATAGCAAAAATGTTAACAGCAAAAAATTAAAGCCTACCGAAGGCAGATCTGCGGATATATTTACTATTCTACTGAAATCTCAAATTGTCGAAAAAAATCCTTCATGAACACTTTCTTATTGAAAAAAGCTTTTGCCCATAATTGTTTGGTATGAGTAACAAACTGTCCGCAATACGATTTTACTCGTCTGAAACCGAGTTCTCTAACGTAAAATAAGCAAACTGCATAAGCCTCTACTATACCGGCTGCGCATAGCGATGCTCGTGCATTGCTAGCAGTGACTTATCTGTCGTAACATGAATATTTGAAAAGTAAGGCAGCATATTTTCACACATCTGTACTGTACTGCCTTTCTTTCGAGGTTATTGCTGGGTGTTTTAGCTCAAAATGCCATTTGGAGGAAGTCCCTTATCCCAGACGGTAATAAACGAGATGCTATAGCATTTTTCTTCCAATGCAAGGCATCTGCCCTCACTAAGCAAGGCCATCTAGGAGAGCTGAGGTGGTTTCAGGTTTAGAAAGAGCAAAGGCACCGCTAGTTATAGCTTGCTAAAACTAAATAAAAGTACATTAGAAAGCTGGTGCCCGAGAACGTAAAAATAGTTTAACCAGACAATAAATAAAAATGCCGCACTGCTTTCGAATGTAAATGTCGTAAAAGACATCGTTAGAAAACGTGTTCTACTAGTTTTCTTATTGTTATTGAATAAATACTTGTGATGTTATCGTCAATGAATGTGCACTTGACTTTGTAACTTGTTTGAGAGGTCGGCTGAATAAACATAAAGCGAACTTAACGCCTCTCCCTCTTCGACGCCAATCGTTGTGACAGCAAGACAAACGATTGAAAACTGCCGCGTCAAACCTTCAAATAATAAATGAAGTGGACAGCTTATAATTTTGAACTTCCAAATTAAAGTGGCCTATACCTGTAGCAACGTTGTTTTGGCCGACTTCATTTGCTTTTGGGACGCATGCAAAATTTTTCAAACAAAATGCTCTTTTTAAAGTACTGAGCCATACTTACCCCAATACGGGGGCCATATTTTATAAGCTATCTACTTTCCACTATCTATTTCGCATACATTTGATCCTTTGTCATTGGTCAACCAAATATCCCCGCGGATTTCGAGCGTCTGTGGGAAGCCGCTCGATCACTGGGTGGTTGACGGCCGTACCTCACCATTGGCTACATACTGCGGCCATTGGTAGCCAGTCATCGGGTGCAGTCTCTGCTGTTGATTTCTGCGTTGCGGTACACCTCGCCATTGGCTGCATTTCGCAGACAATTGCTGCCATAGCCGAGCCATAGCAGCCATAGGCACCCAAACTGCCACGTCGCTTCCCGCGGACGCTTCAAAGCCGTCGGTATATCTGTCACCAATGATAGAAGACCAAACGGACGCGAACTGGAGAAAGGAAAGTCGACAGCTTATAGAACGTGGCACCATGTTTATTCCGCGGAAGCCTATTCCAAGTTTCGGTGTGATGGACGATTCATGGTGCCTACTTTAGCGGAAACAAAAAGCAGTGAGAAAAATTGCAGTGCTTTACTCGTTATCTCGACAGCATTTTTTTGTCAGCGCAATTCTTCACATACAAAAATGGTCAGTCTTCCTCTGTCTACTGTTCCTAGAATGGTCTTCCGAGAAAAATATTAATATACCTCTCAATAAGATCTCCTAACATATGCAGAGGCAAATGACCGACCTCAGACTACGGTGCAAGATGTAGGCATGTAAGCGGCGGAATGCAGTTGACGGCAGGAAAAAAATGGCTTCCTTAGTGTTTCGATCACATCGATTGCGGCAAACGACATTCCCAGATATATTCAGATCGTAGGCGAAAATGAAACTCACCTGAATCTCTAATTTATGAACGGCAGCTGTGTTATGATATAATCTGAGCAGGCTTCTAAAATTAGTAACTTTTGCAGTACATTACGAATATTGTCTGCCTGGTGTAACATTGCATGGAAATATTGACATCTAAAGACCACAATTCATCCAGTGAAGAGACGTTGGTCAAGTACTGCATTTTTCGTTTACATTTTTGGCAATAGAAGCCGCGAAAAAATATACCACATGCTAAAATATGTCTTCACGAGTATTTTGAAGGACATGCCAGGAATCGCACTGCGTTCATCAGTTTTATTTAGACGATTCGCTAGGCGACAAGATGAAACACCCCATTAGCGGTATCAAAGGTGCTTATTTCTCTGGAACAAAGGAATTACTGCCCCCTGTGGTAGCTCACTGGCATTAGATTTTGCCTACAGACGCCATGGTATCGGAATCGGATCCAAATGGCCGCAGCCACAGTTCGATTGAAGTGAAATTCAAAGCACTCTGCGCTATGCAATTTAATTGTATTTGCTGTAATTGTAGAGACATTGCTCTTCAGGAACATCAGGCGGTCTAAAGTAATGCGTAGCCCTCTGCCATGTCTCCTTTCGTAGCTTATGTACAGCTCGGGAGACTGGACCCGAGATAACATATTGAGCAGACATGGCAAGGAAAAAGGTGCTATGACATACTCAAGACGCAAGCGAACAGCCACGGAAACAAAGCAGTTTAAAGAATTTTTTTCAGATTGTGATGTTGAGTAGTTAAAAATTACGAGCTATTAATATATGGCGTATATGTAATTGGTAAGAAAGAAGAATAAAAATCAATTCAATGCTGCCGGTTGGATCTTAACGCACAACCTCCGAATTTCACGTCCGGTGCTCTACCAACTTGATAACATAGCAGAACATAGTATAAGTACAAGGAAACATAATTTACCTGCACATGAAAGAGATAGGAACCGGCACAGTGGATAAGTAGTTATGATGCTCAACCCAAAGATACAGGTTCGATCCCGGCCGCAGAGGTCGTATTTTGATGACGCGAAATGCTAGATGCTCGTGTAATCTACGATACCAATGTACCTAAAGAACCCCAACGGGTCGAAATTACCCGAAGCCCAACTTTACGGCGTCCCACATAGCCTTAGTCGCTTTGGGATGAGATACTCTATAAACCAAACTAAATAACTACCAACTGTACGACGCTGTTAAAAACCTGCGAATAAGCCATGTACACAATCGTTAGATAGCTCCCGAAAAGTTACTCTGAAACCACCATCTCGCTTTTAGTTTAGTAGTAGGATTGCTGAAAGAAGTGGTTTGATTGTTCCGGAGAACACATTCACAAAAAAATAAAGAGCCGGCCGCAGAGCACACTTTAGACGTAACCCACAGCAAAACTGCAACTACTAAAATTCCACTCGCTGCAGGAGGCGCAGCGGACAACGAAGAACACTCTGGCGAGGCAGCCTTTCCCTCCACCAGCGCGGGTAAGAAGAAGGGGAAAAAGAAGGCCAAGCCCGAGAAGGAGGCGGGGGATGGTTCTGATCTCTCGGACCAAGGTGGCAGCAAAGCGGGAACAAAAGCCGTGCCCTCGACTGCGGCTCCGCTCGTGGCTGTCAGCAAGAAGGGTGCCGACGAGGTTCACGCATTGGTATCGACGTCGGAGTCCTCCACCGACGACAACGAAGAACAATCGTGAGCTTGATCCGCATATTTTTTAACAGGCTGTCAGGTTCTTTTCACAAACCCCAGCAACGGTAACAGCATATGATCCATGCGAAAATGTAGGTCTCATTTTATGGTCCTAGTAAATTCTACATGGGCGCTGTCTATTGAGTCATCCTGCAACCGCATCAAACAGGGAACAGCCCTGTTCCGCAGCTTTAAATAAAATATGTTTCTGAAGACCAGGTGTTTGCATCAACGTATCCAAACAACCCAAAGATGCATGTTCGATCCCGGCCGCAGCGGTCGTATTTTGATGGACGCGAAATGCTAGATGCTTGTGTAATCTGCGATATCAGTGTTGCCCTTGGTAGAACAGTGGTTTCGCTCTAACCTTTCTGCATTCTATTCCCTACGGCTCTCTATGCCGTTAGAAACACACAGCAATGTCTCATTGGTGAATACTTTGTTAAATGCGTATGCTACGGTATAGGTGTTAAAATAAAGTTGGAATTAATTTTTATAATAATTGATAGAATCGCGTGAATCCGATAATATTTCGGAAATACACAAAGTACACAAAGAAGTACACAAAGCGCGCCTATATAGCTTCAAAAGGTGGTTACGTGGGAGCAGAGTGAGTGTTTCATCACTTTCAGTGACACTAATGCCTGAAGATTCAGGAATATTTCGAAAATATCTTAAAAACAACAATTGCATTTTAACCTACACAGGTTCTCATGAGCGTTCATGAGTGCCGCCGCGGCAGATCAATGGTTACGTCCCTTAGCTGCTGACCCTGAGGAGGCAGATTCGATCCCGGCCGCGGCGGTCGCATCTCGATGGAGGCGAATCGTTAGAGGTCCGTCTACTGCGCGATGTTGTGCTCATGAAAGAATCCCAGGTCATAGAAATTTTCCGGAGTTCTCCGCTACGGCGTCCCTTATAGCCTGTGCCGCTTTGGGACGTTAAATCCCATAAACGAAACCAAACAAGGTCTGATGGGAATATATCCGCTTTCCATTTTGTTGTGTAATCAACACTATACGCTAGGTGTGAGCGATTTCGCGGAGCCCCGGAAAGCCCCGACTGCGCATGCGCGAGGAGCGAGTGTGCCATTTCCTTCCATCAAAACGCGCTGCGTTCAAAGGGCAAGGCATCGCGCCGAATGGGTGGTGTCGTTCCGTGGACACACTGGCAGCGCTACAACCCGCTGTCGCGTTCCACTCCTAAAGGCGAAGATTGAGCGTCATTAATTAGCAGTCAATTAGTATTTAGTCAATCATTTTTTAGCCATTAATTAGTTATTTGTTATTACTTAGCCATTAGTACTTAATTATGTGTGACGTCACCCAGTGGTAACGACACCAGTGCCACAGAGGCAGTCAAAGTGGTGCGGAAAACACTTTCGCCTTCACGCACTTTAGACAGTCAAAGTGCCCCCTGATGCCGCCGCCGCGGTGATTGCCGTGCTGTTGCTTCCGCAGTTCCACTGGGGATGGCCATTGGTCAAACCACACCCAATTTTTTTCGCGGCTAGCTCCCACGGAGGCGAAGTTCCGTTAGTCTCTTATTACTGCTCATTTTCCCATAGGTAGTGATTCTAGTCGACAGATTTCAAGACGTTCATCCTGGAAGTATATTTCAGTTCAGTTACATATGATGCCAACAGGTCTACATTGAAGCGTGGAGCCTCAGTCAAATGTACAACAAATATATGTGTTCAGTGGTTTCTGTGCTGGTTTACAATACAAGCAAAGCCACACCGCGATACATAATCATCAAAATAGAAACCACCTTTCAATCGCATGTAAAATGTCGTCCGAAGCGCGTGCTATCTCCCAATCCGCCCAGGCCCAAGCAACACGATCAAGAGACTCCGGAAGAGGATGAAGAGGAGGAGGGCGAGCCAGAGGCGGCCTACGAAACGGGCTCCAGGAGGTGGCTGCGGTGCTGCTGCTTGCTTCTGCTCGTCCTTTTCCTGGCCTGCATCTTGGCCGGCAACATGGCGTACATCGTGGCTCCGAAAAGCTTCACTGATTTCCTCTGTGAGTATTTCCTCGTCGAGAGACGAGAATATTCTGGCACCCTTCTGAGAAAAGAAATAAAAATACGTTCGTCTTTTATAGCTGGGCTGCGTTAAGGCCTTACTGGACTGGGTTCAATCGAGGACCTCGAATAGCCATGCAAACCAGTTAACGGCCACAAGTTCGGATAAGTCGTAAAACTGCAGAGTACGTACGGACCAATCACAACGCCGTCTCGAAAGACGGGTGGACGTACCGTCCTCGCTTTGACTGGGCAGGAGAGAAACTTACAACTACACTGCACAAAGACAAACACGGACAAGTAAGAAAAGACCTCAGGGCTTCGTGGTATTGCCTTACTTGTCAGTGTTTGTCTTTGCGCTGTGTAGTTCTAACATGATTTATCAACACGCCCACCCAGCAAGTGGTGTTAAGCAGCAGAGAAAGCCGGTAGGAGGGCTACAGAGAATACGGCACGCGCTTTACACCTTAGGCGCTCGTGCAGAAGGGAGTAGTTTTGAAGTTCTGGATGTACCACGAAATTCGGAATATAGCTGCTCCTAGTTTTTTAATTCTCAGGACTGAAATCTCAGTGAAACAAAAATACCGATTATTTCAACCAACACAGAGCCCTGTGGAATAGATAACACTATTATCTGCAACTGTTACATAATGTGCAGGCGCGAAGCTTACAAAATGCGCAGCAAATTGTAGCAGGTTATGTTTAGAAACCGACATTCAGTACTCCACATTAATGGATCGATAAAACAGCGTGAAATTTTCACAATAAAGTGCCTTCCGGCTGGTGGTGTTATTCAGGAACAAAGACGATGAGCGTATCGCAAAATGCTTTTTATTATTATTACGTCTTTGCTTCCATGTCTTGCGAGGGAGTTTGAGAAATTTGGTGCCTTTCTCTAGATTAAATTACCGGCGGAAGGCCGCAGAGCTGTATTTTACTGCAATCACATGTTTACATGACGATTGCGCTATAATGACGTCAAATTTCATGCTGGTGACTGCAATCTACCAGTAGCAGGCGCTTTTATTTCCCACAAAGCTTATAAAACGACAGCGTTATAGCGAACGTTCCGAAGAAAAGTCATGCGCGTTGAGGCACTAATTCAGTATTCGTTGAAAGGGTTGCGACGTAGCGTTTTAAGCTGTAGAAATAAAACAAATAAAACATCAGTGAGATGGTTATTATGAGGTCGTGGCACGACTGAAATGTTGTATGACGAGTAAATGTTTAAAGTAAACTAATTGCACTGAAAGGAAATTGCGGTAATTATTTGGGAATTGAACCGACCACCCTTTCGTTGCTCGTCAGACACGCTATCCCTAGATCATTGAGGCACGTTTGTTAGACTCCGTTAAAGGAAGACGTCTTGTACCTTGTGGATCAGATAATCTATAATGCCTACTGAGTTATGGTAATAAATATGTGTAGTTAGAAAAAGATATAATTAAAAACAAAGTAGCCAATAAACAATTATGTTGTCCTTTAAGGTGGAGCATCAGTGCGCCCCTAATTTTACTTTCAGTTACCTATTAGCTTCTACTGATTAGCATGTACTTTATTTTATTCGTTTACAGCATACAATCTAATGCCTATGCGTCACAGGTGTGAAAGAAGTAAAGGAATAAAAACAAAAAAAAGAAGAGAAACTGACAAAAATCTAAGGCATGGTTGCTCTAAAACAAACATTTAAGGACTTGGAAAGTGTTCAGAAAGTTATACAAGTTGAGTGAAGTGGGCACGGTCCACCGCAGCTGCGACTGCATATGGTGGTACTGCGTTCTATTTAGCTATTGTTATTTCAAAGAAAAAGCATGCGATGCAATTTGTGCCACGTTTATTTTATCTCATTATACTGCTAGAACTCGCCTACTAGAAATGAAGTGGGGAGTTTTAATGTGCTCAGCTTTGGCTATGCGAGATGCGTTGAAGTAAATTGAATGCTGTAGTTTTAGACGCTTTTCCTTCCGGTTTCTGTTCATAGATTCGATTCGATTCGTAGCGTTCATTTGAATAACATGAGTTCTGCGCGAATCTGGTTTTAATTAAAAATCACGCCAGAGACTTGTGTACACCTCGATTTTTTCATCAGGTGTCTTCGACGGGGCTTCCACAAGCTACACGCGTATTCTAAGTGCGCTCTTACTTTTAATGGCTCCGCCACCATTTTTACTATTAGTGGATCGCCATGAAGGTTTCTTATGACAAGGCTACAGGTATACTGGGAGCTTATTTTATGGTGTTAATATGCGGATCAGGGCTAAAAATCTTGCAAAAATCGAAACCTTAGATGTTTTGCTTCAGGTACTTTTCTGAGCGCCTTAAGGTAACCAACTATATAACTGGCATTATGTACGAATAATCTGACGGTGGAATAAATTTAAAATGCGGTGTTACGGAAGAAAAAGAAGAGATAAGGACCACAATATCGATCACCTAGCCATATACCCTTCGTTACCTATAACAAATACAGTCGTTCATCCCTCAGGACGATGGATCGTCTTCCGTCAACTATTTAATCATTAATCCATTTTTTCATACCAGTCTAATCATCGCTTAGAGCAGTTATAGCAGACAATAACAGAAAACGCAAGGTTTGACTGAAAATTGTGCAGCGATCTTGCATGCATACATCCTGGTTATAACTTTTTCTTTCAAAAATCGTTCTTAAAATGTTGTGTACAAAAAACTGGATGGCGCTTAACCTACCCTTAAGAGTAGAATGGGATAACATCAGAGATCTCCCCGCGCGGCTACTTCTACTCTTGCATAGATTAATAGATCACAGGGAGTGACCATACCACTACTGGCGCAGTGGTGCAGCGGTAAGTTATGTGCCACTGCCACGGCACGTCGTTCTTTCAAACACAGCCACTGGTGGGGCTTTTCAGACCCAGCTTCCTCTTTCTGAGCTTTCGTAAGGCTCATTTTTGCACAAATTGTTCTTTGGGAACGCCCTCCGCATTTAGTAGTAGTTCTTTGGGAGGCTGTCGAGCGCTCGAACAATGAGCAGTTGCGCAGTGACATGGTGAACAAGTGGCAATCGCACCGAATTTATTTGAATTCATTTCATTGCCAACTGCCCTAATGGGAAAGTTGTCTACAACACCTGGCCACCGTGGGAGGTGCGCCACCTGTTTTTTTCAGGACACGGACGGATGGGCGGCGGCTTTTTGCTAGCAAGGGACCTTTAATGCTATCTATTAATATTTATTTATTTATTTACAGAATACCTGCGTCGCCTCGAATGCATTATCGCAGGGGAGACAGTTTCAACACAACGTATTCATTTTCACACAAAAAGCAACAAGAACATTAAGCGAAGTTAACATCAAAGTAAAACAAAACAATAAGTGAACTTTATTAAAAGTAACAGAAATCTTGAACAATAGTAGGAAAGGATTAGATTGTCAGGAATACAGTCGACAGTAAAAATCGCGATTATCAAAGACTGAAACACACTCTTCCGGCAGCAAGTTCCAGTCTTTCACAGTTTGTGGAAAGAATGATTTAGAAAACAGTTTGTGTTAGTATTGTATTCGCGCACCTTCTTGGAGTGGTCGTGCCGAGTCGAGACGTAAGTTGGGTCCAAAAGGTTGTTACGGCTATCAATTCCTGTTTGATTGTAGAAGATGCGGTGGAAGAATTTAAGACTCAAATTTTTTTTTCTGATGTTTAACGGTTCCCAGCCCAGCAGTGATTTTATCTCAGTGATACTTTGGAAGGGGTTATAATTATTGGATACGAAGCGTGCAGCCTGATTTTGAAGTTTTTCTATTGTTTCAATCAAGTATGCCTGATATGGGTCCCAAATAATGGAGGCATAATCGAGGGTAGATCTATTATGTTAGGTTTGGTAATTCCGATAAACTTTCTAAAAAAGAAAGCAATGAAATATCTAATAGTCACTCCAACTAGCCAATTATTGATCATTTACAAACCATGCATTAGGGGTTCAATTTCAGTCTGTGGTATCTCTTCCAAGGGGTGGTTGCAGCCTATTAATATTTCCTTAAATACTGCGCAGGTAGCCTTGGCCTTTACGCACAAGATAACTCCTCACTGGCTGAAGATGAGGGCGTCGCAAATCGCAGTCTTCTAGAGCTACCTGTAGAAGATGAGGCATTGGGACGGAGCATCTTCGACGTTCGCCATCAGGAGTCTGATGATCTACTTTTTAGCGAAATGGAAGGTCAGCTAATCGATGAGTACGACAATGAGCCCGACAACGACACGGAACCAGGTGTGGTCTGCAATTCTTCCAGCCCTTGTAGCCTATCTACTCGTAACGCATCGGCACATGTCATCTCGACCGAAAGCATCTTGGAAAGGTTTGAAAGTTTAGACGACGGAGTTACGTCACCTCAATTCAGCGACTACGAAGAGGAAGCTTTCAAGACCCTGGGCTTGGACAGCTTTTTAGACTCCGCAGCGGTGACTAGGCGTTCAATTGCTGCGACAGCCCCTAGAGCGCAGCTCCAGACACCCAGCAACTACACGCCCGATGAGAGTGGGACGAATTCTTCCGCTCTACGAGACCTGCTGGCGAGGTTCCCACAGCCATCTCGGGGTCAATTTTCGAAGACGCCGCCGAGGGTAGCCTACGTGTTAGACGGAAACTTCACTCAGCTAGATTCAACTGAGGTGTACCAGCCTGTGGTTACACTGCAAGAATTTCGTCTACCAACGGTGCCTGTCACAAACACAAGGCTTTTATTATTTCAGAAGGCGTTTCGATATTCGGGAAAAACAGACCCACCACTAATATTCGATGTCAATAGGAGACTGCCTAGTGAAGGAGTAACTTTTGATACGCACCAAACACTGTAACTACTTATAATTTGTTATTTATTACAAACGTACCATTTATAACTATGATTGCTACATAGAAACGTTGTTGCCGTTTTGATACAAGGAAGCGAAATATTAACTCAAAGGTATGCCTGACTGGGGCATTTCATCAAAAATAGCGTACACAGTCAATTATTTGCTGCAGTGAAAGCATTAAGAAGCTGCTTATGTTTTCAGTACGATGAAAGTTTGGCACATGAAACATGCTAAGCATTCGCTTATAAAATGTTACGGAAAATCAGTAATCAATAAATACTCTGCAACGCGGCCGTTCAGCCTTCTACTTCAAAGAGAGGGCAAGCTTTTTTCGCCTCATGCGCTAGAATATCTGTTTTGTAAAGCGGATGCGCAAAATGAAGCCTAAATTTTATTATGCCGTTCAGCGTCAGCGCAATCAATGTGCCTGTTGGATCATTTTGGATGAAAGATCTAAAAACGGCCTTGTTTCAAGGTAATAAACTGAGCGTTGGGAGATTAGTGTACGCAATTAAGTATTTTTCCTTCGTCTTTACTGCTGCGCAATGGAGGAATACGTTGGTGCTTATTTGAGGCCGCATGTACTATAAGGCATCACGCACTTAATTCGGCACGCGCTATACTTTTATTTGCCGAAAGTGCTGGTACATGTGACAAATGTGCTTGTGCGCTGAATACTGTGCAATCCTGCCAGGCACAACTCTACTGAATGCAGCCGTCATTATTCTGCTTGCGTAGACCGTAATAGCTGTTAATATTGCTGCACTTGAAGCCACAGTATACACTAACACATATCGAAATTTTTGGTTTTTAGAAGAGGCAGTGAAATATCACTTGAAAGCTTCCATTTCACGCAGTACCGGAACTTATGAGGTGGTAACATTTACCAGCGCGAAGATGCTGAGGCTGGAACTGGATTTAAGTTGGGTGTCAGCAAGTAATTGCGAACAAGAGGTTTTTTTTATTTAGGATTTAGGATTTTTAGGATAGGATTTTCAACTTATAACTTCCTGGGATAACCGTAACTAAAGCAGAAATGGACAGCTGGCAATTCATTAACGAATCCCCGCAGCACTTATTATAAATTGGGCGTCGAACTCGTTCTCTGTGTACATGTTCTAACATAGTTCAAGCACCACGCTAGTTTTGCATGTACACCAGGACTGCCGTTGTGGTATGTAAAAAGTTTATGGAGAGCTGATTCTGTGAATGCTTCTGTGGATAATTTACAAAGTTTGTATGCTGATGTGTACGTTTCTACAGAATATATCAAAATGCTTTGTCTGCTGACTTTGTACGTTACTACGGAGCAGATCAAAATGCGTGTGCAGGTCATAAGTATAATAAAACTCTGTATTTGTTTTGTTTTTCTGCACTAAGTACAGGGGATTTACCTTATTTATGAGGTGTCAGCTACTAGAACGTCACAGGCAGTATCCACCAAACCATGATAAAATGCTGAAATTTGAAGCGCCGCATCTGTTTCAAAGTGCAAACCACCCGCTTTCTCGTAAAAACTGAATATCAGCTTTCTGTTTGGGCACGTGGCTTTCAGTACACAATATATGAAAATAATGTTTACTTTTGCCCCTGCGACGGAAGGCAGCAGAATGTAATGTTGTAGGCACAAGTAAAAACACTACATCTAGAATAGGTCTCCCAGCTTACTCACGTAGCTTCATTTACACCTCTAGATTCTCGTTAAAAGCCTTTATTTCTTATCTGATCAGTTTGGCGTAGTCTCCCCGCCCCCCTCCCCATATTGTATCAGTTGAAATGAAAACTATAAAAATATCCGAAATTATATTCTTGGAGAAACTATCCGTGATAAAGCCAAATGAAAAACGGTAGAAATTGCAACAAAAAAGGAATGATAAAATGTAGAAAACTTTGAAGAACTCTGATATATAAACTGCGTACTCACACCTGTCGTAACGCTAACTCGAACAAGAACCACATTTAGTTTTGCACATATTAATGCAAATATACAAAAACAAAATAGAAAAACTAATCTCCTTAATGTGATCCCATCTCTTATTTGTCCGTAAGAGCAGAAAAGATGAAGTTACTTTAGCCCGTTAGAGAATGCTGCCTTTGTAAACTTTCACCACGCTTAAGTACAGTGCTGTTTCTCTGCCATTGAGTGCTAATAATGACAAAACTAAATACTAGAAGAGCAGACAACATGCAGATAATGTCAGCATTTACAGAATGCATGCTTCTTTTAAAAATTCCTGCCACACTGAAGCACAGTTTTTGTCCTCTGTTGCAGAGCGTTACTAATGATAAAGTTCAATAGGCAAGTACCAGCTCGACGGTAGTTCGTGCTGCAATGCTTAAATCAAGACACTTGTAGCAGAGTTCGAGTTGAATATGAGAGAGCCCTGGCAGTTTATATAAGCACGCTTCAGTGGAAGCGAGCAACCCTATTACAAGAGCAAAAACAGGAGTGGTAGCGTATCTCCGCCCGCAAACAATGTGTACGAGTATGTCGAAAAAGATTTTTTTGTTAATGAACTAACGCGAATGCTCTAGGGTTGTCATGGTATCCGGCAGGTCATGCGAGGTTAATGAGAAATTGCGTTTGCAGCTGACCGCCGGCACGATCACAACCATGGAAATGAGATGACACCGGCGTCCCCGAACCCGGAACCTAAATCAATTTCTTGCAGTTGCCTCAGGTGGCGATATCGACTGGCATGCAACCAGTTTTTCAAAGTTGAGTGCATGACCATTATTCATGGTGTAACTTAGAGAAACACGAAAGTTGGAGTAAAATTTTTTCGCGTGAAAGTGCAAGAAATTCCAGTCCAAAGTTGGACGAACTGGCTGCAAGAAGTTTTGATTTCTCGTCACCTTTGCAAAAAATTCCTCCATTCAATTTTCAAAACTAAATATTCATCGTCTTGTCAATACGAATGTGGCTTTAAGGGCACTGGGGTCATTTTTGCCTAACGCACAAGAGTTTGCTCTAGACTTTCCCTGATTCTCCTGTAACTTCACGACTCTCGTGGTGTTTAAAACAGTTTCGTTCACTATTTATGTCAAAAAAAATTCGACACCTGACCACTCTCTGATTTTTACAAAAGAGCGCTAAGATGCGCACCAATAAAAATTACAAAAAATGAGTTCTATTTCTACCCTCAAAACAATTTGTAAACAATGTAGAAGCGCGGCATTTTCATATCGGTGAAAAATAAGCTGCCAGGAGAAAAAGATTTTTATATCTTTTAGTAATCTGTATAGCCCAAAAGTACCATTTTTGCATTTTTTTTTCGGAAACGTGCGTGGCATTGATGGGCAATATAAAAGCTGTAACGGCTCTGAGGGTCATATACTACTTATTAAGAATGGTTGATGTGAAATAGAAAAAAAGAGTTAGTGAAATAAAATTCATAGCTGCAAACAAAACGCCATTTCACGCTTTTCACCACTGAATTCCATACGTAGCTGGTCAGAATAAAAACCTAAAAAAGCGGCTAATTTCATAGCTGACATATGTGAAGGATTATTGTCCCGTAACGTCAATGCAGTGCTCTACACTGCCGCGGCACTACTCAAAATTCTAATCTCCCATGTACTTACGTGTTCAGGCGTTCATGCTCCCGCAGCCTGATCGTAGCTGACATAGGTGTTTCTCGCTTGTTGTGTCTAGAGAAGCACTGGTGGGCGGGATAAAAAGTGATTCAAGTATTCCGCTCAACGCATATAGTTGTGCGTCCCGCCCCCAGATGTTTCACTTTGGCTTTTATTGTACCCTCCTGACTATCGACGAGAGCAACACATTTTGGTTTGGTTTGGTTTGGTTTATGGGGTTTAACGTCCCAAAGCGACTAAGGCTATGAGACACGCCGTAGTGAAGGGCTCCGGAAATTTCGACCACCTGGGGTTCTTTAACGTGCACTGACATCGCACAGCACACGGGCCTCTAGAATTTCTCCTCCAAAGGAGAAATTCTGAGGCCACTGAGCCACCGCCGCCGCGGTGGCTCAGTGGCTATGGTGCTCGGCTGCTGACCCAAAAGACGCGGGCTCGATCCCGGCCGCGGCGGCTAGAATTTCTCCTCCAAAGAAATTCTAGCCGCCGCGGCCGGGATCGAGCCCGCGTCTTTTGGGTCAGCAGCCGAGCACCATAGCCACTGAGCCACCGCGGCGGCGCAACACATTTTGCCGGGCACCCGGAACAAGTAAGAGCAGTTGTTAGCTTAACAGAACCGATGCTGGGCAGCCCTTATACCTAATAATAGCTAGGAATTTTTACATGCCGGTGGAGCGTCCAGCGCAACATTCAGGTCCTGAGGAGTGTTTTTTCCAGAGCAGGTGCTAATAATATTGTATGATTGAGGCCGCGGGTGTCATTGCCGTTGCATACAAAAGTAGTCGCAATATATATAAACAATATCATCGACATTGTGAATTGATAGATTACCTTCCAGAAAGTTAATTAAGAGCTTTTTTAGAATAAATATTGAAGTCCGTTCTTTAAAACAACACAGTTGTCGCCGGCTACTGATATGCGCAGAAATACTGAGACGATTGATTAACTAGACGACACTCAAAGAATGCGATCCAATCTTCCTCACTTCTCAAAGTAGGCAGCTTATGACAACCGAACTGCCACCTCGCGTTGTGCCCAGATAGGTCTGGGGCCAACACGACTTCTTTTTACTGCGCCATGTTTAGCCAGCTGATGCCATTAAGCCGACACGCAGTTTGTGACGGCTAAGTCCACCAATTTTTATATTTTTTTTTGGTGTCCCACACTTGTTTTCTTCCCTAAGAGAGCTGCGGGCTCTACTTCATATGATAAGTATTTGCAGCAGCTCACTTACCATGAGAAGTTCACCACGGAAAACAGACTTCTAGCTGTAAGTCGTGTGACAGAATAATTCTTTATTAGAAGGAGACTGGCATAAAGGCCTATTTGTGAGAAAGAAGAAAGAGAAGGGGGGCGGGAATGGAGATTACAACCGAAGGCCAATGCCTGCCTCGCCACATCTGTCGGGCCGAAGCGTCAACACTTGGTTCAGGCCATTCATGGTTTGTGGTGGCATGCCCCTTGAAGTTCTTTTTCTGACTTCATTGGTGAGAGGGCGCAGTCCCAGAACTGACCAATAATGAGCGGCCATCCGTGTTAGACTTCGTACAATCGGCTGTTTGCGCTTGGTCACTGGCATTTTTCTCCTGGTCGTCATGATCGAGCGCCTGCAGTTTCTGATGCATGGCATTTTTAGGGCACTTCCATTTTGCCATCACATCAAGAAATCTGGACTCAAGCATTTTTGAGCGGGAAACCTTTTATGGCAGCAACTGTTTCGAATGTTATAAAATTTCACTGTAACAATAATTATACTCGCAGATCTGCCGTCGGCAGGCTTCATATTTTTCTCTTACTGTTTTTGCTTGCTTCAAGAGCGTTCCCCGTTTATTTTCTATGGCAGTGTTAAGTTTTTGATGCGATCGCTAGAAACGCTCTAAAAGAAAGATTTTGCTATATATATATATCAGAATTTTATATATATAAAATTTTTTTCTTAACTTATTCCCTTTTATTGAAGGTCAAAGATTTTAAACGGGCACTACATGCCCCAAACAACCAATGAAATTTTTATTGATCACTAATGATAAGACCTTTTCTGAAAATATTGTCAAAATTGTACTTTTTAGGCGAACTAACGTAAAAATGCGAAAAGTTTCTGATAATTTATTCTTGGCTGACATTACAGTGAAGCGCTTCTGCACTGATCAGGAAAAACTTTCAGCACAGCAATAGAAATTTTAGAAAAAAGTATTAAGTTTTAATAAGACCTGGTTTGCACTTGCCTCATTAATTAAAATAGGTGTCACATGACAGGAGAGATTTTTTCCTAAAAATCTTGCAGGAAATTACTTTCGATGGTGAGGTGAATAGCCATACATTCTCAGGGAGAAATCGGAGAAGGTGAAGCGAAAAGGTCTGGCGCTTCTGGCATGAATTGGCCCTTTGGGAAACTGTCCTCCTTCGGCAACCTAATTTAAAACTCAGACATGGTCTACCTAAGCCTAAACACTGACAGGTTATGTTATATTGACCTCCAAAATGTCATTCAGCGCACAAAAGGCAGGAGAATAAAGAAGCGGTTAATTGTGGAGTGCGTTTTCTTGTCCACAGCTATCTCATGGTCTTTGTACACAATGAAACTATATGTGCGTGCTATCACGCCAAATGCGAAGCTTCTCTTGAGAAGATGTGCACTTGACAACAAATGACGGGCCATGCTCTGAAACTCCGAGACCTGGACGCAGCAGCCACCGGCTGAATGATGTACATGGGCCATCTCGGAAGCTCGAGAAGAAATCCTGCAAACCTTCTCGTTTACAAGCACATATAAGTGAAAAGGGCTTATTCGAAACAGAAAGTCACCACATGCAATACAGAAATTTCTGCCTTAGTGGATACATAGGGGGTATTTTGTCGCTATTGGTGCTTATACAAGTGAATTTCAGCGTGCTGCTTCACTCAGGAAACGCGATGAGTGCCCGTTAGGCGATGCGGTCGTAAAGGTATGTGTCGTAGTTGCGGTCCAGAAAAGTCTTTACGTCGTTCCAGGACCCACTGTTGGCCGCGGGATCGATGCCCAACATGTAGCAGAGCACGTTGTACACGTCAACCATGCGAATCATGCTGGGCCCGGCGCTGCCCCGGAGAACGGCTAATGAGGAAGAAAAGAGCAAAAAGAAAGTGAATGTTTTTTAGTTGACTAAAAACTTTTGCGTCAATAGACAAAAAATCTAAACAGCAGCGATGAAAGCGCGGACGAATTCAGCTACCTGTTATTGTTTGTCGAATATTACATTCTTTTTCAGCATTTGTTACGTCCGGTTTCTCGGTCCGAGCGCCCGATTAAATTAAAACATGGGCCCGTAACATGCAACCCCCATGTATTTATAACACCACCAACTTTACATGGTAACGAAGAATATGCTGATTAGGAAGCAGTTTTCGAAAAACAACGCGAATAGCCCCTGCACTGAATTTCGCGCTGCTTCTTTAACAGCGACAGCTGTATAGTTACCCTCGTGTAGCATAAGCTGTAAACTGGGCTAGAGTAGCCAGTGTGGGTTCAGGTCGCACCGATTATGGGCGTTGTGAAAATTGAAATTGGAATCCTTGAAAAATTGTTCCTCGGCCGTTCAAAGCACTCTGTGGAGAAATTCAGGCCTTCGTAGCATTGATTTAGGCACCAGTAGCCAAAATCGAGCCGTTTCTGGTAGTCATTTGGGCTCAGCTCGCAGTCAAGAAACATGTTCTATGGGTGGTAGCTTTCTCTTCAAAGTGAACTCGAAACTGAAGCTGGGGTTACTTCATACGCGCCGGCAATTTCCTTGACGCTTTCTTTCGGCTTGACGGAGCTTTAGACTAGGATATCGATGTCAAAAGCACCGCTAGTGGGGTCGTGCGGGGACCCTGGGGCGTGCCCCGAATTCCTGTTGTAATAAAGTTTTTTCTCTCTCTCTCTCTCTCTCTAGCACTGGCTGGCCACTGGCTTTTCTGAACATGGACTGATCCAGTGGTCCTAATTAAATATCGATATAACTGTGCGACGAGTCGGCACACGGCGGCTGACTCGGGCAGCATACAATCTAGATACCAGATCCGCATTCATTTGCGCGCTCACATAAATAATCAGAATCTCTTCCTTCTCCGAAACAGAGTAATAGAGTAATAGAGCGCTGATCGCCTTCCATTCACACGGTGATTTGCGACCTCCACCACATTTATGCTGATTATTTACTACATGAAACAGCCGCCGCAATGGCTCAGTGGACGTAGTGCTCGTCTCCTCACTCGAAAGTCGCGGGTTCAATTCCAGCCGCGGCGATAACATTCTAGGGATGTGGCATGCTAGAGGCCTGTGTACTGCGACGTCAGTGCGGGCTAAAGAATCCCAAGCGGTCGAATTTTTCCGGAGTCTAAGACTGCAGCCTCCTTCATAGCCTCAATCGCTTTGGGACGCTAAACTCGATAAAATAAACTTTTATACGCACCACCGTTAAATAAAAGAAACATATGCAAACATAGCAAATGTAGTAGGAATTTTCAAGAGTTAGAATTATGTGCATAAGGAACACTGTAGCCTCTGCACGCATTATCAAAAGCTCTACCTACCCACTTTCATAACGAGGAGATTAAAATTAGTGCATCTCATTGCATTGGAATGTGGATTGGGCGACCCTGAAATTAGGTATCGATGCTACGAAATGAAGAAATCAGAAGTCATGTCCCAAACCATAGCCGTGGGTATCTCCATCTCGAGTTCTTAGGTCCCAACATAATCGAGAAATTTTATGCAATGTTTTTGCGCATAATAAAACCTTTCCTCAGTATTGTGCACGAACAGATCCTTCAAGGACCTCATACATCATCCCGCGTAAAACATGACCTTTACTGTTTACGAAACGTTAGGCACGGGTCAACTCTGCCGATCCGAGTTTCACGTAGTGAAAAATGCATACGTGCGCTCCTATGCGTGATCTAATTCGTCCATAGCGTCTAAGTCAAGCGCACCACTCTGGTTATACATACCCCATACCTCACCTCACAACTGTGAATAGAATCACGAGGCACAACGTGATTACCACGTCGTTTTCTTACTGCCTCTGTCGACAACTTGCAAGGTCAAAATGAAATGTAAAAGTTCAAGAGCAAAGGTCAAGGTAAAATTTCAAGGTGTATTGTCAAAGGTCATGGTCAAAGTTGAAGGTCAAAAATCGAGATCAAATCTGGTCCACTGAGTGGACGACACATGGTTAGGCATATGCGCATAGCAACACCAGCCATGACTTATCTCAAGGTCGTTTCACTACAATAAAAATAACAAACGTTTCGTACAGCGAGGTGAAAAAAAATCTGCTTTTCAGCCCATCGATATGTTAAGCGTATGCTCGCAGTAAGTGCCAGCTGATGTGTTTTTTTGCGTCTCAGTAATGAGCTAGCCGTCGTGCATAGGAAACTGCTATGCCAGCTTCCGTCCACATTTGTCTTTATATGAACACTGAGGGGAAATGGGGTTTCCATGTACATTAGATTACAGCGTAATATGATACGTAAGAATTAAAAGAATAAGTTCAATGAAAACCCACCTCTTAACGCCGCGGTAGCACAGTGGTTACGATGCTCGCCTACTGACCAGAAAGACGCGGGTTCCATCCCGGCCGCGGCTGCCGAATTTTGATGGAGGGGAAACTCTAGAGGCCCGTGTGCTGTGCGATGTCGGTGCACGTTAAAAGAACCTCCGGAGATTGCAATTTCCGGAGCCCTTCACCACGGCGTCGCTCATAGCCTCAATCGCTTTGAGAGGTTAAACTCCCACAAACCAAACAACAAAAAACCACCCGAAAGCGTTAAAGAATCAAAGTGCAGGCATCGTCGTCACAGGCTAGTTTCGCGAGCAAACTGCGGTGCCGTGAAGACAGTTTGTCGCATGCATCCCTGAGGCTCTCCTGCACTGCATTTGACTTCAAAAGGGTGATTGATCATGGAGTACATTTCGGTGTTGGTGTCATGAACCGGAGTCGAATGACGAGAAATTTATGTTGATTTTAAATCGAATTTTCTCAGCAATGAATTTGTCGTTCGACACTAAAAAAATAACAGCATAGCAGGAGACAGCCATACTATTGATTTTTACTAACAACAAATTGAGATGGAATTGTGTTCATAGGCCCTTTAAACCAAAGCTCAAACACAGATGGACTTGTGAGGATGTTCCTGCTTTATTTTTATTTACTCAAGAAATTTGTTCCTTTGGCATCCTCGTCACACAAAAAATATACCAGGCGTCTCTGCTAAATGTAACCAAGCTTTTCAAGCACACGGAATGTCCTAGCCTCTCGAAACCACTTTAGGATTGCTTAGCGCCGCGTGACCAAGTGTGTAGTGTTTTTTCGTTTCAAGGTCCATTAATTAAATAGTTTGCCTAATTAGCTAAGTTTTTAATGATTGGCTTCAGGAAAAAAGCTGCAATGCATGACCTGTTGATAGTAGTTTTTTTGACGGCTTTGAACCATAAGTCGCACAGTAAAAGAAAGCTTCCATATGACAACGGTTGCACTTCAAATCCGTTACTTTTTTTTTAAGTGCTCTGCCCGGTGAGCCTGTGCATGCACAATGTGGCAGACATGCCAGCGAGCAGCTGGCTACGTGATAGCTTTCTTTTAAGACTAATTAAAAAAAAAAACCTGCGTAAATTGTGCTTTGATAGACACATGTTCACTAGCGGTTTTTCGAGATGATGTACAGCTTCTTGATTGGCACTTTGTTCCCGATATAAATTATTAAAAATTTAGCTAAAAAGGTTTAAATAAATATTTATCTTTTAAGAACGAAAACTTACTGCAGACTAGGCCGCCCGACCCTGAATAGCCCTCAGTAGGTTTTAGTGGGCTAGGACACTTCTTTTTTTTAAAAAGCTGACTTACATTTAGATGGGACACATGATATATTGAACTGCGCGTGGGTGCAAGGATGCCGTACTCTTCGCCTTTCCTACTGAGGCTTTCATCACTGATGTGCCAAGAATGGCTGCTATTGCTAAATTGCACAGAGGTGCAATGAAGAAATATCAGTAGATTGATGCTCAACAAACACTACTATTATCTTCGAGATATAAAAACTATATTTATGACAATCTGGAAGAACCGCATGAAGGCTCCTGATAAGCTCTCATAGTCGGAAAAACAAAATCTTGTCATACGCGAAAGGGAGATGCGCATTAGGGCCGCCATTTTTATCGCGAACTTTGAATCAAATGTGGAAAGTATTTCCACGTACCAAATTCAAACACGTATTTACATTTTATCCTACGTACAGGTGCATCAAGACTAAAAACGAAATACGTGAACCGTGGCACAACTGCTTTGCAGCGCGCTCTATCAGCGGAAGTGCGAGCATAGGACGAGCCGCGTTGCTTTCATCGGTGTTAATTATGGGCACTTTGAATGCGTCATGCAAGGATTTATTGTTGGCACGCCGTGATTCGGTGTTTAAAAAACAACCACAGACCGACGCGCGAACCACGGCATGGATCTGAACCCACGCTCTTAAAAGCACGAAAGCACATTTTTTCGACTGCACTCTCCAAGTCAACGCACTGGTGGCGAAGCCAAACGCGGCAGCAGCCAAAGGCCAACTTCTGCATCATGAGCCGTGTTACCAAATCCTTGAATGAAGCATTAAATTTGCCCTCTGCGAACGATAATGCAAAATTCGCGATAACTTTTGGATCCGCCGGAGTGCAGGCAAGGATGCTGCAGCATAGTTCTGTCGCACCTTTACATGCCCTTCCGGTGCAGATTGCACTAAGAAACAGTTAGTGCACCCCTCGTGTGCTGAGTTTTAAGTTTGTTGCGCCTGTATCTAAAACTTTTGCAGTGAATTCTACCGAGCCGTTTGTAAATTGCATGTGAAGTAAATCAGGTTCACTGCACGACAAACTTTTCTGCCTCGTGGTGCCTCATGGCTCTAAAAGACTATTTTTATTCACTGAGACAATTATCCAACCTACATCTGCAATCTGCTTCTTCACTGACAGCAAGAAATCCGTGTTTCTTTGACACTTATTGTTGCGCAAAAGCTTTTGTCAGCGATTCAAGCAGCCAATATACTGCTGAAAACGTTAGTGAGCTCTCAGAACTGAGGTTTGCTCAGGAGACAAGAGCACTTTTCACTTTCACTTTTAGTAAAGCTCTCAGGAGACTTTTAGCAAAGTTAAAAGTGAACAAGAGTATTTCTAGTGTTCTTACTTGACACCTGTTATTGAAAATCCAGTAAATGAACGAGATTTACCAAACTACGTTAAAGAGTATTATTTAGTCCCCGTCCTTTCTAGGCTTCCAAGGCGCTCTGAAAACAACAATTTGCAAATGCTACCAGAAAAAGTTTAAGCTCTAACGTATTCTATTGCTGACTTGAATATTGCTTGTCTATACCCAAACTCTTCTGTGCATGCCAGCCATTGTCTAGCCTTCAATCTTAGTGCAAACATTTAGGACTAAAGGATTCATTTTACACCAACTTGGGCCGAGTTCCCTGGAATATGAGTGACTCTACAATGAAGCTTCGAGTCCAGAGAGAATTATTGTTGCATTGACAACGAAAGTTTACACCGTTTAGACGCTATGCTCACCTGAAGTCAAAGTTTGAAATGTTTTCGTTGTATAGAAATTGTGCCCACAATAAAAATTTAGAAAAAAAGAGTACTGTGTCATAGCAGTTTTGTCCAGCTACATTAACCTCTCCAACATTGTTTTTTTTGTAGAGAGAAAAAACATTACAAATATTTACGCCTCCAAAGCCTTCACGAGTACAATGAGAAAACAGTGCCTTCAATGTAATAAACGTTTCAAGCCAATCGTTCCCGAAAATTTCCCTAAAATTACTGGCTAGAATATACTGTCACCTGGTCCACGAGCAAAGAATATTCCCCACATGTCGGACATCACAGGATCGTAGCCATGAATTCCAGGGGGAGGTCCGTGGTTTCCCGGAATAGTCTTCGCAGGGTTCTTGAACTGAAAGCAGAGTTGGGGAACAAACGTGACAACGGCTATTGAGAGCTCTGGAGATTAGAACGGAGGTTTTATTCTCGGAATAAAACTAATACATGACGTCACTGGGTCTTGGTTTAGTCGCGTACTTTGTAAATAAGTAAGTGACACACTAAGAGCAGTACAATACATTTAAAAAAACATGAACGACCACAGTGGTTTAGCTTTAGTTGAACTGAAGCTTATGAAACGACTATATGTTATTGACGTAAATTGGCATAACGGTTGTACCTGTTTCAATAGTTTAATATTGTTTAAGCATTCAGGGGTAATGTGCAGGGGGGCGAAATGCAATTAATTGCTTACAGGCATTATGTAGTACCCTTCTTCAGCCACAAGGACAATCGGCGCGACGAGCTCGTTGTTCTTGAAGTGCCATTCTTCTGGAATACTGTCCTTGGTGAAAACTCGAAGTCCACTCTGCTTTTTTTGGAAGAGTTGTTTCATCACCTGAAAATAGCAGAACGCTGTGAAAACGTGGTCACTATACTACATGCTGAAAAGGAGAACTAAGAGCTTTTAGATGAATTCATCTCTTATTATTGAATACCTGTTATTCAAGGAACGAAACATTCGGACAATTAAAATTGCAGAAGTTTTGGAGAAAGGAGAGACTGATGGCTGCCCGTTCTGCGCTACGGAAATTTTAATTTTCGCATGCTGGAGTAATTCGTTTTCTCGCACCTGCAAATTTTTCAGCAAATCTCCGGGTCTCAAAACAATCATTTTTGTGCTTCATGTCCAAGGACAAGTGCATGGTAGCTGGTGTATTATGCAGTAATGGGTAATTAATCAACGTAGGAATATTTTTTTTCCCAAGTCTAAAAACGTTCTCCCGCCTAATGCGCGCTCGAAAGGTAATTTATATTATCGTGACAGTGCAGCAATTCGAAGAAAATGGCCAACAATTCCAAAGCTAGTTAAGGATAGCAAAATTGAGGTTAATTACGACACCACAAACGCCCCTTAAGGGCGCACCTCATGCAATCTAAGATATTTTTTAACGCATAATTATTTTAAAATTTGCGAAACAAAAAAAAACGCCTTCAAATGTCGAGCTTTAAAGCCGCCTGCTTCGAGAAATGAGTGCACTGTTCGTTGAAAATGCAAACCTGAAAATTGTTCTCAAGTGCCAGCAAAAAAGAATGACAGGAAAGCATAAGTTTTATTTATAGCTTCAATTACGTTGTCAAATCGCCCCTTTTTGCAAGCACTTGTCTGACCTTATTATCCAATTCTGCCGTAAGAAAGTCTGCAAACCACCCTATTTGCTTAGCGGACGTATTCCGACGCAACCTTCTCCAGTTCAACAAGGAGCAAAGGTGAGCCCAGTAGAAGACATGTCTGCAGTAGAGTGCACTGGCCTAACTGAATGTCGTTTTTATTTTTTTATTTTAATGCGGTAGAGCTAGGAGGGTCATGAAGGCGAAAAATGTCTGGTGGCGTCGGTGTCTGTGTGAAGCCTCCACCTGCTAAGTGCTTTTTGGGGAAACTTTCCTGTCTACACCTGCTACCTGTCAACCGTCACCTTCTCCTTCTAACCCTCTCCACTTGTAGAGGAGATGAGGCAGGCGCCGGGCACAGAATGACTAAGCAAAAACGAAAATGACTAAGAAAATGACTCAGGTAACAGCAGGCCTACTTGAAAAATACGCAGCCACCCGAAAAAGATTTTGCGCAAAAATAGTGTCTGCGGGAGCCATTGCTTCTCGCATTGCTTGTGAAGGGCAACGTGCGTCTCACAAACCTCACCGGTGGCTCTATTTGAAACATAGAGTTTCTTACTATTACCTAGAGGGAAAGCTGGCAAGCCGTCTATGGGAGTTTGCATGGAGACCCCACGTGACCACCTCAGCCACCATGGGCGCTCAAAGCATCATGGGGCGGTGAGCTACTTGTTGCGGAACTGCAACTTTTGGCCAAAAAATAATAAAAAAATAAAGCTGTTTGATAGCTACAAACGTCCTAACATTCAATATCTTGTCTAATGATTGCAACAAACGAGCAGAAAAGAATTTAAGTGCAAAGTTTGCCCAAAATAAGAGGTGACTAGCTTTCCTATTGGCCAAGTGATGAACACTAAAAAAACTAATATTTCGTACTTAACAGGCGCACTTTTAAAAGTAAATATGTTTAAAAAAAAATGTTGTTGTTTAGATACTTTAAGAGGTTTTTTAATGGCATTTTGGAAGAGTAAAACCTTTTATTGGCGTCGTG
Organism: Amblyomma mixtum; assembly: GCF_055824585.1. Taxonomy (NCBI): domain Eukaryota; kingdom Metazoa; phylum Arthropoda; class Arachnida; order Ixodida; family Ixodidae; genus Amblyomma; species Amblyomma mixtum. Next base: position 58,500,965 of record NC_143013.1, on the reverse strand, counting down.
TGTCGTCGCGTCTTCACTACTATGGCTTTTGCACACTGCGTTTGCGCGAAAGTCGTCTGCGCACACACGAACTACGTTTTCGGAATGAAACGCCTTAGTACTGCCACTCTGTGTTCCCGAAAAACTACGACTGTGCCGCAACAAGTAGCTCACCGCCCCATGATGCTTTGAGCGTCCATGTTGGCTGAAGTGCAGCGCCGCCAGCTTTCCCTCTAGGTAGTAGTAAGAAACTCTATGATTTGAAAGAGCCACCTGCCGGTGCACTGCTCCACCACTGCGCTCCTAGCGGTATGAGGACTCGCAGAGATCTAACGATCTGATGCATTTTGCCAAGTTTCGTAGTCGGAATTGGAAAAGAATCACCATTGCAGTTGGTTGGCGACTGAAAGACAATTGATTGAGAACTAAAATACAGCCATAATTCGAATAGAATCAAAACTGGAATAGATTCGTAAGTGAAAGGAGAACGCTATCGCGTTTCCACCTCAACAATCCAATTCATTGGCCCTAATTTTTTTCCTTGACATCCGAGACTTTACAGAGGAGTTCTGAAGGGAGTATGCATTTTTATTGCACTAGCAGACATTAATTAGCTAATGAGCGCTGGATGCATTCGGGCTTCGGAAATTAACCGATGATAAGGAATTATCTTAAAGTCAAACTGTCCAGTAAACAGAAAAAAAGGGGGACAAAAAAAAACACAACACCAAAGCAATCGCTAAGCGATTTGTCTACCGTAAGACTAGTCTTACGGCTCAAAATAAAACACAAAACAATGGATGGGACACTTAAGTTCTGCCTTACAAGTGTGACGCGATAGCGTAATGGGTTAATTCCCATATATGCAGTTCACACTCAACATTCATATATCGCTGCGAGTTCACATCCCCCTCCTTGCGCAGTGGTGCAACGCTTAAGCGATGCGCCACCGCCCTGCGATGGGTGGTGCTCCGTGAGGGGGGGTCTTATGCGACCGAGGTTGCCGGTCCCGAGGGGCCAATCTTTGACTGTCACCTGCCACAGTTCGCAGTTTGCTCACCATCCGATGGTCACGTTCTGATGACGCCCCAAGGTCACATGACCAAGGTGGCCCACTGCCTCCTAAGTTGCCACCTACCAGGGCAATGCCCGCAATATTTCGCCCACAACGCAGACACAAGATTTTCTGGGCAACGGGGCATTTAACGCGGTCGCGTTAACAATACTCGCGAAGTGAGAGGCGTAGAGGGTAATTTACCAGTGGGATTTCCCACTCACTTCTGCTACCTGAGCCATGGTGCGGAAGCCGTGGTTTGAGCGGGTATGTATCCAAAGAGCGTGTCCTCGGGCTGCAGTTACTTCCACTAGCATGGTTCGCTGCTTGTACCTACACTGGCGCTCAGAAGGCGAATTCGACCCTTTTGGCTGCCCAACATAGATAAGTTCGGGGAGCTCGTTATGCATAGTTACGCATCGTTGCGCAATGTTAAGGCTTAAGGGGCCTTGAGGATGCTAAGGTTTAACGCGCCGCGTTCACTTTGAGCTTCGCGAAGCCTGGTAAATGAGTACGGAACAGCAGCATATATCGTAATCTTCACAGCGCAGAGAACAGGCCATCTGGCCGTCTGCAGGGGAGAATATGCTAAGGTGGTGTAATTATTCTTATTCTGTGCGTTCTAGGGCACTCTGCCTCCTGCCGAGTTCTTGGTTTTCCCTTGCTTTCTTTTTTTTTAAGTGCTTGTGACGCATTGTTCCCTGCGCAACGGTAAACAGTATTTGCGAACCATGCATGAAGGTGCTTTTGCTGATCGCCTGCTACTGATTGTATCTTTCCGGTCTTTCCTTGTTTTGCGCTCTCAGCCTTGAACACGAACTTGAAGGAACCAGTAATTATAATTTAAGGAAATTTTTAGCCTACGGAACATAGACTTCCAACGCACTTTGTCATCCATGCAGTGGTTGCGCCCCCATGCTTGTCAGTGAATGGTATGAACGTTAACCCAAGGCCAGCATGCTTAAAAAACAAACTTGCGATAATAAATTATCAGTTTCAAGCTTTTCTAGAGGCACCGAGTCAAACAGACGTTAATTTTGTAACAAACATAGGTATGCTCATATTCTGGAATTCTGGAACTCTTGTGGTTCTGGCGTGCTTCGTCATGCCCAGGTTTTCTGCGCATCAGCACCTAGCACCATCGGTTGTCCGCTAGTAGCGAGCACGGAGCAACGAATTGGCATTCCAGCAGTAAGCGTTCAGGGGCCACTTGGCTCAATCTCAGATTTCTTTTTTACGCTCACAAAGAGCGACAATAAGGACGAGGGAGATAGGACCGGGCGGGAAGCTACTTGAAACTGTTCGGAAAACAGCAGATGAGTTATACGGATGTCTTAGCTATTTTAGATGAAGATTTAAGAAACACCTACGCGTTCTACAGAACTGCAATCGCGTGGATGTTGTTAGGTTTTCTCTAAAGTTATGGTATCATTTCTTTCGCTCATCCTATTTCAATAATTAGTCGAGATAAATAAATTAACTTTTTAAATATAGCTTGAAACGTTCAGGCGTCAATAGGAAAGCTGTGGAGCTCCACAAATATTCTCGAACCCAGGCACTTCCAACGAGATAGACTTAGCTTGGCCGTTTTTATTCAGGAAAATCGAAAGCCCGCGGAGTTTTAAACATACCAAGTGACAGCACGCTCCATGCGCCAGAATGCGCCGCGATTACAGCGCTGTCATCCGTGCTTTGTAAAAAACGTCACTCGCTTCGCGCCTTTCGAGCTACCCAAGACAGCTTCGCGTTCTGCTTAGTTCCAAGATAAGCGCCAGTGGCTTTGGGCGCCTGTTGAAAGAAAGCGCGGCTCCCGTTTCTACGGCGACAATTGCTCTCTCACGTTAGCAGAATGCATGCGGAGGAACGATGCAAAGACGAATATAACAAACTTGATAACGTCGTGTGAATTACGCTGAAAAACGGGAGCCGCGCTTTCTTTCAACTGCCGCCGGTACCCACTGGCGCTTATCTTGGAACCAAGCACAATGCGAAGCTGCCTTGGGCAGCCCGAAAGGCTCGAAGCGAGTGATGTTTTTTACAAAGCATGGATGAGAGCGCTGTAATCGCGGTGCATCCGGACGCATGGAGTGCGCTGTCACGTGGTTTTTTAAAAATTCCGCGGGCTTTAGCTTTTCCCGAATAAAGACGGCCACGCTAAGTCAATCTCGTTGGAAGTGCTTGGGTTGGACAATATTTGTGGAGCCTCCATAACTTTCCTACTGACGCCTGAACGTTTGAAGCTATATTTAAAAAGTTAATTTATTTATCTTGACTAATTATTCAAATAGGGTGAGCGAAAAAAATGGTACTGTAACTTTAGATAAGCCCTAACATCCACGCGATTTCAGTTGAAAAGAATGCTTAGTTTTTTTTATAAATCTTGGCCCAAGTTAGCTGGGATGCCCTTTATAAGTAATCGTTTTTTTTCTAAACTCCAACTGCTAGGTCCAAACTGCATGTTGCGCCCTGTCCTGTCTTCCTCACCCTTTTTGTGTTGTATTTGTTAGCGCAAAAACGAACTCTCTGAATATAAATGCGGTATTTTAATTTGTAATTTTGAGAGAACTGAACAGTTTGATTAGATTCTGCGCTACAAGGTGAATAACATGGCTTTCTCTTCCTCCTAGTTGCATGAGCTGACCAATTACATACGTCGTGCGCCGACTTCTTCCAATGGCCATAAGCATGTATGGGATGGGCTGAACGTTCGGAGTTCAGTATTCAGTGTTCAGCGCCACGCTTGATGAGGTGATAGCCTTGCATACAGTTCTTGCGCTCGTGAAACGCAAAGGGAAGAGTCGGCAAGCTGTCGCAGTGGTTCTAGATAGTCGATGTTTTAAGTAACATTGCCAAGAATACTTTTTCACTGTCAAGGACTATCTGACTCCACGCTAAATGTTTTGTCCACCAATTTATATATTAAAATCACTTCCCATCCCATGGCTATACTGTCCGCTAAGAGGAGCACCGAAGTGGAGAGATTCAGTTTAATTTCAGGCACGTGAAGCTTATCAACTAGCAACAAAAACAAAAAAAACACATATGTCCCGTTTTTCGCATACTGTTTTCGGGGAAGTACGGCAGCATCGGTTGTTGTAAACCATGAAGACCTCTCTCCCTGTCTTTGTCTGTAGCAAAGTACGTTACACATGAGCGGCCGCAGTGGTCTGCCCGTGCCAGGAGGGATAGTGCCGGATTTAAAAGAGCATCATTTTTTACATGATAAGGTAATTTCCCTAATCAATTTTGTTCCGCATAAGTAGGTTTGAAATGGATTGAGACGGCGCATGCAGCTTTTGGAGGTAAAGTAAGGGCGACAGAGATTCTGACAATGCTCCAATAAATGCGGCAGGATTGTGCATGATTTCGTTAAGGCTTTGTTGTGAGGTGTGTCATAGGTATGACATATGTAGTGTCATAGGTGGAGGTCCTCGGAAGGGTCCGTTTAGCGACAACAGAATGGTAGGTTCTCGCATTAGCTTAGATTTGAAAAGGGAAAGGAGAAAATTAGTGAAGCGGAAGTCTATTAACGAGTTAGGATTAAGAGGGAAAGTAAAGGTTTTCAGGATTTTGCTGCAGAACAGATTTTCCGCTTTAACTGAACATTACGACCGTAATGTTGAAACAATGAACAATCGTCTCACATATATCATTACGGAGTGCGCCGTAGAAGTAGGCGGTAGGATGATTCGACAAGATACAGGGAAGCTATCTCAGGAGACAAATGATCTGATTAAGAAACGGCAAAGCATGACGACGTCTAACTCCATAGATAAAATAAAACTAGTAGAGCTGTCGAAATTAATAAACAGCGACACGAAGCTCCTCCCCCGGGCCCCTGTGCACCTGCGCGGCTTTGCTTCGATGCGCGAAGCCCCTAAGAGATCACGTATGACAACGAAGTGTATCGTGGCATTTATAAGCTTTTCGCACGCGTTATTAGAAATCGGAAATTATAATTCCGTGCATTATCAAATGCACAGCTCGAGTGATATCTTGATGAACATTGAGAAGACACTTGCAGCAGTTATTTTTTGTGACTCGTTTGGAGAGCAACCGGCGCTTGTATGCCGGTCCCGTAAGAGGGCTTAGAGAGTCTCGTTGAAACTCGTTAAATCTTGTACGGTGCCCGGATGTTCTCGTTTCAGAGCCCGGATGAGTAGAATTCAGTGCCCGGATGAGTGGGATTCAGTGCCCGGATGTTGGCTCTCGGACTCGGCGTGACGTCACCACACTGCCGACAACGGGAGCTTAATAAGCGCAAGGTAGCCGACACCAGGAAGTTTAACATGGAGAAAATCGAGCATATCTCTAAAGAGCAGAGGTAGCCTAAAAGCAGTGAAGAGAAAACTATGCATATATAAAATCCAGATGTATGCGATAATAGACAAAGATGGCAATGCCATTATCAATATGGGTAAGATAGTTACAGTAGCCGCAGAGTTTTACACAAATCTATACAGTAGCGATTGCAATCAGAATGTTACTGAGAGAGGCAGTAGGGCACAGCAATGGGACATCCCGCCAGTAACAAACGGGGAAGTAAAGAAACCCTTAGGAGCAATGCAGAAGGGGAAAGCAGCTGGCGAGGATCAGATAACAGCAGATTTGTTGAAGGATGAAGGAAAGATTGTGCTCGAAAAACTAGCCACCCTGTATACGCAATGCTTTGTGACCTCGAGCGTACCTAGGGCTTGGAAAAACGCTAACATTATCTTAATTTAAAAGAAAGGAGAGGTCAAGGACATGAAGAATTACAGACCGATCAGCTTACTATCTGTTGCCTACAAGGTATTTACTAAGGTAATTGCTAATAGGATCAGGAAAACCTTAAACTTCAATCAACCCAATTATCACGCAGTCTTTCGTAAAAGATACTCGACAATAAACCATATTCACACAATCAATGAAGGGATAGAGAAATGCGCAAAATATAACAATCCCCTATATATAGCGTTCATTGATTGCGAGAAAGCATCCGACTCAGTAGAAATCTCAGCAGTCATGCAGGCACTGCAGAATCAGGGTGTAGAAGAGTGTTATGTGAAAATATTGGAATATATTTATAACCATTGCACAGCTACCATAATTCTCCATAAAGTCAGCAATAAAATTCTAATAAGGAAAGGCGTCAGGCAGGGAGACACGATCTCGCCTATGCTATTGACTGCCTGTTTAATTGAGGTATTCCGGGACCTAGAATGGGAACAGTTGGGGATAAGAGTTAGTGGAGAATACCTAAGTAATTTGTGATTCGCTGATGACATTGCCTTGATAAGTCACTCAGGATATGAACTGCAAAGCATGATCAATCAATTAGGCAGAGCAGAACAGTGGGGCTAAAAATTAACATGCAGAAGACCAAAGTAATGTTCAACAGTCTAGCAAAGGAACAGCAGTTTGCAATTGGTAGCCAGGTGCTGGAAGTAGTAAGAGGATATGTCTATTTAGGGCAGGTAGTGACAGCTGCTTCGGATCATGAGAATGAAATAACCAGAAGAATAATAATGGGTGGAGCGCATATTGCAGGTTTTCGCAGATCATGAATGGCAGTTTACCAATATCCCTCAAAAGAAAAGTATACAACAGCTGTATCTTACGGGTACTCACCTATGGGGCAAAAATGTGGAGGCTAACAAAGAGGGTTCAGCTTAAGTTAAGGACAACGCAGCGAGCTATGGAAACAAAAATGATAGGTGTAACGTTAAGAGATCGGAAGCGGGCGGATTCGGTGAGAGAACAAACGCGCGTTAATGATATTCTAATTGAAATCAAGAAGAAGAAGTGGGCTTGGGCAGGGCATGTAATGCGAAGGCAAGATAACCGCTGGTCCTTAAGGGTACGGGGGTGGATTTCAAGAGAAAGCAAACGTAGCAGGGGACGGCAGAAAGTTAGGTGGACGGATGAGATTAAGAAGTCTGTGGGAATACGGTGGCCGGAACTGGCGAAGGACAGGGTTAATTGGAGAGACAAGGGAGAGGCTGTTGCCCTGCAGTGGGCGTAGCCAGGCTGATGATGATGATGACGACGATCATGATGATGTTATAGTGTTTAGCAGTGAAATGCTCGTGTGTACGTGCAAGTCCTATTCTTGCCAGGCTGATCCGCCACTGCTTGTGCGCGTTTATTACACCACATTTTGCGCTTTTTTTACTTCATTCGTTTCAGCCTGCACGTCAAGGAATGCAAAGAACTACCTTTTGCTCTTAATGACTTTCTTGAAGAGTCACCACTTCATCGCGGTCATCGTTTTTTGCTGCAGTTATTAGAACCTGTTTTTGACTCGGAAGAAAGCACTTGCAAGAACTACAACAAAACGAAGACATTAGCGCGTTTTTTGGTCGAGGTGGTTTGCGCTTCCCTCTAAAAACTAATACTATACAACTTGCTCGACTCGCCATCTTGCTTCTCTTATGAACGATCTCCAATTCTTAATTTTTTGTGTTTCTTTTTATGTAAAATCGTACCCTCTATGTTACATATCTTCAGTGTACGTCGGTCTTTGCAAAATAAGTGTCAGTTTTACTTAATGCAAAACACAAAATTTCACCTTGCAGTGCTCTTTCTACCTAGATGTATGCCCTTACTTCCTTTTCGTTTTCTCTTGACATGTACTGCGGCCTCTTTATGGCATGTAAGTTTTTGAACTTGATGAGGTGTGCAAATAAGTACTGCTTAAGACTTCTTTGTGCGCAATTTTCTAGGCCCAGAATTTTTATCGTCAAGTTGCAAGTCTCTAATGACTTAGAAATGCGTGGTTTGTGTTGAAGTCTGTTTCATGTGCAGTAAAGTTTAATGTATTGTTATCACTATCCTAATTACTATTTGTATTTTTATCAATTTAGTCTTGTAAAGCTTTCCTGGCCTGAGTTGGCTTCATTTAAATTTTCCGCAGTATGTCTTCGTTGTTTTCAGGTTCGTCACAATTCAAACTGAAATTCAAACTAAAAAACTGACTGGGAATTCGAAGAAAGAAAGAAATTCAAAAATTTCAAACAAATAAATTCAGGACAAGACAACTCAAAATGTAAATTCGAGGTTGAACGCAAGCTTTCAGCTTATCAAAGTTAGAAAACACAAAAGAGGCTGGAACATACGGTGATGTGTCAGCTACTCAGTATAAAATTTACACAAGGCCATAAAAATTGACGTAATCATAATTTGCCTGTCTGACGATAGTAAATGCAGACTAAATAATTATGCTGTGAGATAGGGTTCTGGAACTGCCTTTCGACTACGTTTTTGGAGATTAGCAAGCGAATAACTACACGTCCTATTTGAGCAATTTTCATTTTGTTTCTCTTCCAACTCGAAAAATGGAATAAGGCATCCCTATCATCCCATTGCAGATCATTTTAACCATCCCAGCCAGCAGTCTAATCAACAAAAAGTTATCCTGATACGCAATATCAGCGAAGCAAACCGCATTTTACTTGCAACTATGTAGAAATCTAGTGGAGGTACCTCTATGATTTGTAGGGTATTTACATACTCACCGCATTCTCTCTTCCTGCCTGCGGGTGGAGCATTGCGAAGGGTCCCCTGTCCAGCATCACATACACGTCGCGTTCATTCACCAAGGCATCCATATCAATGTGACGTGAAGCCTCCGTAGTTGTCCGAGTCATTCCGTGATCAGACACCACCACAATGTTGACCTGCAGGTAGAATATGGTACGCTGATTGAGTCGCCCAAGGTTTACAGGGGTTATCACGGAAGTTGTAGTATATGGCTGCACATTAATACTCGTAATTTTTTATTGTACGTTGACATCGCGAAACGCAGTGGTCTTTCATTTTGCTTCCAATGAAATGCAGGTGCCGTGGAAGTAATTTCATCGTCTGAACCTCATTCTCAGTAGCCAAAAGCCAAACAAGCAATCCAGTTACAGCTAACTGTTCAAAGGTGACACCCCTCGCACGCACAGAAGTGGCATGTCTACATAAAAACGCAAAATGTTTAATTAGCCACTTCCTGCAAGAGTGTGATTATTATAATACTTTGAAATAACACTCCATGAGGCATGCCTTCTAAATACATTACATTAATCGAAACTCAAACTGTTTTAACATGCATGTTCGAGTTTCATAAACCTGCAACTGTTGCGTTTCTTTAAAAAAAGGCAGAGGTCTCTGTTCTGCAAGCTTGTCATCTGCGCCAGCTTGTTTTATTTGACTTGCTAGGAATTTAATGAATGCGGAATTCTGAGGGAAAGATTTCGGATATCCGCGTTATCAAATCCCGCGTCGTCGTAATCATATGAATACAAAATTTCCCGCGCCCTTCATACATAATAATTTATTAACTGCGCCAAATATCAAGAGCAACGTGCTCATTAGGAAGAAGCGATATGGGCGGTTCGTGGTATAACACAGGGTGCTTTTCAGGTCACTTAACTTCTCTACTACTCCTATTAACTTGCCTAATGAACTAACGACGCAGAATTTCACTGCGAGTTTTAAATTAATAGTAACGATCGTATTCTATTTATGCTTCGTAGAGGTCCAATGACAGGTACACAAATTACACCACCCCAAACAGACCTGTAAATCTAGAGAGTCAGCGCTGCCAGTCACAAAGTAAAAATGAAAACTGCGCCGCAATCATGCCTCTCTTCCTAAACATCATGGGAGCAGACCATGGTCCACCTGATTCAAGTCCGTCGAACCACACCTGAATGATAAGGACAGTTTCAAAAGTGCTGCCGCCCCAGCCGACTTGACGAAATTGGAGCGATCGAATCGCGCCTAGTGTCAATCATTCACCACATCTTCCTGTCTTAATTTTCGCCGTTTCGTTTGAAAAAAAAATGGACCTGTAGTAATATATCATGCGCGGTCGTTTTCTTGGATGCCTCCAGCAACTAGCAACAAAGAAATATTGAATCAACACATGCCAAAAGTGACCGCAGGAAATGGAGATGTCAAGCAGTTCGACATTGAGTAAAATGGAAACAATGGGTGCCTTCCTTGAGTGCATCGCTTTCACTGAGAACAACACGCGAGACCGCCCGAGAAGTTACGATAATCAAGGAATAGAGACAAAACTTTGGAACAAAGCAGAATCTTGAAACAGAGCGTATTTTCGCATCTTTTCTTTAAGTGTTAATCCTAGGGCCCAAGTTAATACCCCTAGAGTATTTTAGGTGGCCCTATATGAAAAGAATACATAAGCGTCACGTGTACGCGTCGGAGGCTCTTGAATACTCCCGCAAAGTGTTGTCTCGAAACCTCGTAATTGTCCTTAGATTACTGGCCAAGTTCACCGCAGTAGGCATTTATAGGTCGGCGGCATGCACTCAGCTAACGTGTTCTTACTGCTTAAAATGTAAATGACCCTATAAAATTGACTGTTGGGATAACGTATTCTGTGGTAATGATCATGTGCGGAGTGTCCACTACATTCGTTCATTTTTTCGTTGTGAGCTTTTTCTTCCTGTTGTTGCCGTTGTTCTGTTGGCAATTACTCTTTTTGATCGATGAACACTGCTCACGCTTTGAACGAAGTTTCTTTCGGATAGGCTTCGCCATATTTCAGCACGTTGTATTGTTGTGCGTGTATCTTCCCACTTTAAGCAGAGTTTATTAGTAAGTTGGAGACAGCTATCTCGGGAATAAGGTTGCGGAAAAGAACGAAGTGACATTGAAAAGTGGGCGGTGAAATCCGGAAGAAGGCCGCATTGCCATTGAAACGAACACAGCAGGAATTCTAGACAAGGAGTAACCCATGGGCTGCCAATCACAGCGAAGATCGGGGAAGAGCCCTGACTTTTCCGGTTCAAGATTAATGGGGAACCAAATCTGTCACATTTTTGAGTGCTTAGACGGACGTATTCAGGTGGATAGCATACCCCGAAACGCAACCAAGAATGTAAGCAAAAAACGGCGGTGGCGTGGACGAGCCAGCAAAAGCGAGCATAATTTGTGATCCATAAAAAGGTGTTTTGTTTTTGTTGGGTTGCTGTTTCGGCTTCTCTTAATATCGCTTGGAGAAGGAATTCATTCTTGCAGAGGGAGATTTATGTAGGAGTTCACTAAATTTCAGTAGCAGACTTTAGTAGCAAACTGTTCCAGCTTTTCTATTACTGTTACCATTTTTTATTTTCTCTGCTTTGATATGTACGTTATCTTTCGCTGGCGTATTTCGTTTTGTTATCAGCCCCTTCCTTAAGCCGAATTTGAATGGCAATGCGTCCAGGTAAATAAATATATTTTGTTTATGCTTCAAGTAATCAAAAGGATGCATATTTGTCAAAAAATATCGGGACAACAGCGGAGGGATGTAAAAGCATTAAATACGAGAAGGGGAAAAAAAAAAGCCTTAACTGCTGTCCTAGGTAGGCTCCCTGAGAGAAAAAAAGACATTTTCAAGAGAACGTAGAACACTCCTTTTTTTAATTTTTTTTCTTACCGCTCTCCTCAGCACCTGGCGCAAAGTAGACTTTTAATCCTCGCTCAGCCTGTGCTTAATTTTCGTTACGAATACTAGTCAATTTCTGGAAGTCATCGTCAGTAACCTGCTACTTCTTGCCATCCTTACAGTGTTCAACGGTAGTGCTTCAAGGACCTTTGGGCTCGCTCAATTCATTTTAAGGTGCTGCGTACGGTACGTCGGCCATAATAAGCCAAACTTTCCGTATGCTTAAGAAAGGTGCCACTAATTTAACATGAATAGCAGCAACCATGACGTAAGAGAACAGTGCCAAGAACCAATGATTCGTTTCAAATGGGCTAGAGAAAACGCAAAATAGAAAACAGTATATTCTCCCCAGAACGCCGTATTTTCAACGTAGCATTTTGAATATTCATTACGAATTAAAACCATCGAATTCTTTATGCACAAAACTCGAAAATGTTACGCAGAGTGGACCAAAAGTCGACTGTCGTGAAGTCATGCTATGCCGATTTCTCAACGGCGCTGACGAGTTTTTCACATTACCTTTTGAGCGTGGTAACAACACCTGACACAATGTGGAGGCTGTGACTTTTTTGCAAGAACACTTGATAATTTTGCTGTCAAAAGGTGAAGGACACTTTGGCTCAAGTTCCCGAGCGCTAATTTTGAAAGCATACCTGAACAAAAGATTTCTCCCACAATGCAAATAATAGTCAAGCACCAAGGACAACTTGCAGCTTGCGCGGATTAACCTTTCATCCCGACTTCATGCAAAGAACGTTTGTGTGTGTGTGTGTGTGTGTGTGTGTGTGTGTGTGTGTGTGTGTGTGTGTGTGTGTGTGTGTGTGTGTGTGTGTGTGTGTGTGTGTGTGTGTGTGTGTGTGTGTGTGTGTGTGTGTGTGTGTGTGTGTGTGTGTGTGTGTGTGTGTGTGTGTGTGTGTGTGTGTGTGTGTGTTGCAGAACTGAGCGTTTTTGCGGCTACCTTCTAATTTCTCATTCAGTGCTTATCTCCAGTAGCGAAGCTGAATGGCGCGGCTGTTGAACTTTGAAAAGCGGTTCTGAGTGCACATGTGTTTCATAGTAGGCAATAACCCAGTCGCTCTTTTCGTAATTAGCTCATTTTTTTTAGTTTAATATCTATGTTTTCTTCATTTTTCGTTGTTTCTCGTTGCATACATTATAGTTCTGTTTAGTGCAGCGTCGCAATGAATACTAATTTATTTTTTAAATATTTATCATCTCTTCTCTCATATTCAATGCCCGCCGCGAAAAGTTGCATTGCCCTTTTCGGATATAGCCAAACTTTGCATTTTATCTGCGTTCTATTTCTTCGGCGCCCTACATGGCGCAGGTACAATTAAAAATGTGCGAGTAATCAACTGCTTGGAAGCTGCAGTAGCACGTAAAGTTATACATGCTGCGCTAAGTAACTTAATGGTCGCATAATACACCAGGCCTTACAAACAAAATAAGCAGTGGTGAAGGTCAGGCTAATTTGTGATGTGGGGTAAACGAGATCCAAAACTTTTTTTCATCATAGGAAACCAATCCCAGCTGCCGGCTGCCACCACTCCTTTTTCATGCGGCTGTTTTCCCACCTTTAGGATCCGTCGATGAATTTATTCGACTGAACGAGGCTGCTTACTTACCTGGTCCGAAAGGCCTTCTCTCTCGAGGGCCATTTGAAGGTTCCACAGATAGCGATCAACCTTGCCCACAGCTGATTCAACTCCTTCGCTGTCAGGCCCGTTCCTATGACCTGCGAAGGAAGCAACAAAATAACATTTCAATACGGGTGTCTCTATGAAGCTAAGATCTCCGGCAGACCGCAATAGCTGCGGAAATACAAACAAAGACTGAAGTTGGCATCGATACTTGCCCAGAGCTACATGAAAAACGCAAGTCCATCAGCTGGGGACTTGTGGACGATAGTCCACGCCTACCACCACGAACAGCTAGCTTGGCACTGGTCGTTCGAAATTACTGCGGAGTTAAGAATGCTCAATACACAACACTGGTTTTTCTAAGGCCGCGGAATTATTTGGTGGGGACGCAGTACGAGCTTATGAGTAAGATTCTGTAGCGAATAGGAAGCCTAACCCGTCAAAATCAATATGCTTGCGTAGAATGTCACATCACATCAGATTGTTTTCCTACAATTGCAAAGCAAACTTAACACCACTGAGTTACGCGGTCTTGTACTCGGTACCGATAGAAGGCACCATTAGATAGCTTCCAGACAAATGGGCTTGTTAGACCAGGTAGTCATACTACCGTCAAGTTCTGCCTAATTTTGCATCACTACTTTCGCACAGTACCTTTTCTTTCGTCCTACCTAGCCAGAAGCTCAACAGCTTGCTATTGGCAACTGTGACGTTTTTTTGGCTTCACAGAGAAAGCTATGTCCTCCGGCGTTCTTAGAATGGACGCTTCCGATGAAGCGCTCCTTATTTTCTGCGAGAGGTGGCATTGATCTGTATGGAAAAGATCCACAGAAAACCTCGCGAAGCTCAAACTCGCGGCTGTTATTCACTAACGGTATTTCAGGGTGACTTAGAAGCACCGAACCACCTAAACGAGAACTGATAGCATGGTCGAGCTGGTACGTACTGTACACAAGTAAAGTTAGCAAAAAGCTTTACAAATTTCTCAGCTATAGCCACTTCTCAATCAAAACACATACCGCTGGTCGATCATTCAACTGCGTTCATGACTCGTTGATGAAATAGAATAGCCTGGTATTTTTAAAAAAAGCTGCGCGTTTTTTTTTACGTTTAGAGAAAATAAAATTTTAGAGGGATTTAACAGGCGTAGAAAGCCACATTTGAAAGCATAACACAGCATGATGAACGCATCGGAACCTTTATCTGTCTAGGTTAATAAAATCAGCATCTGAGAAGTTTTGTAGTCAGCGCTTTAATTTTCTTTTTTTTTATTTCAGCAACTTTGACCTTTCTGAAACAACAGAACATTTGCAGTCAATTGAGAATAGCGATAAAATAATTGATTCCTCTTCGGAAGACAGGGCTGGTAAAAACTGTGCCTTTCAACTGCTCCATTGACATAAACGAGTATTAGGAGCAAGGCTAAATGCGACGGCGAAAGAAAGAATACATTTGGAATGCTTCCTAATGATTCGTTTTTAGGTGCATTCCTTAATCACTGGCCAGCTCTGCTTTTAGTTGTCGAAGCCATGGCGATATATCACTCGCTCGTTATCACTCTTACGTCAAAGGCACCATGGAAGACAGTAGTAATCAGTGCACAAGATAACAGAAACGGTCACCCTTGAAAAGAGTTGTTCAAAAACCCGAATCCTGCTGTTCCTGGTAAGAAATAGCCCCAATTATTCATGGTGGAAAAAACAAAGCAAACTAAGACAGAAAACACAGAACAAGAGGGGAGACACTACAAGCGCTGCACTCGCCACTAAGGTTTATTAGAAAAAACAGAACAGAATATATACAGTAACCACCCACGACTGCGTACGTCATAACGCCGGGGAAACAGATTACTCAGATTACAGATTGTTCTGTGTTTTCTTTCTTAGTTTGCGCTGTTTTTTCCACCATGAATTCACACCAACTAGCCCAAATGTCTGCTTTGCCACAATTATTCCTTGCATGCATTCACCTCTAGCACACACCTTCGGCGTCGGGTCCCTCGTAGTAGAACATGGCCAAGTCTAGCGCGTCGCGCTTGAAGGCAACCACTGTTTGTTGTATCTTTTGCTCCATCTGATGGTCTATCTTGGTGGAGTAGCCTCCGTACGGCGAGCAGCTCTGGGGTCTCGTGCCGTTGATGTCCACCTGGCACCCGTCCCACCAGAACATGGCCACAGTGCGGTTCCTGCGCAAGGCGCGGGTCCACAGCGGCTCCGCTCGGGTCCACCAGTGGGGGTGGAAGCTCTCCGGAGCCGCCATCCTGAAGTAGGAACCCGTTGCTGGGTCGTATATGTAATTTCCCAGTATGCCGTGTTTCTCGGTGTACAGCCCTGAATGCAGGCAGAAAGAAAAGAGCTCCAGTTTTGAAGCAGAAAACAAGAAATAAACATGAAAAATACAGGAGAAGTGAAGAGACAGATGACGTACGCAGAAGGAGAAGCAGAAAATAGTAATCAAACAATCAAACCTTTCTCTATTATAAAAACAAGAACGCACTTCCCTGGCTTGCCAAGGACAGCAAACAAGGTGTCAGTGGCAGTTTAATGAAGTAGCCTGCGTCGAAACTCTAAGGAATCTTTGTTACTTTGGAAATGCGGTTAATTTAACGAACTAAATAGAAAGCTCCTCAGCCCCACGTGAAAGATAGGGCACAGAAGTGGAACGTGAAGAAATGGCGAATAATAAGTGGAAGTGCACGCAGCATCGTCTAAAACAGTGCATTAAAGAAGCTTTTACGTAAGGTACTTAGCACGGACATGGAGTCATGCTACTGATCTCTATTGGTTTCTTCCCTTGCGTCGACGAACTTGCACGCAATGCTCGGTGATCACGACAGGTGCTTCATGGCTGCATAATTTGACAGGCTATGTTGTGGCCATGATTCTGACTTGTCACCCGGCGAATCGCGCTTCGACAGAGGAACTTTGAGGTTTTTAGTTCGTTTGGGGAAAAAGAAGAACCAGATCCATTCAATCGCATCGGGACAGAAGGCATTGCAGCATTTACGTTTGCAAGTGGTGTCACAAGTTGCAGTGTTGCCAATGAAGACAAAATGCGGCGATTTATTGCATATTGTTAATTAATGGTGTTCTGTGCATTCGATAAAATTTAAACCACAATATATGTAACTTTCTGCCATCAATATTTAAATACAATATTTTGATAGATTTAGTGCACAGAACACAACTGAAGTGCCAGCTAGTTGCACTGTGGTGCCTGAATTCAATCTGTAAAAGGAGTTCAAAACTGCGAGCTCGCGAGCAGAGTTATGATCATGTGAGCCTATATTTATTTTAGTTAACTTTAATTCTTGTGCTGGAGGGCGTGGTATTTGTTCACCAGTAGAGTGAGGAACGCGTCGCGTTCATGGGTTTAACTCTTCCCTCTGTGCAGTAGATTAACATCATGTCACTATCATTACAAGTTCAATACACAAAAGTGCCAGACGGAAGGCGCCATTAACCTTCTGACGACTTTTGTGCACTACACTGTACATTTTGAATTTGTTGCTTTTTATCAAAGTGTCGAACCGCTATAAGGATTTTCTTTGCTTCAGGGGACTTGAAGACGAGCTTGTTATGTTTCAAATCAGGAGATGTTTGTATCAACTAGCGAAGAAATCAAACATTATTTTCCAAAGAAGTGAGCAAGCAGCAGGTCCTCCACAATTTTTACAAATACATGCTTTGTCACCCCAAAAAAAACCTTGTTTTTATAGTTTTCTAGCGCCTGAAGCATCATCGAGAAGCCCAATATACATGTGTATTCTTTCATCTCTCGAATACTGATTCACTAAATGTTAGTGTTTACATAATCCGATTGCTAACGATTCTGACATGTATGCAAAGTTTTTCACACGTATTTAAAACAGTTTCTACCGGTGTTTCTGCTGAAACCCAGTAATTACATTCTTGACGGCTCCATAAAAATCTAAGCTGAAATTTAGAATTTCTCAACACAAACCGTGAGAGGCTCCTTCGTAGATAAATGAACAGCACACACGCTCCGAAGTTACTTCCCTACATTGTAAGGATTTTCATACCGTAAAATTCGCTTGGATCAGATTTGTGAGTATCTCTTGATATAAGAAAATGCTTCACAAAGCAAAGGTCTGGCCAGATGCCGAGCGGTAACTTTTTGAAGCGTTTGAGAACTAATAATGCTAATTAACCTGCCGGACTGTATTTTAAGTCATCGGAAAACAGATTAATTCCTTGGGACACTGTTTCGAACCCTAAATGACCTTTCTAGAAAGACCACATAAATGAATAAAACCGAGTAGGAAATTGGTAGAGTTGGTGAATTGAACCAGGGTCTCCGGAGTGCGAGACCGCAACTCCGCAATGCGAGCGCAACGGCTTGGAATGAACAAAGGCGCGTCCACCTAATACGGCGTCTTCGTTCACTCCCATCTTCCTCCCTTCCCTTAGGGCGAGGTTCAGGTGTCCACCGAGGTATGCGAGACAGATATGTTTCCTTTCCTCAAAAAAACAATTTGCCGTCGAGCAAGGCGTAGAACCGAACGGGCGATGGCGTTCTGTGGACTCCCAGGCAGCCTTGCAAGACGCGGTCGCGTTCCGCTCTTAGAACATCTTAACCACACATCAGTGACACAAGCAGCAACACCGCGCTTAAGGCTTTCGCCTCACCAGCACTTTAGGTCAACAAAGTGCCCCCCTGAATTTTTTATAGTACGCTGGGTCCTCCCCACACTATATGTGGCTACTTCGCTCCGCTCTTAATTGGTGGCGTGAATTTTGTTATTTTGTCCGTGATTTTTGCGCAGCGTGATATAACACTTCTTGCAGGCCTTCGTGAATCTTTTCTGGCTATACTGGCACCACAGTCATTCTAACTTGCGCGGGAAAGTTTCTTCATTTCAGAGAAGTCTAATGCACGACTCAGCCAGAGTGTCTGCGAACAGCTCTTTGCTGCATGTCAAGGCGTAGGTGATGACGAGTAATGTTCTGACCAAAGCAAAAATAATCAGCACGCTCGTCTCTTGCAATCTGAAAGATTGTTCAGGCATTCACAACTGAAGAGTTGAGCTTTTGTTGAGGCGTAGAGCCGAACGGGCGACGGCGTTCTGGGGACTCCCTGGTGCGTTGCAAAACACTGTCGCGTTCCGCTCTTAGAACACCTTAACCACACGTCAGTGATCGCCTCACCGCACTTTAGGTCAACCATGCCCGCTGAATTTTTTTCTTACGTCAAACTCCTGGGGGTAGAACCAAGACGTCTCTGAAGAAGCCCCCAAACCGCAGAAGAACCATTACTGTAAATAAAGTTTTCCCTTCCTTCCTTACGTCCTTCGGTTTTATACTGTCAGTAGAAGAAAACTGTTCACAGAAAAGGAGAACGCATGTGTTCAAGTAACGAAAAATGGTGTGTATTGTAGACGAATGAAAAGAAGAAAACCTTTCTATTATCCCCTCCCCTCTTTCTTTGTATCTCACTCTGCCTGCTATCCTTTCTTTCCGCTGCCCCAGACTCTCGCGGAGCCTGTCGTCACTTTGAGTTCGGTTGGATCACTCCACTCGCTCACCAAATTTTACACCGCAGTACTCGCGGCGGCGATCCAACTCATCGCTCAATCATATGGGTCCCCGGCCACCAAGGCATGCCAGGTAACGAAGCCGCCCATGAGGCAGCCCGCGCACTCACTCACCGGGCACCAAGCGTCCCTTGGGAGGAGCTTAACCCAGATCACAGCCCTCTCGTTTCTTTTAAAGAAATTACTGAGCACTATCGTGCCGAGCACCGGCGATACCCAATTCCTATGAAAGGACTGGGTAAAGCTGGCGAACGAATTCTCCTCAGGCTCTTTACAAACACCCTGCTGTGCCCGGCGGTTCTCAAGCACTTTAAACCTTCTTTTGACGGCCGCTGCTCATTCTGTGGGGAGGTGGCCGACACCTTCCACATGGTTTGGGCATGCAGAAAAAATCCTTCTCTCCCCCCAATCACCCCTTCCCCTACCCGAGAGGACTGGGAGGCGGCCCTGCTCAGCTGCCAGGAACTATCGGCCCAACAGGCCCTGCTTCGGCGGACTTGTGTAGCGGTCTCGACCAACGGGATCCCGGAATGAGGGACTCCGCCTAGCATTTTAATGGGTGAGACCCATTAGGGGCCTCTCCCCGAGCACCTGTCTGTACATTACTAAATAAATGCTTTTCTCCTCCTCCTCCTCCTCCCAGCTCAGGTGCTTCCAGCAGCGATAGCAGATGCCGGGGTAGAAAAAATTATTTTACCTTCCATATTCAATGCAAAATAAAAACCACTACAACAACATAACAAACTTCAGCATCTTACTATAGTGCCTCGAGTGCAGTTTGCATAATACCGTCGCACGAGGCTTACCCCGAATCGCTCAGTACCTGCTGTGTATATTTTGGTGGGCGTGTTCTACGAGTCATTAGCACATCTCTGTACGGTGGCGGTGCGGAACAGCTTGTAACGCGATTACAGCATGGCAATGTCTTTAGCGCAATCTAAAGAGCGGAACCGATTCATTATAAAATACTGTTTCAACACTGACGCCAAGTTTACGCCATCACTTTGCGTTCCGCGAGCCCTTTAAAGGCTCAGGTTTTTCTTAAGGTGTTCCATCTAACCTAGTTCACTAAGCTGATGGGCTAAATAACCATAGAGGAGAGAAATATTTACTACAGCGCCTAGTGATACAGGAAATTAACCTGTTCTATCGATAAAGTAAGGCAACTGAGGTTCCGAAAACTTAGTTCAGTGATGTTTCTTTATTTATATGCGCGCTCCAAGCGAGGATTATTCAATAACTGCGCATGAGATGTGTCGAATGAGATTGAAGCAATGAACGTCCAGCGTTTAGGAGTGAAGTAATATACTTATAAAGACACGCGTTTTATTAATTCTATCAAAATAAGTCACTAAATTTGTCCGTTGGGCGGAAATGTTAATACTTTTTGCTCAAGCCTTGAGGAGATGGCCTCACCTGTTACAAGGGAGTACCAGTTGGGATAAGAGACTGATGGGAAGACGGGCATCAGGCGTCCCGCTCGGACACCGTGACTTGCCATGAGGTTGAATCCAGGGTAACGGGCGCGGTCCACGTAGTCCCAACGCAGGCCGTCCGCGAGAAACAGCACTAGCTTCTTGCGGAAGAGGTTTTCTCCGCGCGCATCGGCGCTGCCCATGCCTACTGGCTGTTGTCCGCATACGGCTGGCGTAACGCGCCTCGGCCATAAGATAGGGATGAAAAAGCAAGCCAGGCTTACAACCAGCACAGACCTGGCGTGAAGCGAACCCATGACCTCAGGTGCTCTTGGCGGTGCACTCTGAAGGCAAAACACAGTGGCGTTGGGGATTTAGTCCGGTTGTCGAGTGCACCGGTATCGTGTGGGCAGGGCCACCGCCAGGCAACTGAAGACACGCAGACCGCATGGGATGCAGCATACCTCCCCTTTCCCTCGCTCGCCGTCTGAAAAAGCGAAACCATAGCCAGTTTCGTATGTCACTTCGCCGTTTGCTAACCACGCTTTCGCCATAGGGTATTGTCCTTATGGTATTCAACACACAGACATGGCTGCAAAACAGGACTTCTGGTCTCGTGACTGTTACCTGAACTTTATGCTTATAGAAGGCAAAAGAAAGATGCCAAGCTGACACAACAAATTCCTGGCTTACATACACCAAAGGCAAATTCTGTTGTGTGTTATTCTTTCGCCATTGCAGTATTCAAGTTCTCGGACAACAGTTTCGAAAGAGCGGATCGGCTGCATACAGCGCTCTGGAAGAACATAAAAAAAATAGCATTGCACGTCGGTCTGAAAGAGACTGTCACATTAGCGCAGTTGACATACGGGAGGAGTAAAAATTCCGCGCTTTTTTCAAATATCGAGTAAACAATGCGAAAATTGGGCAAGGTTCAAGTTTCTTGTCTTTAGGACCTTTAACAACACTTTCTCCTTTGCATAACTTCCTGCTCAACGTACACTGTTATATCAGTGAATGTTCTCGTAATTTAGGGCCGATTTTATTACTCGGAACTCCTGAAGAGAAGACTTAAAAATGTATCTATGTTCTTCAATAGAATTTGATAATAGAGCTGTGCAACAACTGCTAACACCAGTACATGGGCCTGTAGTTTCTTTAAAGAGTATTACTGAGGTGTAAAATACAGCTGACGTCACAGCACCGGTGCCCAATGCGGAATGGCGCTTCGCGAGGAACTAACAAACACATGGGACCTAATGTAATTTTTTTTTTAAAGAATATCAATGCGAAAGCAGTGGCAGTGTAAGAAGACAACGACTAAGCAATGACACAGATTGAGATTAGATCAGGCGGAAAAAGTGCAAGACGGTGGCTTAACGATGAACAACAATTTCCAGCTCAAATCAGGTCCAATGTCGACAACGACAGGAGGATAAAATCTAAGACAACAGCACAGTATGCCAACGTAAGTCAAGGTTTCGCGGGCCTTCCGAAGACAAGGATCGTAGAGAAACAACAGCGGTAATTCTCGAATCAAGCAAGTGAATCGAGAACCCTTGCTACCGTTGCGTTACAGAATGCTGGCGTTTTGGTGTACCACTGAACTTTTAAAAAATCTCAACAGAAACAACAGAATGTCAACTCACCAGTGCAATGAAGACAAAGGCAGTGGCGCCGTCGGTATAGACCACGCTGAATGTTTTCTTGGACTTTCACTGAGCACATTATTTGCAAAAGACGTCACACACATAGAAAAATATTTCGGTTACCTTCTGAGGCAGGTTATAGTAGCAATCAGGCTCAGTGCCATCGAATTCTGGCTGCTATCAAGATACGACTGCCGCCCGTATCCGGAATCCGCATCAGTCATGCCGTGGTACATGCATCTTTCGGAAGTTCCTATAATTTTGCCCAATTTTGCCCCATTGCAGAAATTATCCCCCGGCCCAGCACCTGCTGACTTTGTCCTCTTCTATCACACGATGAGCGACCGGGAAGAAATTAATTTCAGGATGACGATGACGTGATTGTTCAAAAGCAGCGGTTGCCAAACATAAGATATATATAGCCCGCAAATTTTCTCTCGTAGGATATACGCACCTTCCGCACAAGGTACAACAACGCAAACGACAACATAAACTGTGCGATTTTGGACGAATGGTTACATGCAGCACATTAAATCTGTAACAAAAATACTAGGTGTTCAGTACCAAATATGTGACACAATATAAGGTTTCGCTTAGCTCACGCTGCAAAAATATTACAACTGTCTGGCAGTAATGTTAACTTTAGTGCAGGAGCGAAAATAAAGCATCTTGCGACCGTGTCCTTCCAAAATTGCCGTCGCCACAATAAGTTCTCTTGTATGGAGCACAAACTTGTGGCACGCATTTCAAAGGAACACTGCCGACAAGTAGAAATGGTACTGTATTGGTAGTAAGGCTTATGCTATTCATAAACAGACTGGGAACTTCGAAAATTAAGCTTTCATAAGCTAGAGAGGAAGAAGAAATCAAATACTGGTGCCAGCATCAGAGGTCAATTTGGCAAGTGAAATGCTTGCGTCGACTCTTATTTTTAGTAGCGGATCACAGGCGCTACGCTACACTTCCGTTGATTTAAAAGCGGAGGCATTATATTGAATCCCAATGTTCTCAGGGGTTAATTAAGTGTTCTTTTTCGCCGAACATATGGGTGCACAGCGAAAAAGATCGAGACCATCAATTTTTCCTCTTAACAATATTAGACGGAGTTGTACTCAGTGTGCCTTCAACGCGATGAGCTCTAATATATGAACACATTGGTATGTTTTAGTACCAACTCTTGGAAGTGGTGAGCAAATCCATGCGCGTGAAGTGAAATCGGACTCGACCAGGAATCCTGGGCAGCTCCTAGACAGCAGCCAAAGCGTCGAGGACTACGGATCTCTATTGGGCAGAGTCTTGTCTGCAATTACTAATCCTACAAAAATTGACTAAATTTTCCAACGAGACATATGCTCCAGGTGATATCCTGCTCAGCCCGCTCAGCACGTCTTTGAAACGAACTAAAACTTTAAACAATGGGAATCTATGGCAGCGGCCA
This sequence comes from Amblyomma mixtum, assembly GCF_055824585.1. NCBI lineage: Eukaryota > Metazoa > Arthropoda > Arachnida > Ixodida > Ixodidae > Amblyomma > Amblyomma mixtum. Next base: position 58,477,816 of record NC_143013.1, on the reverse strand, counting down.
CACAGAATCTTTTCGGGAGAGAGCAAACTCCTGAAGACTGAACAAAGGCCACCGGTTTTTTTCCCCGGTCATTGCAGTGAGAGCAAGCACTAAGCATTCCATTGGCGGAAGTCGTATTTGTTGAACAGGGGCGCAAAATCTGAAAGACTGATATTTCAATAAATTGTCACTCAGCTGCAGTTTGTTAGGTCCCACACCAAGCGGCCAAAAGCCGCGTAACAAACACGCAAAAGTCCAGGACGTCATAGGACCACCGCACGAATTAAGAGTTCTTCAGTTCAAACTTTCGCTAATTCCATGTGTTATCTTTTTCTCCTTGCTGACGATGACTAGCGGATTTTTAGGTGCTCAGTCTCATTAGCCACATGGTGGCATAAAGCAGCGTGACAGGGAGTTGTCCTGAATTCCGGATAAAGGAATATTTCGCTCATTTTTTACAGGCATCGACTTGTCCTGCTATTATATGTGCCTTTAGAGTCTGAAGAGGGAGCAGTGTCTAACTGCTGAGTTTAATTTTGCTATGGAGACGCGGTATGTATGGAGTGGTTCTCGTTGCGCCATGACACCAAATAATATATGCGTGCTGTGAGCACTACAGAAAACAACTCGTGAAAAATAAACAGATGGTTGCCGTGGCACCTGATTCCAGCGAACACGTGTTGAGTGCACAGGCAGCGGCTGGTATTGCCGGGAATGTTTCGCCAGCGCGGGTGAAACGTGATCCAGAGGGGTACGAAACCGAGCTTCAAAGGAGATTGACCTTTAGCGGCATTGCGCTGCTTCCTGGTACTTGCTGAGCCGACAAAAGAAAGTACCATGAAACGCGATATTAGCATTATTGTCACCATACAGTGCTGATAGACATCGATAATGAAGAACGCAAATACAATGCACCAAATATTGTTAGTGCAGAAGACCTGTGCTGCTAAATATTTACCGCAAAGGGAATAAAAAGTGCAACTTTAAGATTAATTACTACAGCTAAAAGAAACCATAAGAACCGCTTTTAATCTAATGGATTTCATTGATGGAGATGTAACAGAAAATCCCAGAAGAGAGTTAAAATATGCACGGTATATTTCAGACGAGTTATAACAGTCATGCTTAATAATGGTCATGGAGAGAGGAATGCGTGACTAACTTTTTATACTATTAAACGCAAACACGCATAAATATTTAGAAGTTTAGAATTTCTTCACACTTTCTTGTGCACTAACTTCACTGGTTTCATAAAACGATGCTCTACTTTAAGGAATATTCTCGGAGCACTGATGAAGTGACACATGCCGCTCGATTACACAAAACCAATGTACCTGGGTGAGCGAATACACCATTTATTCGAAAAATCTTTTCCGAAAGGTCTCCGAATACCTTCGGTTACCGACGATTTTGTGGTCGCTAGAAAAATGATTTTAACTCAAGCAGTATTGTTAGCTACGGAACCGACCTGAATAATAAGCCAGCGAAGACTGCGCAGAAAAGCTGACATTGTCGTCAAAGCATTCCCAGTAGAATACAGCTAGAGCACGCATCACAAGCACTGAGTTTAAATCGCGGTTGCACCATGACAATGAAGTGGTTGTTCAATGATAGTTTTTCAAGCAACGGACGTAACCCACTAATATCGTGTTCTGGGAGTTCTTAGAGGTGTCACAGGATGGAGAAGACCAGGCGCCGTACCGGAGCGATGTTTGTGACTCGCGCACATGATACACTGAGCAGCATACTTCTCAGTCGTATGACACTTCCGCGGCCAGCAGATACGTTGATGGGTGCTATGCGAATCCGTGAAGAAGCCAGGTGTCCCGAGCTTGGTTGTCATGGGACGCAAAACAGAGGGCTGTCGACACCTCCAGAAGGAAGAGTAGACCAGTGGCAGTGAGACCTTCTACATTTCTAAAAAAACAATCACCAGTGTTGAAAGAAAAAAGAAAACAAAGTCAACGAAGGCACAGCAAGCGGAGCGATGTTTACCGCCATCCAGAGACGCGTTGGGATGGTTCTTTTTTTTTTTAATTTTTTCTTTATTTATTCTCAGAAACAGTACACAAACTGTTGTTTGGACCCATAGCCTTTGCGGCTAGTGAGGGGTCCAAATACAAAACAAGTACAATATTACTGCAGAACGTGTAAAATAAAAAAAAACTTCAAGATTAACACACACAATTGAATTCATTCCTACATTTCCATGGAAATTAAATAGTGTTTTAAAGATGCCGAAAAGTTATTTTTTTCTTTAACTTCATTAGGGATTTCATTCCACACATGGGCTCCGTTGTATTCTAGGAGTCTCCGGCCGTACATATTGTAACAAGGTGGTAAATTAAATAGATTGTTGGTTGCAGCTCTTGTTTGTTTCATTGGTAATCTAAATAAACTAAGGGGCAGGGGGTTGTTAGATTTTATTACATTGTTTACTATTTCAGCTATCTTCAGTTTATATGCCATTGATAGGGGTAAGATACGAAGCTGCTGAAAGAGTGGCCTGCTGGGGTATGTATTATTTGAATAAGTTATCATACGAATAGCTCGTTTTTGAAGGCGAGAAACAGGATCTAGGTATGTTTTATATGTACCACGCCATGCTTCCAGGCAATAAGATAATTGACTGTGCACAAAGGCGAAATACAGCAGTACAAAGGCGAAATACAGCAGTCTGACGAAAGCAGTAGAAATTTGAAATCTCCCAATTCGTGACATCATAACCGAGCTTTTTAGCATTATGCCGACGCTGTAAGGAGAAGCAGAAGCGTTATTCGGAGAACACTCCATAATTTTCAACGCCAACAGACCAAAAAATTGCATGCTTAAACCTACAGCCTATATACACTTTTATCCTTGTATATCGCGGAATTGGGAAAAAGTGGTGCAGTCGCTTTTTCAAGGGCGCCGAGGAGACAACAAACTGGGAAGAGGATATACTGGCCGTCTAGAATGACACGTGGTTGTTAGTGGCCGGAGGAATGGGGTGGCTTTGGCTGTAACCGGACAGCGCTAAGGTGATATCGACGGGAGAAGCCGATGCCCACCATTGGGTCTACACGAATGATGTTGATGATGATTGCCTTGCAGGTTTATAAAATTATCAAGCCTCTCGCACAATTTTTCAGCTTCCACTGCTAATATGCCCAGCTTTTTCTTGGTGAATTTCTTCCGGTCTACGTTTCTCATAATTTCTCGACGGATACGTCACAGCATTTTTTCTTTGCGGATTTGACTCAATGTCATCTCTACAGTGTCGGGCCTTTGGACCGTCTGCTGCAAGGAATGTTGCAGGGCGGCCTTTTGAAACGCACGCAACAATGATACGCACAGCATTGAGCATGCACACTGAAGTGACCCGCCGTAGCAATGGCCGCTTGAGAACAGCCGGGACACTGACCCTTCTAAAAAGGCGAGAGTGAAGACCGAGCAATGTGCTTTTTGTTGGTTAGCATCGGGCAGCTTTTTGGCCGCCCTGACTTTCTCGACCCGTATTACGGAACTTTGTCAAAAACCTGTCAAAAGTTATTGACAGTGACGTCAAAATGACGAAACGATGTGACGTCGACGCTTGACGCAAAATTGACGCAACGAGGAATCAGCCAATTACAGCAGAGCGGCGCCCCGAAGCATTTGCCTGCACGACGAGGGACCGTATGCTAAATTTTTGCTAAAAGAGTAAAGAAATGCACAGTGATAAAAATAATTATTATTTTATTTTGCCAAAAAATGATGTTTAAAGCTAAAAAATATAAAGAAAAACAAGAAGCGCAAGAAGTTAGGCTATTAAACTTCCTGGTGGGTAATTTTTGCTGCCGCGGGGGTGCGCAGACGGCGGTAAAACGTCAACAAGCCGCTTTGCACGTGAACAGCTGTTCCACGCCTTGATACTGTTTTCTTACGTGGCGACGAAAATCAAGGTACTGTGCGGTTGTTCTAAGTGCGGAAAAATTGACGAAGCCAACTTGTTAAGGTCTGTGTTGTTCGGCTCTTACGATCGATGAAAAAAGTGTCAAAGCGTGAAGCGTTGTATGTGATGTGTGGTCGTCTGTTTCTTTTTCCTCGACCGGTAAACAGAAGACGGCCACGAAGTGCGATTTGCAGGTGAAAATAAAGTTATTTGCCAGCATAAGCATGTTTTATTTGTATGTAGCTGTGGCACAGAGGTGTCGTCGGCTGCCGAAGCTTGCATGAAAGCCGCCGGTCGCAAATAACCGCTGTGCACACAGCACCCGCCGCTGCACCGACAGCGCATTCGCACGCAAACCTCCAAATTCATCGGCGAGCCACACCGCAGTCTGCCTCTCCAGTCGAAAAAGGCGTCGGAACAGCTCGTCCGGCAAGTCAAACGCGTCTTCGTGCGCCCTCCTTCGCCGTTGCTCGCGTCGCCGCAGCCGCCTCAGCCACATACGACGCCGCTGCCGCCGCCGCCATTTTCTGTCAAAAACGAACGGTCCAATTTTGACCGCCTCGAAGCCGTCAAAAAAAATCGTCAAAATGCGCCTGCATAATTAGGCGTGCAACGTCACCACTTCTGTCATGTCCGTGACAAAACGCCAGCACCCATGACGCAAGAAAGCAACATGGCCGCCGAACACAGCCGACCAATAGGAGCGCGACTACGGCGGGGCTTTTTGACGAGTTTTTGACGCGTTTTTGACAAGTTTTTGATTTGACAGTTCCGTAATAAGGCCCCTGGTGTATTTCTAAGCGCAGCGACTGCGATTACTTCATGAGTGTTTACGTTCCTGCGCTTGTTTTTGAAGGCAGCGCAGTGCTGCCTTTTTTGGGCTGAGTTGTGTTGCCCAAGCCGTTCTTCTATCGCTCGCTGTGGCGCCGGAGCTGCATTGGTCCGACTACAAGGTTGCTCTTATTGTTCTGGTGCGCCTCGAATTAAAACCAGCCTCGGTTCCTCGAGCTGGCGGTGATTAATAGTGCAGGTCGCGGCTCTTGGACCCCCTGGACTCAATGTAGCGACCTTCTAAATCAAAATTTCTCTTTTTGTTGTTGCTGTTGGCTCAAATGTAGAGCTCATATTTGTGCCAATACAATGCGCAAGAATATCATATTGCTGGCATTCTTTGCGAATGCTCGTTAACGCAGTCGACTTCAGATCGGATTGCAAGTGCAACAACCATGCGTCTAGAGTTACGGCGCGGCGGTGCGCCGCGAGACCGCTGAGTGAAGCGAAGTTGGTAGCGATGCCGCCACAACGCCCGATTGCACCTCAAGTGACGTCAGCAGTGTGACGCACAGCGCTGAGCGGACCTAACTTTGTCACAAGCGCAGCCTGCCATTGTTACTCTTTTGGGCTCGTAACGCCCACTGAAAATTTGTTTACGACATCTCGAAATACAACACGACCTCTTAAATGAAAACTCTAAAAGCTAGTATTTTCTTCGACTAGGAAGGTGATTAAGATACTCTACTGCTTACCTGGTGTCCGCCGTAGAGCCCGATGTAGATCAAGGACCAAAATAAATCAGAATCAGAATCAGAATCAGTCTTTATTTCTTGATACATTTTTAGAGTACAGCATATTATGCAGAAGGAGGTCCCGAAGTCAGAGACTGTAATGGGACCTCCTGATTAAATACATCTAGTAAAACATTTAACAGCATACGACAGATCAGATAAATATACAAAACAGAATATACACGTATGAGATACAATTAAAGCAGACACATGGGAGAGAAATAAAAGCTATAAAAAAGGACCACCGAGACATATAAAGTTGTACATAACTAAGCAAGCTGATGTCGTACTGAATTATAATGAAGATCATGAAGCAGTGCAAAATGCATGTAGGAAGAAATGAAAACAAATTAATCAGAATTAGGGCTCATTGCTAAGTATTGATCTTTTAAAGTGTGCTTTAAAGTTGAAAATTGAAGGAGCATTTTTTAGTTCTATCGGTATAGTGTTCCAAACAGCAACTGATGAGAAATGAATTGCCTGTTTCCCGTAATTGGTGCGTACTTTAGGTAGAACAATATTGTTATTGAGTGCGAACCGAGTTATGTTGGCGTTTACAAGATAACACTGTGGTATGAGAGGAAGAGCGATTAGATTGTTGACAAGTTTGTACATGAGAATGCCAAGAGAATATCTAACAAGCTGTGATACGGAGAGGATGTTATGATCCTGAAGAATGAAGGCTGCATCAGTGTAATAAGAACTGTAGGTAAGTATACGAATGGCTTGATTTTGAATTATCTGCAATGATCTTAGATGAGTAGCATACGTGGTTCCCCAACATACTATACAGTAACCGATGTGTGGATGTATAAATGCATAATATAATGATATTAATGTACTGTTAGAAAAATACGAACGAGCTTTAATAAGGATTCTCAAACCGTATGCCATTTTTTTCTTTATACTGGTTATGTGTTTGTGAAACTTTAGATTGCTGTCCAAATGCACACCCAGAAATAAGGCGAAATCGCTAGCTTCTATTAGATACTGACCGATTGAGACAGGAGGAATGGAAAGTGACTGCCGTTGATGCGAGCTGAAAACAACGAACTTCGTTTTGCTAGAATTGATGGTCAAACTGTGTTGATTGCACCAAGATAGAAAATTGTTCAGGTCATGATTAAGTTTTGATATGAGATTTGTAACGCTTGAATCTGAGGTATAAATTGTGGTGTCGTCAGCGTATAATAGGCAATTGGAGGAAGCGAGGCACTTTGGTAATGTGTTAATATAAATCAAAAACAAGAGGGGACCCAGAATAGAACCTTGTGGCACACCTGAGTTTGTAAACACAACATCAGAGTAGACACCTGAAATAGTGACGGTTTGTGATCTATTTTGCAAGTAATTTTGTAGCAGTAATAACGGGGGGCCGGCGATACCAATTTCTTCTAGCCTAGTGAACAAAATTGGATGATTGATGGTGTCAAAAGCTTTTGACAAGTCTACAAAGACGGCTCCTGCAAATTTCCCTTCATCTATGGCAATTCTTAATTTGTCTGTAATAGTTATAAGAGCAAGTTCAGTAGAATACCCAGAACGAAAACCAAACTGATATGGCGATAATATATTAAATTTATCCAAATATTTAACGAGACGATTCGCGATTAGCTTTTCAATTACTTTGTTCAGACACGGAAGTATGCAAATTGGACGATAATTTGTCATTAAAGAATTATCACCCTTCTTAAAGACCGGAATAATCTTTCCGCGCTTCAGTTCATGTGGAAAAATGCCAGATTTAAACATCAGGTTCACAATATGTGATAGGACGCCACTAATTATATGCGCAATCATTTTTATATGAACAGGGTGTATGTTATCAAGGCCAGAACTAGTTATTTTCAAATTACGGATTATGTCATTTATTTCCTGTGGTGTGGTAGGAAAGAGAAAAAAAGAGTGTGGGAGGCGACTACACACAGGGGGTTGGAGAGCTTCCTTAAGAGACTTGCTGCTCTCGTTAAAGAAGCAGTTAAAAGCAGTTGCAATTTTTTTGGGGTTACTGTATTCGATACCGTTATGCTGGATCAAAGGTATTTCTTTGCGCTTATCGTTTCTTCCTAAAAATGAGTTGACTATGTCCCATTTTTTCTGCATATTGTTGCCACACTCGAGAAATCTTTGTTCATAATAATTTCTTTTAGCTGTTTTTAATAAAGCAGACAAGGTATTCTTATATTTCTTATACCGAGCAAAAAGTTTAAGGTTGAAGGGCTGCCTTTTTGTTTTTTTGTACAGATTTTCTTTTTTGCGCATTGCTTTAAGAAGGCTCTCTGTGAGCCAAGGGTTCTGTGGCGAAGCTAGTTTTTTTTTACACTTTCTTATTTCCGAGTGGGAATCAAGTAATGAGGTCAGAAGAGATAAAAACTGTGAATAGGCTTGTTGAGGATCCTGCAATGACATAATCGACTGCCAGTCAGCTTCAGCCACTGCAGTCAAGTAATTTTCTTTATCCAAGACAATCTTACTGTATATCGTTCTGCTATCGTTTGGAGTTGTACTGGGAAAGCGCATGAATATAGGGAAATGATCTGTGATGTCTATTTCAAGCACGCCAGCTTCTGGAAGGGATAATAAATTTGTCAAAGCATGATCAATGAGTGTATTACTACCAGAAGTGGAGCATCGAGTTGGAACCGTGATGATGCACTCAAAACCAAAGCTATGGAATGAGCTGCTGTAGTTTATGCTATCAGGAGCAGAATCATCAAGGAGATTGATGTTTATGTCTCCTACTATTACGGCATTTGCATTTTCAGATGAGAGAATACGTAATTTCTCTTGGAGAGCGGTACAGAAATCGGAAACTGGTGACGACGGTGACCGGTAGATGCAGGCAAAGATTAATTTTCTATTATCGATGTCTAGGAATAGTGAATCAAATTCGACCCAAACAGATTCACAGTGAGGTATGTTCAATTCTAAGTCATTTCTTCGCTTATAAGTGAATTGATGGGATATATATAAAGCAGCACCACCATGCTTAGAGAATTGTCTGTGGGAGAATTCTGAGACGTATGAAGGAAATGAGAACAAATTTTTATCATGCTCGCTTAACCAAGTCTCTGAAATTCCAATAATTGAAAATGGGTTAGGGAGCATAGAAAGTGCGTCGTAAATAGCATCATAGTTTTTCCTAATACTTCTTGCATTTAGATGTATTGCAGAACGAGTGGCATCCGATAAGAATTTCTTCAGTTCAGTGGATGAAAAATAGGACGACATGGGGGGACAATGGTAGCCAAGGCTTACTGGCCCAATGTTTTAGACAATTTTTGACAGATCGGACTCGTTGGTGATGCGGTACACCGTACTGTCTGTCGTTTTCCTTGCCTTAATCATGCAGTTGTCCGTCCAGAGGAACTTCCACTTTTTCTCTTTCTTCAGCGACAAAGCCTTAGAGAACAATGCCTTGTTTTCCGCAGTCAGGTGATCATTTACAAAAAAGGGACTGTCCTCGGAGGCCCTGACATCAATGTTGAACAACGTGAGACGAGCTTTCCGCGCTTTGCTCACAAAATCTGCTTTTTTGGTTCTCGAGAAAAAGCGGGCCACAATGTTCTTCTGATCTCTGATTTTTGTTGGAACACGATGAGCCACATCGAGGTCAGCGGGAGTCACAGGGCATCCAATTTTTTCGCCAATGGTTTGTATGATAGTTGCACAATCTTCACCTTGTGTGCAAGGAACGCCTTTAACTTCAACGTTGTTCATTCTTGAATACTGCTCAAGACCTGCAATCTTGCTAGTTAGCGAACTGTTTTTAGACTTCAACTCTTCCTTGTCAGCTGCAAGGAGGGCATTCTCGTTGCGCAGCTCCTCTACTTGCTGTGTTAGGGTTGCCACACTGGACTCGAGGCTGTCGATCTGGCTTTTGACTTTTAAAATATCTATTCCTGAGGATTGAAACTTCAATACTACTTTGTCAAAAATCTTATCCGCAAGACCATCAATGTCAACTTCAAGTTTTGATTGTAACTCATCTATCCTTTTGGACAGTTCGGCGCAGTTTGGCATGTTTAATGATCAAACAAAATAATAAATCAGTAATAAAAAACAAATACACAGTGATTCCAGCAGCAGCGACAGAGACTACATCAGATGAAACAAAGATCGTCTGTCCCAAGAACTAACCTGCAAACGCAGAAAGGTGCTTATAGCTGCTGAACTGTTCGCTGCCGCTGCTGCTGTGATGACCGGCTTTCGGATCCAGGTCCTTTTAAGCAGTCCGGAGTGATGTCAACGCCGACCAGCGGAAGCACTGTCGCACTATCTCCAGGAAATGACGGAAGGTCACCGCCCCTCTTGTTAACGGCAGATATGCTGATATCAGTGGCAAGTGGTCGTGACTACGCAATCCAGGGGAGGAGACCTGCAAACGCAGAAAGGTGCTTATAGCTGCTGAACTGTTCGCTGCCGCTGCTGCTGTGATGACCGGCTTTCGGATCCAGGTCCTTTTAAGCAGTCCGGAGTGATGTCAGCGCCGACCAGCGGAAGCACTGTCGCACTATCTCCAGGAAATGACGGAAGGTCACCGCCCCTCTTGTTAACGGCAGATATGCTGATATCAGTGGCAAGTGGTCGTGACTACGCAATCCAGGGGAGGAGACCTGCAAACGCAGAAAGGTGCTTATAGCTGCTGAACTGTTCGCTGCCGCTGCTGCTGTGATCAAATGCAAGGCAAGTTAGCGTTTTTCTACTTGGACCCGCTACAAACAAAAAAAAATCACGATAATATGTCGCTGTTGGAAAAATTAGGTTGACGTGATGTGATTGGTTAATTAAACACGAAAAAATACAGTCAGACTATAAAACAGCCATGGATAGCGATTTAGTACACGGACGCCACAACAGACACAGGCGTGGGTTGTGAGGACGTTTTGCTTTCGCATTGCTCCAATGCCGGCCGGCGCAGTGATCCATGAGTCAAAATAAAAAATAAATAAAAACAACCGAAATAAAAATAGACAGGAAAGTTAAAAAACAAAGAAAAAGAACCGGAAAATGAAAACACAAATGACATTAAAATATAAACGATAAAAGTGACCAAGAAATATGGAGGAAAAAAAAGAACACGGAAAGGCTTTCTCATTTCCACTCTTAAGCAGAGAAGTGCTCACCAGTAATTATTTGAGAAGGTGTCCAAGTTTTGTAACTGCGTTGTTTTGCTGTTTCAAATTGTAACACTGAAGTTGAGGTAATTAAAATGATATCTGAACAGTGTACACTATTCGGCAAGCGCAACAGCCGCCTAACTGCAAAGTCGTCCCTCCTGACAGCGTTTGGGGAACAAAACAACCATTGAAACCAGGTTATTACTCTCTACGACGAAGTGCGCTTATTTTTCAGCGCCAGTTCTCGTACCGATAAAACCAGTAGAAATAGCAACTACATGAATAGAATGTGCTCCGGGTGCGCAGTTGCCATCTAGACAATGAGTGCGTGCAACAACCGGAAATGCATTTAGGATGACGTCATATAAGGTCCGTAGCCCACCCAATAAAGGAAAATTGGTTTTTCTGGCAGCACAAATAGGCCATCTCAAGATAGGACTTTCAAAGAACATAAAAGAAGGCGACGTACCTACAATGACCAGAAAAACAAAAACAAACTACGTGGTGAGAAGCGTTTTATACTGGGGAAAAAAAAAATGAAAATTCGTTTTTGACGAAACGAAATGACGCAGTAACTGTCTCACATATCTAGATGCAGACCCGAACCGCACCGTAGGGAAGGAATAAAGGAAGAAGGTGCCGTAGTGGAGGTCTCCGGAATAATTTGGACCACTTGGGGATCTTTAACGTGCCCTGATATCGCTCAGTACACGGGCAACTTTTGCATTTGCCTTGATCGAAACGTGGCGGCTACGGTCCGGGATCGCACTGCGGTACGCCGGTTCACTAGACCAGCGCCTTGACCACTTAGCCACAGCGGCGGGCGATACACCATGGCCGTATTTGGTTTTTGTGGAAAGAAATGGCGCCGTAACTTTCTGACATCGCCATGGACACTCGAACCGCTCCGTAAAGGAAGGGATAAATGAGAGAGTGAACGAATAAAGAAATGAAGAAGTGCCGCTGTGGACGGCTGCGGAATAGTTTCGAGCACCCGGGGATCTTTGACGTGCACTGACATCGCGCAACACACCGGTGCCTTTTGCATTTCGCCGCCATCGGTGCGTAGTTTTTTCCCTTATTAGATGGCTGTTTTACTGTTCACCGGCGTTACATACCCCAGCCTAGTCCCTCCGGTTCGGCGCAGTCGTCGATGTCTGTGCCGCGTGAGCCGACAGAGCTTTCCTCATTAGCAGGACAGTCTACTACTACCCCTAGTACCACCTTCGACGGAAGGGCGAGGAAGCTGTGAACAGCACCATACGTTCGGTGTGCAAAACAGCACAGGGACTGCCTCAGCGCAGCATCTCCTCCAACTCGGCATCTACAACACGCTCATAGAGCTCATTGAAGCACACAAGACCGCCCAAATCCACCACCTCTCTAGCACAAAACACGGCCGGCTCATACTTGACACACTCAACATCAACCCTATCGGCGACATCCACCCCAGCCCCCATTCCGACTGAGGCCCATAGCCGCTTTGTGATCAAACCAATCCTCAAAAACATGCTATCGGGCTGTCTTGATCCGCGCCGCCCGCTCAAACATCCAGCGCTGGATGTCCTATACCTTGCCGACGAACCCGCTAAATACGCGAGCACTTCACGGAAAAATGCAAACACATTCGGGGTTTGCGCGACCACGTCACAGTCCACTCTTGTCACCATCGCCACAGTACTAGCCCACTCTCCAACAGCGGCGGAATAAGCCGCCATCGCGCTGAACATCGCTTACATACGTACGCGGACAGTCCTAAGCGACTCCAGAAAGGTGAAACAAAATTTGGGGATACAAAATTACTAAAATTTCGCTGCCATCGGTGCGAACTTTTTGCCTTATTGGATGGCTGTTTGTTCTTCGGCGGTGTTACCTGCCCCAGCCTAGCCCCTCCAGTTCGCCGCAATCGTCGATGTCTGGTGACGAGATGGTGGTGGTGACGAGAGTGGACTGTGGCGTGGTCGCACAAGCCACGTATGTGTTTGCATTTTGCCGTGAAGTGGTCACGTATCAAGGCTCGCCAGACCTTTCCCGGGGTCACTAACCTACAAAGAAAAACGAGGCCATTCTAGACTATCACTAATCACAGGCGGGGAATACGACCCCGTCTGCCAAAATTGTAACCAGGGAGAAATCGCCACCCAGGCGCACATCCTCTAGCGTCGCGCCTGAATCCCGCCCCCACCAACCTTACTGCCAGCTACCCCCAAAGAAGGATAGAACCAACTCCTCAGAAGTCCATACAAGACAAGGATACGAAGTAGCCCAATTTTCGCTCTTGAAGCACCGCACCTCGCTCAAGAATGTTTTATCTGCTTGTTACCGCTCTCATGCCTACAATACGGCGCTCCGATTGGCTTCGATCCTGCTGTTCTGCCAGCAATTGGTATTGAGGGCTTTATTATTGGGAAATGGTGTAAATTGAAGTTCTGTCTCAGTGTAGACGCTGCCGGCCACCTAGCCACCTAGAAGTGAATCTGAAGACACAGTTAAGTTCCTCATCATAATCCATCGGTAGTTTCGATCGTACATTGTCATTCTGCTTTGTGCCCATTTCAGCGTCCATTTTAAGAAGCCCGACGAGTTTTTTGCTGTCGTCGCATCAGGGAATTTTACTCTCGAAAACATTTCAACGAATCCGACAAAGATCAAGAAGCACGTCCACTAACTGTGAGTTCAGCCTGCTGTGCAGTGCAAAACTTATTATTCCCGTGTGCATGCACACGTTTACATCGCTGCAAAAAGAGGGGTACGAGCACATTAAGTTGACTGGCCTCTATTCTATGTCAGTAAGAAAACCTTTCCGTCAGTGACCGGTGAGCTTAATTCTCATGCTTTCCGAAAGAACAGACGGCACCTAAAGCATGCACTTAACCAGTATAAAAAAAAAGCAAAGCGGCACAGATCCAAAAAATGGCTGCGCCCAAAAGCAGTAATAGGTATTCTAAACCATGAGCCCGCTATCTGTCCCAAACATTCAAAATTAAACTTGCTATGAACTGCATGATATCTTTAGCTAGTGTTGAGTAGTGCCATTACCAGTAGGATAAGCACCGGGCGTATTTATTTAAGTTTTTATCTGCTCTTAAAATAGTTAAAAACCTCAAAAGAAAACTGAAAGAAGGAAATCGTTCACATTTTGCATTCTCGGTCGTTTGTAAATTAACTTCCTCGTTGAGAACTGGGTGAAAACTGCGTGCATGTACTCTTCAGATTTCTCTATGCGAAACAGAAAATGCAAATCAAAACGCAGCAGAGTGGAAGCCTCATTTTTAGGCAGCGTCTCAAATTCCGTTACCTGTGCATGCGAACAGGCAGTGCGAGGGTTTCGCTATCGCAGTTTAGCATGCTTATTGCGGCAACAGAGAAGACTACTGATATTTGGTGGGAGCGTGGTGCAGCTATATAAAGTTGTTCTGTTCTATTGTTCTGTTAGAGGCTCTGCCTGCAACCACTGGAAAGCGCAGTCTTACAAAGCCCGCTACGTGCGGGACTGCATTTATATTTGCTTTTCGTATTTCGGCGTCGCGATCAGCATTCTGCGTGCTGCCTACACTGCAGCGCTGCTAATTTAGAAATGTTTGCGAGTAACCCCGAACCTCGCATCTGCGAGACCACACTAGCTCAGAGTCTATACAAATTATTTTTTGAGCAGCAACTCTCACGTGTGAATTAGAAGCACAAGCTAATTACTAAAGAAACGGAGCTTCGTAATGTTAACCTGGAAATATCCTTTCGGTCCTCTCTGAGGGCCATGCTTTAATAACAATAAACAACCGTTCACACAACCTGAAAGTTCCTTGAAGGGCATCAAACTCAGGACATTTGTATTCTTTGCTCTCCCAGGCATCACCAAAAGCCTTAAGGCGTGCGAGTATGTGTGCTGCCCCTGCGTTACATTTCTGCTTCTTTGACGGCGGTATTTACTGATTTGGCAATGAAGCCTTTTACTGCACGAAAAATTACGAGGAACATTAGCGGCTAAAGTGGTGAAAGGCGAAAGCCTGAGTGCTGCATTCTGCTACGCGATTGTTCACTTCCGATTTTGTTGGTGCATTAATGAACTTCTCATTAATGACGCTTAAGCTTCGCCTTTAGGTGGTGGTGGTGGTGGAAAACATTTATTTACAGATAAACCTCGGGAGGTGAGGTATGAGCTGACCCAAAGGGGGCCAGCCCTCACAAGTACTAGGTGGAGGTCCCTAGTTCGGGACCCCAGTGGCGTCGGCCGCTGCCCGGGCTCGCGCGACCAGGGCCCGTTGGGCCTGCAGGTCAGAGCAGCCGAGCAGGGTCGCCTCCCAGTCCTCCCGGGTTGGGTTGGGGTGAGGGGGGATAGCAGGGTTGGAGGGGCAGACCCACACCATGTGGTAGATGTCCGAAGACTTCTCCGCACAGTGCGGACAGCTGCCAGAGAAAGAAGGGTCAAAGTGTTTTAGAGCTGCCGGGCACAGCAAAGTATTTGTATATAGGCGAAGCAGAAGCTAATTAATTAATTAATTAATTAATTAATTAATTGCTAATTAATGACGCTTAAGCTTCGCCTTTAGGAGTGGAACGCGACAGCGTGTTGCAGCTCTGCCAGGGAATCCACGGAACACCACCATCCGTTCGGCTCGATGCCTTGCCCTTTGAACGCAACGCTTTTTGAGGAAAGGAAATGGCGCAGTAATTCTCTGTGATCTCGGTGGACACCTGAGTCGTACCGTACAGGAAGGGAGGAAGTGTGAGTGAAAGAAGAAAGAGGGGCCGTAGTGAAGAAAATTAAAATTGTATTTGAGGAAAGGAATTTACGCATTAACTATCTCACATATCTCAGTAGACACTAGTCGAAAATTGTATTTGAGGAAAGGAAGTTGCGCATTAACTGTCTCACATATTTCGGTGGACACCCGTCAAAATTCGCGCTTGGTGACGTCACGACAATTTGGACCAATCTGAAACGCGGACAAATACGCCTTGCTCGTCGGTAAATTGGTTTTTGAGGAAAGGAAATTATCTGTCTCGCATATCTCGGTGGACACCTAAACCTCGCCGTAACGAGAAGGGAGGAAGATAAGAGTGAACGAAGACACCGTATTCACTATAGACGCACTTTTGTTCATTCCAAACCATCGAGCTGGCATAGCGGAGTGGTAGCGTGCTTGGCTCGCACTCCGGAGACCGGGGTTCGAATCCCAAGCTCGGCCAATTTCTTACTTGGTTTTATTTATTTATCTGGTCTGACTAGAAAGGTTAATTGGACTAATTGGTTAAGTAGAAATTAACTAAACTCAGTCAAACTTACTTGGAGCATCACTATACGATCCCTTTAATTGGTTGCATGCTTAGTAGCCAAAGTACAATTGGCCCCGTTTGAAATTCGCGCACTTTGACGTCACGACCGTTTCGACCAACTGAAAAGCGTGACATTTCTGTCGACAACTCCTGCTTACAACGATGAGGCATTAAAGGCTTCCGCCTTAATAAATTTCACAGCTGAGCTGGTTACTTGGAGATTTCAGCCGGAGGTAACGCCCAGAAAAATCTTAGGCAACAAGAATCGACGCACTTACTTTTCCAGGCTCATATTCTGTCTGTCAATGCATTCTGTCGACACTGCATTTCCCCAACACCTGATTTCGCACCTCGGCTCGTCGCAAAAATTTTAAACGGCGATTTGGCTCCGCAACATCCCAGAATGCAACCTAAAAGGTAACATGTGCATCAGTGGGAAGAGTAATTCATTTTTGTGATGTTCATTCTAAGCTCTACCAAACTGCTATCTTACGAATTGAAAAACGCGGGCGTAGTGCATTGAGCCCTAGAACAGAGCAGAGCGAACGCTTTTATTTGCGTCGCATGACCCGAGCACGCAACTTCGATGTGTCAATCGGGGTTCCAGTACTATGGCCCTACGTGGCCTGGACACATGCGCGTGATGTGAGGGCTGTGAGGTGCCTCTGAGACCTTGAACGCTCCAAACTCGCTTGCTTACTAAAGTTTTGCATCCATCGATCTATTGCTTTTATCAATGTAATCAGCCTGAAGACGCCCACCGCAGGCCGAAAGACTACCAAAATGAAGCGGTTCGTCTGCCTACTGCAACAATCCTATCCACGCAAGCAACGTAGTCTCATCAGCCCACGTATCTGTTGCCCCCTGCTACGTTTGCCTTCTACTGGAATCAAGCCCGCTACCCTTAATCACCAGCGGTTATCTTGTTTTCGGATTACATGGCCTGCCCAAGCCACATCCTTCTTGACTGAAACTAAGTTGTCACTAAATCGAGTTTATCCAACCCACGACCCACTCTGCTCGTTTCCTGTCTTAATAATACACCTATAATTTCTCTTTCAATAGCTCACTGCGTTGCCCTTAATTTAAGCTCAACCCTTAAGTTATCATCAGAGTTAAAAATTTTTCGCTAGGTCGCGCTCTTCAATTTATTTGAGCAACGCCGCCTCGATAGACCCTCTGCATCATGGCACGCAACCTTTACGCGCAATTCCCAATATTGCGGCTTTGAAACTTCTGAAGCACTCCTAATGGGCCGTCATCGCAGGGCAACAATCCTGGTTGTCAATAATTATAATTTAAGTTTGCATTCTTGCTGTAATTGAGGCTTCAAGTACCACGCGCCAGACGACGCGGCTGAAATTTAAAACCTCAGCTGTGCTCCTTCACAGTGTCACGAAGTGGAGGTGTTAAGTACCGTACACCATGACGTGGCCCGTAATGCTCGTCCGCGAATGTTTCTTCCATTCTTGCTTTTAGAGTCTGCCAGAACAAAGTCCAAATCTGATGACCGGGATGCACTGTTAAGCTAAGGTTCAAAGCCACTGCTGGTTTTGTATTTGGTCTCCGTCGGTTGGCGAAAGGCAAACCGCAAACAGTGGTTCCTGTGGTAGTTTTCCATGAGATGCTGATTTCCCGCATTTATGGTTCTGCGTTATGGCTGGTTGCAGGTATAACGCAAACTGCCGCGTAATTGTATATAGCAGTGACAGCTATGAGTTTTAATAAAGAGAGACAAAACGTTTATACAGTGCTCATAGCGTCTTGGGAGTCTTCATGGGTGGAATCACAGGTACAGTACTGCTGCGGCGGCAGAGGCAGCTTGGCCCTGTTCGACCAGCGAAAGCTGATTTCCGGATTCCCAGCTGGAGAGCTCTACCTCCCACTGCTCCATCGTAGCATGGATGGGCAGCAAGAAAATTACAAAACCATATTTTTTGAAGTCGGCACATTTATAGAAGATTAAGGTCCCATTGTTTACGTTAACGTATTGTCAAAGAGTGGCAATTGTACTCCTGATGAGCCGGAAAGACTCCAAGGTGGTCGAAACTATTTCGGACCTTCCCTGCACGGAACCTTTCAGGCTTTGGTCTTTCACTGCCTCCTTTATCCCTTCCGTTATGGCACAGTTAAGGTGTCCGCACAAAATATACACTACACAATACAATGAAAAAGGCCCCTGGTGCCAAGAAACATCCACGCTGTACCACATAACGTAGGCTTGCCAGAAGATAGATGTGGTACCCGTTGTATCAAACCCGAGAGCGGAGCAATGGGAGGGAGTGCTCTCCTGCGATCGCCGGGTCGACCAAGAAGGTCTGATACGGCGAGCACAACTGGCAGCAGCATCCAGCTGAGCCCTGGGCTCAGAGAAACCGACCGTAGTGAAGATGGACGAAGCCATCTGAAGACCGCAGAAGGTCAGTGAATGTAGAGCTCGATAATGTTTTTCATTCACGTTTTAACTCCACCAAGATGGAAGACAGATACTGCGTCATTTCCTGTCCTCAAAAAACAATTTTCATTTTTGCTTGATGATATATGGATTTCCCATATCCGCCGAAAGATGCAGGGAAGGGTTGAACACATCCACAATCCCACAGAGACTGGAAAGTGGCGGGCTTGACAGCAGGACATGGATCAAGGTGCACCGACACGATCTTCCAGGTAGGCCCATACACCCCATGCGTCATGTTCATTGGAAGTTGCTTCTGGCCCAACTTGTCGAAGCGGGGTGTTTAAGGAATGTTTGGCGGAGGTAGACCAGCGGAGATGGCTATCCTACGGACAGAGGGACGCGCTGACAATTGCATGGGGTCTTGTGACATCCACGGAAGTAGGCACAGTCTGTAGGAAGGCTGTAGCAGACATCCAAGTTACCGTAGTCCGAAGTTCCGTGCTCTTCTCGTTAAGTGGGTCGGATCCCCTTCCATGCCGGAATTGATTTCCTCGAAATGTCCTGGAGGATCTGGAACTCTAATGGTGAAGCCGGAGGTAGCTTCACGGACGTTTCTTCATTCCGGGTTCCTTGTATGGTTCCTAGGATAAGAATGTGAGCAACATTGGCCTGGGTTTAAATACTGGCCATAAAAAAAAAGCAATGGTAGTGAATGGAATAGAACATCTGGAGATATTTATGGAGCTTTCTACGGCGCATAGAAATGCTGAGTAAAAACTCATTTATTGGCTCTGGCTATGCAATTAAAAGTTTCTAGACGTGCAACATTAGGAAAACAGGAGGCAAAGATCTAAAACTCTGTAAATGACCTCATAAGAAAGCGTGATGAGAGAATCATATCTTAGGCTGTAGTAGTTGGCATAACTATCCAAAAACGCATGTGATACTCAAGAGATGAGTTCACAGAGAGCACCGTACTGACTTCAAGCGCCTGAGGCTCCTTAACGGGCGTTGGCACTGCACAGCCCATTGGTATTTCTGAATTTTGACCACAAAGAAATATGAGCATTTTCGCCAGCACTTCGTCTCGCCACAACGTTAACAGATCGGAAGCGGGCGCTGTGGATGATGGAACAAACGCGGGTGAATGGCATCTCAGTCGAAATCAAGAGGAAGAAATGGGATTCGGCAGGGTATGTGATGCGAAGGCAAGATAAACGCTGGTCCTTAAGAATAACGGTGTGGCTTCCAAGAGAAGGTAAGCGTAGCAGGGGGCGGCTGAAAGTTAGGTGGGCGTATGAGATTAAGAAGTTTGCGTGGATACGGTGGCCGCAGCTGGCGAAGGACAGGTTAAGTAAGGAAGCATGGGGATGTGTTTTTATGACCAATTGCCGAAATCAACAGCTACATAATTTCTTTAATTTACAGACCTGAATGAAGTAAGCACGTGGCAGTTCTCGTGCTGCAGCTTTTGGAGGCTCCAACAGCTGAAAATACCCTTGGACCTGCGAAACAAAAACAAAATGGTACGATTTAGATGGAATCTGCCCGAAGCTAAGTTATAATTTCGTGTAGCCATGTACTTACGTGCTTTTCGCTGGTCCTAGAAGAAACTAGCGCTCTTTCTAGCAGAGGGGTACGCGATGGCTGAACGTACACCCACTTCGATAACAACACAGTGTGATAAAGACAGGAGGTAACAACCAGACCTTCTTTCTAGTGAACTATCAAAAAGGCTTTAATGTCGAAAAACCCACTGTCTCCTAATCTGAAGCCAGCTAGACCTGCAGAAACAAACTAAAAATGACCGCCTCAGGGTTTCCAACCCAAGGAGTCGGGAAGAGATCAGCATGCTGCCTTCTGGCGAGAGGTTTGGTTTATGCAGGTTGATCAGCCCAAAGGAACCGACGCTATGAGGGATGCTGTAGAGAGGAACTCCGGAAATTTCGAGCATCTGCGGATTTTTTAACGTGCACTCACGTCGCAAAATACATGGGCGTCTAGAATTTCGCCTTCACGGGAATTCGATCGCCGCGGCTGGGATCGAACCCCCGTCTTTCGGGTCAGCAGTTGAACACCATAACCACTGAGCCACCGAGTGGGTCGCTACTGCACGAGAGCGCTGTGTTACTGCGCAACAGATCGTTTAACTGTCACTGTCTAGCGCTGCGCACTGCATGACGTAGTCATTCAACATTTAGAGCAAAGCTCTTAGGCGCTCGTTCGTGGATTAAGCGGCGTAGGCGTCGAAGGCGTAACCGACCGCGAGGAGAAGGAGAGAAGAGGAGTGCGAGGAATGAGAAGAAGAATGCGAGTTCTCCGGAACAATTTCAACCCCTTGGGGATATTTGACGGGCACTGACATCGCACAACACACGGGCACCTTTGACGTTTCGCCTCCATCGAAACGCAGCTGCCGCAATCGAGTTCGAATCCGGGTACTCCGGCTCTAAGTGGACAAGTGCCTTAACCATTGAGTCATCGCAGTTATTCAGTTTATAAACGCGGGCAGTGATTTATGGGCTATTTGTAATTTCGATAACTTGGGGATCTTTAACGCGCACTGAAAGTTATCCAGGTGGTCCAAAGTATTCCGGTGACCTCCACTACGGCACCTCTTTCTCTCTTTCTTCTGTCACTCCTACCTTCCCCCGTTTTATGAATTGCTCTCCAACCTTTTTGTTATTTGATGACTGCCCGTCTACTGTGCTGATACCCCTTATTCGTTGCTGATACTCCTTGTTGATTTCTGCGTATTCTGTTCGGTTATTGACATTGCTTATACTGATGTTTTTATTCATGTATGACTTCATGTTCAATTTCGTTCCTCGTTTTCTGTCACTGCTATCTGAACAGGAGAAGAGAACTCCGTCAAGCGGATAGCCGCTTTTTCTCCTCTCCTCCATCAAATTGTATTTGATTTCGTGCAAATAAAGTATTATTATTATTATTATTATTATTATTATTATTATTATTATTATTATTATTATTATTATTATTATTATTATTATTATTATTATTATTATTATTATTATTATTATTATTATTATTATTATTATAAACACGGGCAGTGATTGGGACAAGGAACGCGCAAGCTTTCGAAAGGGATATTTGAAGCGACAAAACTGCCTTCTTCGTATATTGATGTAGGGTACTAGCCAGCACCCTGTGAGTACAGTCAGTATCGAAAATGACCACCTTTTACATGCTCATATCAGATCGAATAATGAAGATTGAGCGAGAGCATGAAAGCTCCTAGGCTAAATTGTTGTCTTCGGAGCTCCCCAGATCGAATCTTACCCCCGGCAGTAGGTCAGTGGTTGTGATGATCGGCTGCTGACCCTAAAGACGCGGTTTCGTCCCGGCCACGCCGGTCGCATTTCCATGCAGGCGAAATGCTAAGGGCTCCTGTTTTATACGATGTCAGTGCACCTCAAACAACTCCATGTGATCGAAATTCTCCGGTGCCCTCCACTACGGCGTCCCCCGTAGCCTGAGTCGCTTTGGGATGTTAAATCCTATAAGCCAAACCATATCGAATCTCGAACAGCGAGCTAGCGTATGCGAAAAAAAAGCACACTTTCGGGATTATATCCCAAAGCAAACCTCTTTTTCCTGAATTATTAAAACAAATACCTGGAACCCGAAATTCGAGGCAAGTCGCTACAGTTACGTTCAGAAGGAAAGAAAAAAAGGTATTACGCTTTGAAAGGATAGAAATTTTACGTCAATGAGCATGCAGTAATGTCGGCCTCGGCACAAACAGTACCTTCCATTAGGCTGCTCACTTCCACCATCCCACGCCTAAAAAAATCGCGGATACGTAACACTGGCAGAAGACAGATGCCACAGGTGGTGAAGTACAGGAGGCATAGCGCAAATGCAACACGTCTGTTCTGGCTAATGCTGAAGAACAGGTTATACATTTTGAATTCTTGCCGCTGCAGGCGTGGTGCTATACGCGAGAGTTCACATCCTAATAAAGTTTACCGCAGCATTCCCACAATATTTCCCTACTCCATCAAGATTGCAGTATTGCTGTGTGTTCGCCTGGAAGAAAGATGCGACCTTATAAATCTTTAGACTGCAACGGACAAAGATCCATCGAATTGTGTTGTAAGTAAAAATTGTAAACTGCGGACGTTTGCTGCGCAGAATATGTTTGCCCGATTAGAATAAAGCACTTGTTTGTGAGAAAACTGCATTTAAAAACTTTCCCGTCATTCGATTAAAACCGGTGAAGTAACCCCAGAAAAGGCTGTTACGATTGATAGATAGCATAGCCTCAAGGATCTAATACGAAAGCTCTGATATCAGTGAACGTAGCGTCTTTGTCATTCTCCTCAGGGTTCCTTTAAGACAGGTGTAACAGAAGTCATCCGCTGTGGTCTCAGTCTGCTCTCTGCCCCTTTAAGCTATGCAGAAGCGGTGAGGCTGGAGGTCTTCTCTCCAGGCCTCACCTTACTGTCCGTCTCTTGAAGTCTGGCTTCAAATCATGGGAACACAAAGATTGGAGGTGGCTTTGTGCAGAGGAAGAAAGAACACAGCTCTTGAATCGGCGTGCCGTCTATGTACCTTGGTAAAGGCGTCACGATATGAGAAATGCTCAACACTTACTCATCAACAAAGCCCCGATTCCGGAAATGGTAACTATAGTAAAAACAGCCAGGACGCCGAGCATAATCAGCCGTTTTGAGCTGCAGAAGGAAAGAGACGAAGTGAGCGCCCTCCTTCTGATAAGCGGAATTTCGTGAATGAGCGTGAACTCATGCACACTTGCATGCAGAAACGCGGTTGTACCTTAGCACTGAAACTAGATTCAGTAGTTCATTAAATGTGCCCAGTGTGCGGAGCATGTGCTAGAGACAAGGAAGTTTGCACTTCCGATGCTGAATACAACTCCAAGCTAACTTTTAAGGCGAAAGCGTTTAATGTCTCATACTGTCGTTAACAGACGCGTCGGCAGGAGTGTCGACAAACGCGTCGGCAGGAGTGTCGACAGACGCGTCGGCAGCCGTGTCGACAGACGCGTCGGCAGCCGTGTCGACAGACGCGTCGGCAGCCTTGTCGACAGACGCGTCGGCAGGAATGTCGACAGAGGCGTCGGCAGCCGTGTCGAAAGACGCGTCGGCAGCCGTGTCGACAGACGCGTCGGCAGATTCGTCCGCCTTTCGGCGTCACTGCTTAAAAGGCTCAAGCTTCCAGCATGAATAAAGGAGCATCTAGTGAATACATGGGCTTCATAAATAAAATAAAAGGAGTAAAGTCAAGAAAAGGAAAATAAAAATAGAAATAAGAAAATAAAGAAAAATAAAAACAAAATAAAAATAAGATGTGAAAATAAAAATAAAATCAATAAAATTAAGGAAAGGAGCAAGAAAATAAATAAAAATAAAAATATGAAAAATAAAAATGTAAATAAAAACAAACAGTGACCAGGAAACGCTTTCGCCTTGCAGCACTTTAGAGAGCCAAAGTGCCCCCTAAATTATTGTCCATGCAGCTGTTCTAGGAACCCCCGACATTAAAATATCACCGCGCTTCTCGATTTTGTGAGGCAACACCAATAGCTATCGTGCACACGCTCTCGTTACCATGTTAGACCTTAGAGGGAGCGCATATCCCAATAAAAGCATAACTGATTATGAAGCTGCATATATAGCCCTTGAAACCTAAGATTCATTTATACGGTGGGTGGTCAATTTTTTAAATGTCGCATTGGAAACAAAGTACGCCTCTTGCACATGACAGTGTGCGCACTTGGCAACTTCAATATCTGAACAAAATGTAACTCACACCCTTAGGATATTTCAAGCAACATTAGAAAGATCTTAAAATCAATCGCAAGCACTAACCTGAAAAAGGAATAATCTGAGTGAGAGCGTTTAGCGGCGCATAGTGGTGGCGATTCTGACTATTAACTGCCGCCAGTGATTCAACGGCTTCGCCTGTATGTATATACTGACGCGTGACCAGCGCGGCTCGCGACAACGGTTGTAAAGGGTCGTTTTCCTGGAAGCAATGTGACGTTGTTTTTTTTTTTGTTAAAAACCATCTGAAGAGGAAGAACCAGACAAGGATTCAGATTGAAGCGAAGAAAGCCTGTTTGTTACGTATAGTAAGTGAACACTTCAAAAGAAGCGAAATTTTATTGACAACCGTCTCGACTAACTCCTCATGAAAGACTGTGCGCAAATACAGGCCTCCTAGCCACACTGCACTGGGTATAATTTTCTTGCGATCAAACATTTTTGCTCGATGGCTGCGTTTTCATCTTCGGCACAATCGGAGCTGAAAACTTCTCGCCAAGGCATCACCCCAAATTTATTCGCAGATAGAATATTAAAATTATTTGGATAAGATTCAAGAAGCCCACCTCTCTCTATGTGTTAGACGAAAAAACCGAATGTTTTTTTTGGGGGGGGGCTTTTAAGCTACACGCGGAATCCAGAGCTTTCTCAGGCGATGCGAGTCACGTAACGACAGCTTAGTGGTGGAATACGTAGCCCGTGGTGCTTACCTGTCGGGAACCGCGGTTTCGAGATCTGCACAAAAGGAAAAGTAAAATGAAAGAAAGCAGAGCATAATCAAAATAACAGTTTCAACAGTTTCAAAATAACAGTTTCAGTTGCTTTGGAAGGAGGAGCCTTCTTGGTGGTACTTGGAGAACACCGCAGTGCTATCAACACAGGGAAGTCACGGAGACCACCTCAGAGTCGTTTGATTGCGCTTTACTTTTAAAAGCACGTCAGATGTAAGAATACGAGCGAAAAAGTTCCACACCCGCGTGCCGTCGGCGCAAAAGATATTAGTATAACTGGTCCTGCGTTCTCTATCCTAATACAGACAATACCAACAGCGAAGACTGCGGAAGCAGTGCTTGCGAAACCTTGCAAGCCAGAAACAGTTTGTCGTATTCTACGCCGAGGCGAAATACTACAGCTAATTTGTTCCACTGGTACCACCCTGTCTCTCTTAAAAATGGCGGCAAATAACGTGTCTGTCCTCTACGCCCACTTTGACTTGCTTTTGGGACTAAACGCTTCATGAGTTGGCGATTTACACTAGAAAATTGCTCGTGGTTAGCCAACGAAGTCTCGTTGGCTCCAACGCAATAAATACAGGTGCTTTGTGTAATCTCATTAAAAATTTCAGCCGTCTCAGAGTGAATAACTAAAGCTTGTTTACAACGCTTTTGCAGATTCTACACAACAGTTATGAATTTTCGAGATAGGGTTGTACATCGTTTCGACAGGTCGCGGTGCGGCACCACGTAGATTTCAGTCTTATATTGAAAACTGAATGTTTCCGCACAAAAACAAACGTCCTCTAGGAGGTCGTATTGCAGCCTTGTGGGACATGGGCGGCAGCTGCGGCACTGCGGCAGCTCCGAGCATATTTCTACATTTTGGCTTGTTCAATGAAAAAAAAAAGAATAAATATCTAATACTCTCCAATACTTTACTAACGGTCTACTTTTGCCAGTCCTGCACATTTCTTGTCCATGAGGAAGGGCTCTTTAGTGGCTTGACGCTACCTTGCTGCGCTTCGATCAACGCTGGCGTCTCGCTGCCGGGAGGGCTTTATTCCCCTATCATTCACACGTCAAGTGAAATAATTTTTGTGACAGCAATCGCTTATCGTATGAAAGAAGAGGTTAAGTGGCACTTCAGTTGTCAAGGTGTCTCACCCTTGGTGCTGCTTGCTGCCTTGTTCTCGCCTTCGTTCTCGTCGGCAGGCGTCGGGGCAGCAGAGGCGGCCATAGGAACGGGATCTGCTTCTAAGAAAAGCAATGCGAAAAATAAAGGTTCGACCACTCCGAAGAGCTGCTCTCGGTATTTTACCAGTTCCAGTGTCAGCGCCGACAGGCGCTTCTTCCGAGAACTCTTCCTGGACAACTCTGATTTGTCTACGAGGTCTGCATGCTAAGAATATCCGGAACGTTTCTGTTCTGTAAGTGTTGCGCAGAAGACATTCATAGCTTCACAAAAATCAACAGCACAGTTGCGTTGACTGCAGGTTGAACTCTGTACTGAAATACCATATACAAAATAGCGCAACAGCTCACAGCAACAAGCAAGAACAAACAGGAGCGCTAACTTCCAGCAGTGTATTGTAGACCACGAGGCGGCAAATGTAGATGAAGTTGTTGTATATTGGGCGGGCGCAGGAGAACATTTTAGTGTTTTCTTGGTCTAATTCTTTACAAGATTAGTCCAAGAGGGTATTACAATAAATTCGTCACTTTTAGCGATGCACTTTTCACTTAAGCTATCTATGACACCTGCTTCAATGATTTCACAAATAAGTTTGCAAGCGTTCCTGGTGCTGTCATTGCATGTTCCATAAATAGGCCTGCCCTTCAGCGTGCACTGTCATCGCAGAGCGCACGGGCGCCGAAGGAACACCGGCTGCGCTCGGAGCGAGCGGACGGACAACAAAACGAAATATTCATAGAATCAGTGTGATTCAGAAAACGTTTTCCGTTATTTTGCGTTTTGCGTTACACGGACAACAACAAAGAACCTATTCCACAAATACGGCATCATTAGATTCATACACAGTTATGAACATCAGTTGTTAAACCGGCTCTATTTATACTCAACAGAATCTGAAAATTTCTTTGAACTTGTGGCATCATTACAGCCGCGAACAAGAAAATTATGCGTTAGAAACCCTCTATATTGATTGGTTCCTTATTTCCGCACCCAATACAAGTTTCAATCCATAAAACAAAACCTACCATACACTACTCAACAAATATCCAAAAGAGACTTTTTTATCTAAGAACGAATTTAGATTTTTTTTGTAACCTCAGCTGAAACGCTACGCGTTACCCTGATATGCTGAAAGCCATTATTATTTTATGATTTTTGATTATGACTTGTTTAATGAATTCATTTGTTCTGTATTATGGGCTTCCGTATTATAATAGCTTCTTTTTCGTGATATGTGTGCTTAATACTGATTTTTTTGTATACGTTCGTTCACCTTTCTTGAGTGTGTAGATTTCATCGATCAGTAACCTGCGTTGACTGGTGTTTTGTACTATGGTCTCTGGGCCTTGTCAAGTTACTGAGTGCAACTTTTAGCACACGGGTCGTTCAAAGTTGTCTGTAACCGCTCTGAGGATAAACGCATAGCGAGTGCTGCACTCTACAGTGTATTGGACCAGTACGGCAGTACCAAGAACTCCCGGTGATGGATTCCGGATGCAAACTTTTTTGTTCACCTACACAAGAAACCTGCCCCTGTAGGCAAAAATATAATTTCAAGAGTATAGAAAAGAAGATGTGAGGACTTAATATTCGTGCTTGTTTCTTAAGCTTCGGTCATGTTGATAGTATATTCGCGGCGCAGGGCAAAGGCCGCAAAAGACCGAGCCGTAGAGGAACACAGCTTTCGATTACATGTGACGAAATTTTACTATCTTGTGCAATGTTGCTAAAATTATGGCCGATCCATACCAACCGCAAAGTCACCATCAAGAGAGACGGGGAGCCGACCCAAATAAGCGCAAAGCTAAAGGAAAGACACACTACTAAATGAACCAAGTGCTACCAGGCGGTCCCGTTCGAACCACTCTGGCTAACATGGTGCTCAGCCAAGTCTCTCGCTGACGCCAAGCTGCGGCCTGCGCAGGAATCTGTGATGCATCTCCACTTAAGTGCACGGCACACTGTCGTTCTTTCCGCGGAAGCCCAGATGGCGCTCAACTCTTCAAGAACTGAAAACGATTTCAAATAGCGCGTCAAAATGCTGTTAACAGCAGGCCTTCTATCAGGAGGTGGCTGTGTGTAGGCCTATTCAGGCCGAACAGCGCCGGCCACTGTTGTCCAGCGAGGTAAGCTATTTCCTAACGCGGCAGGCGGACATATGCGTCGGCCGCTCTTGCCGATAGTCGAATCAGGAAGTGAAGCTTACCTGCTGCCATGGCGAAATCTTCGACGTCGACAAGCTCGGGCTACTTGCTCGCGTCGCTGAGGCTGGCACCGCGTTAATGGGGCTGATCAGGCACTGGCTCGCGCCCAGGCTCGAGCACCGCGGGTCTCCGTCGTCTTCGCGAGAAGAAGCAAGAAAGCACGTGGGGCTCTTGCGAGCATTTTTACTGCAAAACTTTTACTGGTGGTAGCAATGATCGCGAAAAACGTTTCAGACAATGTGGCTGAGGGAGGGGTTCTCTTCGGCGGGATCTACAGCCAAGGCTTGCGATAGCTTGTGCTCTCCTGCAACTTCCCTTAGGGTCCATTTATTCAAACTTCGGTGCTTAAAGATTGCCGCGACGTCCGTGACCAGTGATGTAATCTATTCCAAATTACTAACTTCGAGGCTCAATCAGTGAAACTTATTGAGCAACAAAATCTGTATGTTGAGAGATCCACAAAATAGAGCGAGCAAAATAGAAACGCTCTTCAGGCGATAAAAGCGACAAATACAGGCAACTTTTATTCACCTTTTTCAGATGTCGCCACCATAAGTAAGCCCGTCCGAGAAACATCAACTTGGCTGGCCGCTATAGACTGCAGGGAAACGAGAGGGCAGATAATCTCGTACTCTAGCTCGAGGAGTCGTCAGCCGAGCGCAGCCCCGCATCGTACCCTCTTTTTCCTCTCTATCTTCCACATATAAAGATCGCCGTGAGTTTCAGCGTCTTTAACGGAGACACTTCCCCCGCCTCATAGGGAATTCGGCACCTCAGACGCCGTCTGATGGCGGCAGGTACAGACGAACTCCTTTGCAAACGTCCATAGAGTACATCTCACGCAGCCAACATTACAAACCGACACATCTCCATGGTGCTACACTTACCCTAATACACTCTTGCACATTTCATGTGGATGTGGGGCCGAAACAAACACTGTGCAGACATGAAAGACGTCTTTCGAGCGGTGTGCCGCGCGTCTGACCAGCGATAACCTGGAGGGCCAACGGGATCTCATCCCATAGGTTCACAGGGCACGTCAAGCCAATGGATACTAGATTAAAGACCCCAGCCATGAGCTGAAACAAGTCGCAGTCTTTTTAATATTTTTTTCCTCCTACTCATGGAGCACTCGACTAAGAGCCTCACCCGTCCATGGGAACTTTCCCAAATCTGTCTCAGTTAATGATTTCACCGCCAATCCCGAACTGGTCATATTCATGTCGAAAAACAGCGAAAACTAGAAGGAACACACAAGAGAAGAAGGACGCGCGTGTGGTTCCTTCCTTTTCTTCGATGTTCCTTCAAGTTTACGTGGGTTACAACAAGAATATCTTTACAACAAGAATATTCGAAAACTGGACTAAACTTGTGCTTTAAAGCTGGTTAAGATCAAAGAACTCTGGCAACCGCCATGTCATATGCTTTCACAAACGAACATCAGTAGAGCACGTACAATGCGTGAGAGACAAGGGAAAATAAGAACGTCGGCTCAATGTACACAGTTCAAGAAGGCTTCTAGAATACTGTGTAGATCAAAGTGATACTTGGAAAGCCTACTTTAATAATACGAGGTAAAAAGCGCGACGCGACCGGTGCATGCTGAAGCCAGCACTGGAATAAATGTATACGTCTTTACACATGCCCAGAATAGTTATCTTCTGACTGTTAATACAAATCCTGCAGGTTTACATACGAGTGCTGGTCGTTTCTGATGGCTTTGCCACATTGCAGAAAGTTTGTTTTGGTTTTGGTTTATGAGGTTTAACGTCCCAAAGCGACTGAGGCTATGAGAGACGCCTTAGTGGAGGGCTCCGGAAATTTCGACCACCTGGGGTTCTTTAACGTGCACTGACATCGGACAGCGCATGGGCCTCTAGAATTTCTCCTCCAAAGAAAATCAAGGAAGTCTTTTTTTTAACGCTCTTTGTGGACGGTCGTAAATCGCAAATGTACCGAATGACAGCGAATAAGATGCGCACTTAATTTCGGACCCTTGGAAGTGCGCTATGCTAACTGCACGCGTAGCCAGTAATGAACGTGCGTAGATAATCATCGTCTAACAAGGGAGCGTAAATTAGCGGCATGCAACGCATGATGAGCAGTGCATTGCAGTTTCTAAAAAGATACGACTAGCTGCATCAAGTGGGTGAGTTGAGGCTGCAGCTGGGCACGGCGTCATCTATAGTCAAAGCAACTCGAGTGGAACATAGACAGCGCCCATCGTCGTAGGCTCTGGGCAGCAAGAGTGGCCCAAGTCTTGCAGAAATAGGATGCGGCGGAGGAGGCAGATGGACAGTTTCTAAGAGATGAGGCATAAACAGAACACACATACTCTGGTTGTAGAACAGAATGCCTTACGCTTGGACCTACCATCGGACAAGGCATAGGAGGTGATACCAAAAAACCGGAAGGGACACATGCCGTCCGCTGAGGGCGCGACGCGATAGCATTAATGGGTTAATGCCCGTATGTTGAGGAACTCGTCGCTTGCACTCATAGATCGCTGGGAGTCCCCATACCCGTGCTGACGCTGTGGTGCTGGGGTTGAACATGCGCCACTGCGCTGCGATGGCAGGTGGGAAGGTTGCGACCATATGACAAGGTCACGAGACCACAGTGGCCGCCGAGCTTGCATCTCTAAGGAGTTTTTATGCATATTTTTTCTGCCGGTTTTTCTGCGACACAGGTGCCTTAACGCTACCTTGTTAATAACTAGGTAGTGTGCAGTTTTAACACTGCATGCTTCTCAGTGACAATAGTAACTGTTGTCACTCGATTCTCAAACCGTCATTTTCACTGATGCAGGCTGCTTTGCATCTACCGCGCACAACAGGATTGCTCTGAGAGCTCGACTGTGTTGTGTGGGGTTTGATGGCAGATAGGCAGCTAAGGCCATTATGCGCCAAACACAACGTGTGGACAAAAAACGCAGGGGCTTAGTTCAGCTAGAGCAGGTTATACGTAGCGAAAGCAGTTTCGTCTACTGAAATGTCGGTAGCGACACGCCGTCGCTGTCGTTCAGAAGCTTGGCGGTGCCTCTTCGTGAGATGTTCCTCTCGTTCTTCGGGCGTGTCGGCAGCGAACGTTGCCTGTATCGCCTCGTTTTCACACTGTCGGCCAACCCTGTACCAGACGGCGACTTCTGGACCGGGACACTCAATTTCACGCAGCCTTTACTGCTGCCGTGACAAGCATGCCTGCTCTCCTTCTTCCATGGTGCGCGTCTAAGGAGCGAGGGCATCGCTTCCAGCATATATATCAGCTGCGTGGCGCGACTCTGGGATTGTGGTTATGGTAACGGTGCGTGCGCAGCAGTGGCCTTTGGCGGGCACTGCGAAATGCGCTTCCGCTAGCCTAGTGTAGCTTCCGCTACAAAAGCTTCCTGCAGAGCTCAGATCGCGCCATAAACAACCTAAGTGTGCCAGGCAAGAAACTGTTTTGCTGTACATTATTTGTGGGTGACGTAAGGTGTGATGCTGTTGTTGCAGACCGCACCCTTCTGGAGCTAAAAACGCCTTAGAAAAAAAAATCCACCCTGGAAGCTGGTGGATTTACTTACGGGCTGTTTTGGCGACGGCGGACCGGTCTGCAGATCCCGTTTCAAATATTCATGCCAGTGGACCACAGACGGAAAGAAACGTGCCTGGGACCCCCCCCCCCCCCCCCCCCGAAATCCAAGTAGAGCTTTCCTTTTCGATCTAGTGACGGTGCTGTATTAAGCACTCCTAAAGGCGTAAACGGCTGCGGTACTTTTTAAAATCACCCATGGTGGTAAATATCGCACTACCTAAGCACTAACGATGGTGATGAACACGTATTTTACATCGAAAAGCAGCATTGCACATCTGAAAATGATATCTGAACGGTGTACACTCATCGGCAAGCGTAACAGCCGCCTGACTGCAAAGTCGTCCCTCTTGAACGCGTTTCGGGAACTAAACAACCATTGAAACCAGGTTACTACTCTCTACGAGGAAGTGCGCTTATTTTTCAGCGCCAGTTCTCGTACCGATAAAACCAGTAGGAATGGCAACTACATGAAAAGAATGTGCCCCGGGTGCGCAGTTGGCATCTAGACAATGAGTGCGCGCAACAACCGGAAATGCATTTAGGATGACGTCATATAAGGTCCGTAGCCCACCCAATAAAGGAAAATTGGCTTTTCTGGCAACACAAATAGCCCATCTCAATGTACGGCTTTAAAGGAACATAAAGAAAGGTGACGTACCTACAAAGGCTAGAAAAACAAAACAAAGAACTACGTTGAGAGAGGCATTTTATACTAGGGGGAAAAAAAATGAAAATTCGTTTTTGACGAAACGAAATAACGCAGTACCTGCCTCACATATCTCGATGCACACCCGAACCGCGCTGTAAGGGAAGGAATACAATAGGCAGCGAAAGAATAAATGAAGAAGATGCCGTAGTGGAGGTCTCCGGAGTAATTTCCACCACTTGGGGATCTTTAACGTGCACTCATATCGCACAGCACTCGGGTATCTTTTGCATTTGCCGCGATTGAAACGCGGCTGCCACGGTCCGGGTTCGAACTGCGGTACACCGGTTCAGTAGACGAGCGCCTTGACCACTTAGCCATAGCGGCGGGCGTTACATCATGCCCGTATTTGAGGGAACGAAATGGCGCAGTAACTTTATCACATCTTCATAGACACTCGCACCGCTCCGTAAAGTTAGGGATAAATGAGGGAGAGAATGAATAAATGAAAGAAGAGGTGCCAGTGTAGACGGCTGCGGAATAATTTCAACCACCCGGGAATCTTTGACGTGCACTGACATCGCATAACACAACAGTGCCTTTTGTATTTCGCCGTCATCGGAGCGTAGCTTTTTGCCTTATCGGATGGCTGTTTTTCTCTTCGGCGGTGTTACCTGCCCCAGCCTAGCCCCTCCGATTCGCCGCAGTCGTCGATGTCTGGTGACGAGATGGTGGTGGTGACGAGAGTGGACTGTGACGTGGTCGTAAAAGCTACGTATGTGTTTGCATTTTGCCGTGAAGTGCTCACGTATCAAGACTCCCCAGATCTCTGCCGTGGTCAATAACCTCCGCAGAAAAACGAGACGCAAACTCCCGCCTCCTCAGCCCAACTTAAATCGAGCGCAAGCCAACAACCTTCGCAGGTTAGCCATTCTAGACTATCACTAATCACAGACGGGGAACAGGACTCCTTCTGCCAAAATTGTAACCTGGGAGAAATCACCACCCAGGCGCACATCCTTTAGCGTTGCGCCTGAAACCCGCCCCACCATCCTTACTGCCAGCTACCCCCAAGAAAGGATAGCACCAACTCCACAGAAGTCCATACAAGACAAGGATACGAAGTAGCCCAATTTTCGCTCTTGAAGCATCGCACCCCGCTCAATTATGTTTTATCTGCTTGTTACCGCTCTCATGCCGACATTACGGCGCTCCGATTGGCTTCCGTCCTGCTGTTCTGCGAAGAATTGGTATTGACGGCTTTATTAGTTGGAGAATGCTGTAAATTGAAGTTCTGTCTCAGTGTAGACGCTGCCGGCCACCTAGAAGGCAATCTGAAGACACAGTTGAGTTCATCATAATCCATCGATAGTTTCGATCGTACTTTGTCATTCTGCTTTGTGCCCATTACAGCGTCGATGTTAAGAAGCCCGACCAGTTTTTTCTGACGTCGCATCAGGGAATTTCACTCTCGGAAACAATTCAACGAATCCGACAAAAATCAAGAAGCACATCCACTGACTGAGTTCAGCCTGCTGTGCAGCGTAAAAGTGATTATTCCCATATGCACATGTTCACATAGCTACAAAAAGAGGTGTACGAACACATTAAGTTTACTGGCCTTTATTCATAGTCAGTAAGGAAACCTTTTCGTCAGTGACCTGTGAGCTTTATCTAATGCTTCCCGAAAGAACAGAGGGCAGCTAAAGCATGGGCTTAATCAGCATACAAATAAAACAAAGCGGCACAAATCCAATAAACGCTCCGCCCAAAAGCAGTAATAGGTATTGTGAACCATGAACCTGCTATCTGTCAAAAACATTCAACACTAAGATTGCTATACACTGCGTGATATCTTTAGCTAGCTTTGAGTAGTGCCAGTACGAGTAGGATAAGCACGGGCCACATTTATTTAAATTCTTATCTGCACTTAAAAAATTGAAAAACCTGAAAAGAACTGAAAGAAGGAATTGGGTAACATTTTGCATTCTCGATCGTTTACTAATTAACTTCCTCGCTGAGAACTCAGTGAAGACCACGTGCATGTGCACTTCAGATTTCTCTATGCGAAACAGAAAATCCAAATGAAAATGCAGTAGAGTGGAAACCACATTTTTATGCAGCGGCTCAAGTTCTGTTACCTGTGCATGCGCACAGGCATTGCGAGGGTTTCGCTATCGCAGTTTAGCATGCTTATTGCGGCAATAGAGAAGGCTCCTGATAGTTGATAGTACCGGGATGCAGCTATATAAAAGTCGTTCTTTTCTGCTGTTCAGTTAGAGGCTGTGCCTGCAATCACTGGTAAACTTAGTCTTACAAAGCCCGCTACGTGCGGGACTGTATTTATATTTGGTTTTCAAATTTCGGCTTTGCGACCAGTACTCTGCGGGCTTCCTACACTGCAGGGCTGCTAATTTAGAAATGTTTGCGAGTAATCCCGAACCTGGCATCTGCGGCAACACACTAGCTCAGAGTCTTTACAAATTATTTTTGAGGAGCAACTCCCACGTGGGAACTAGAAGCACAAGCTAATTACTAAAGACACGGAACATCGGAATGTTAACTTGGAAAATTCTTCTCGGTCCTGTCTGAGGGTCATGTTTCAATAACAATGAACAACCCTTCACACAACCAGAGAGTTCCTTTAAGGTTATGAAATTCAGGACATTTGTATTCTTTGCTCTACCAGGCAGCTCCAAAACCCTGAAGGCGTCCGAGTATCTATACTGCCTCTGCGTCATATTTTTGCTTCTGCCGCCGCGGTGGCTGAGCGGTTATGGTGCTCGGCTGCTGACCCAAAAGACGCGGGTTCGATCCCGGCCGCGGCGGCTAGAATTTCTTTGGAGGAGAAATTCTAGAGGCCCGTGTACTGTGCGATGTCAGTGCACGTTAAAGAACCCCAGGTGGTCGAAATTTCCGGAGCCCTCCACTACGGCGTCTCTCATAGCCTTAGTCGCTTTGGGACGTTAAACCCCATAAACCAAACCAAACCATATTTTTGCTTCTCTGGATGCGGTATTTGCTGATTTCGGAGTGAAGTCTTTTGCTGCAAGAATAAATATCACCGCTTATCTGGTTACTTGCAGATTTCAGCCCGTGTTAACGCCCAGAAAAATCTTTGGCAATAGGAATCGGCACTGTTTCTTTTGCAGGTTTCCATTCTGTCTGTCAGTGCATTCTGTCAACACCGCTGATGCTGCCGCCCGAGCGCTCACACAACGGGCTGCTCATCCTAGCTCTAATGGCTCACAAGCTCATAAACCACTTCTGCGGTTCCGTGAAACCCTAATTCATCATTGCGACAGCCACCGCCTCTACCCGGCACCTGCCAAGGAGCTGGGTAAGGCGGAGGAGTGAACTCTGCGGCGCCTGCAGACAGGAACTCTTCTCTGTCCTGCCATAGCAAAACACTTTAATCCGAACACAGATGGGCACTCTGCCCGCACTGTGGAGAGATCAGTGATATCTTTCACATGGTGTGGGCATGTACTCAGAATTCTCACCTTCCCCCTTCCCCCACCCCTACCCGAGAGGCATGGGAGACTGCCCACTTGAACTGCTTCACAACGGAGTTCTAAAGGGCTCTAGAAAAGAGGGCGCGAGACGGGGCCTCGTCGTGCTGTGTCCCGGACTAAGGATACCGACCACGCAGCGGGGATTTGTGACCCTCAAACTCTCTTTGAGTATTAAAGTTTTTCACCACCACCACCAACACCTGATTTCGCCTGTCGGCTCGTCGCAAAAATTTTAAACGGCAATTTGGCTCCGCAACATCTCAGAATGCAACCTAAAAATAACATGCGCATAAGTGAGAGAGTAATTGATTTTTGTGATGCTCATTCTTAGCTCTACCAAACTGCTATCTTACACATTGAGAAACGCGGTAGTGCATTGAGCCCCAGAAAAGAGCAGTGCGAACGCTTTTATTTGCGTCGCAGGACCCGTGCACGCAACTTCGCTGTGTCATTCGGAGTTTCAGTGCCATGGCCCTACGCGTCCTGGACACATGCGCGTAATGTGAGGGCTGTTCGGTGCCTCTGACACCTTGATCGGTTCAAACTCGCTTGCTTACTGAAGTTTTCCATCGATCTATCCTTTGCTTTTATCAATGTAATCAGCCTGACGACGCCCACTGCAGGACGATGGACTCTACCATAATGCAGCGGTTCCTGCGGCTGCTACAGCAACCCTATCCCGGCAAACAACGTAGTCTCATCAGCCCACCTATCGCCGCCCCCTGCTACGTTTGCGTTCCACTGGAATAAAGCCCGCTACCCTTAATGACCAGCGGTTATCTTGCTTTCGCATTACATGCACTGCCGAAACCAGTTTCTTCTTGATTTACACTAAGTTGTCACTAAACCCAGTTTATCCAAACCCCGACCCACTGTGCTCGTTTCCTGTCTTAATAATGCACCTATAATTTCTCTTTCAATAGCTCGCTGCGTTGCCCTTAATTTAAGCTCCACCCTTAAGTTGTCATCAGAGTTAAAATTTTTTTGCTAGGTGGAGCTCTTCAATTTCTTCCTCGTTTGGGTGCCTCGAAAGAGCCTCTGCATCGAGGCACCCAAACTTTACGCGCAATTTCTGGTATTGTGGCTTTGAAACTTCTTGAACATGCATAATGGGCCCTCATCGCAGGGCAGCAATACTGGTTGCAAAAAATTATAACTTGGCCGCCGCGGTGGCTCAGTGGTTATGGTAGTCGGCTGCTGACCCGAAAGACGCGGGTTCGATCCCGGCCGCGGCGGCTAGAATTTCTTTGGAGGAGAAATTCTAGAGGCCCGTGTACTGTGCGATGTCAGTGCACGTTAAAGAACCCCAGGTGGTCGAAATTTCCGGCGCCCTCCACTACGGCGTCTCTCATAGCCTTAGTCGCTTTGGGACGTTAAACCCCATAAACCAAACCAAACCAATTATAACTTGAGTTTGAATTCTTGCTCTAACTGAGGCTTCGAGTACAACGCGGCACACGACGCTGTTATAACTTGAAGCCTCAGCTGTGCTCCTTCACAGTGTCACGAAGTGGAGGTGTTGAGTGCCGTACACCATGACGTGGCCTATAATGCTCGTCCGCGAATGTTTCTTCCGTTCTAGCTTTTAGAGTCTGCCAGAACAAAGTCCAAATCTGATGGCCGGGATGCACTGTTAACCTAATGGTCAAAGCCACTGCTGATTTCGTATTTATTGTCTGTCGGTGAGCGAGAGGCAAACCGCAAATAGTGGTTCCTGTGGTAGTAAACCCTGAAATGGTGATTTCCCGCATTTATGGTTCTGCATTATGCTCGATAGCAGGTATAACGCAAGCTAAGTGCCGCATAATTGTACATAGCAGTGGCAGCTCTGAGTTTTAATAAAGAGAGACAAAACGTTTATACAGTGCTCATTGCGTCTTGGGAGTCTTCATGGGCGGAATCACAGGTAAGTACATGACTGCTGCGGCGGCAGCGGCAGCTTGGACCTGTTCGACCAGCAAAAGCTGATCTCCGGATTCCCAGCTGAAGAGCTCTACCTCCCACTGCTGCATGCTAGCAATGATGGAGAGCAAGAAAATTCCAAAACCATATTAGTTTTTCAGTCGAACATTTAGAGTAGATTAATGTGCAGTTGCTTATGTTGACGTATTGTCAAAGAGTGGCAATTGTACTCTTGTTGAGCCGGAGAGACACCAAGGTGGTCGAAACTATTCCGGGCCCTCCAACCACGACACCTTTCTTGCGTCTTTCACTGACTCCTTTATCCCTTCCGTTATGGCACAGTCCAGGTGTCCACCCAAAATGTATCCCACAGAATACAATGAAAAATGCCCCTGGTGCCAAGAAACACCCACGCTGTATCACATAACGTAGGCATGCCAGAAGATAGACGTGGTACTCGTTGCATCAAACCCGAGTGCGGAGCAATGGGAGGGAGCGCTCTCCAGCGATCGCCGGGTCGACCAAGAAGGTCTGATTCGGCGAGCACAACTGGCAGCAGCATCCAGCTGAGCCCTGGGCTAAGGAAAGCCGACAGTTGTGCAAGAAGATGGTCGAAGCCATATGAAGACCGCAGAAGACCAGCGAATGTAGAGCTCAATAATGTTTTTCATTCACTCATTCACTCTACCAAGATGCAAGACAGATACTGCGTCATTTCCTATCCTCAAAGAACAATTTTCAAGTTTTCTTGATAATATATAGATTTCACGTATCTGCCGAAAGGCGCAGCGTAGAGTTGAACGCAGCCGCAATCCCACAGATACTGCAAAGGGGCGGGCTTGAGAACAGGACTTGGAACCAGGTGCACCAACACGATCTTCCAGGTACGCCCATACAGCCCATGCGTCATGTTCTTTGGAGTTGCTTCTGGCCCAACTTGTCGTAGCGGGGCGTTTAATTCACGTTTGGCCGAGATAGACAAGCAGAGATGGCTCTGCTTCAGAGAGAGACGCGATGACAATTGCGTGGCGTCTTGCGACATACACAGAAGTAGGCACAGTCTGCAGGAAGGCTGTAGCAGGCATCCGAATTCTTGTAGTCCGAGGTTCCATGCTTTTCTCGTTCAGTGGGTCGGATGCCCTTCCATGCAGGAATTCATTTCCTTGAAATCTGCTGGTAGATCTGGAACTTTAAAGGTGAAGCCGGAGGTAGCCTCACGGACGATTCTTCATTCCGGTTTCCTTGTATGGTTGCTAGGATGAGAATATGAGCCACATTAACGCACTCGGTCTCGACGGCCTGGGTTTAAATACTGGCCATAAAAAAGCATGGACAGTGAATGGAATAGAACCCCTGGCGCAGACATTTATGGAGCTTTGTAGGGCACAAAGAAATGCTGAGTAAAAACTCATTCTAACATTCTTATTGGCTCTGGCTATGCAATTAACAGTTTCTAGACGTGCAGCATTAGGAAAACAGGAGGCAAAGATCTAAAACTGCGTAAATTGCCTCATAACAAAGCGTGATGAGAGAATGAAATCTTAGGGTGTAGTACTTGCCATAGCTATCTAAAAACGGATGTGATTCTTGAGGGATTCCTTCACAGAGGGCACCGTACTGAGTTCAGGCGCCTGGGGTTCCTTAGCGAGCGTTGTCACCGCACAGCCCATTCGTATTTCTGAATTTTCGCCACTTAGAATGATGAGCATTTTGGCCAGCACTTCGTCTGGTCAAAACGTTAACAGGTTAGAAGAGGGCGGAGTGGGTGATGGAACAAACGCGGGTGAATGACATCGTAGTCGAAATCAAGAGGAAGAAATGGGATTGGGCAGGGCATGTAATGTGAAGGCAAGATAACCGCTGGTCCTTAAGGATAACGGAGTGGATTCGAAGAGAAGGTAAGCGTAGAGAGGGGCGGCTGAAAGTTAGGTGGGCGTATGAGATAAAGAAGTTTGCGGGGATACGGTGGCCGCAGCTGGCGAAGGACAGGCTATTTGAAGAAACATGGGAGAGCCCTTTTCCATTCGTCTGCATGAGGATGTGTCTTTATGATCAATTGCCGAAATCAATAGCCACATATTTTCTTTAATTTACAGACCTTACTGAAGTAAGCACGCGGCAGTTCCCGTGCTGCAGCTTCTGGAGGCCCCAAGAGCCGAGAATATAATTGCACCTGCGAAACAAAAACAAAATAGTACGATTTAGATGGAATCTGCCGGCAGCTAAGTTATAATATCGTGTAGCCATGTACTTACGTGCTTCCCGCTGGTCCTAGAAAAAACTAGCGCTCTTTCTAGCAGAGGGGTACGCGATGGCTGAACGTACACCCGCTTCGATAACACCACAGTGTGATCGAGACAAGAGGCAACAACCAGACCTTCTTTGTAGTCAACTATCAATAAGGCTCTTAATCTCGAAAAACCCCATGTATGCTAACCTGAAACCAGCTAGACCTGCAGAAACATGATAAAAATGACCGCGTGAGCGCCGCACCTGGGCTTCCAACCCAAGGAGGCTCGACTGGATCAGCTTTGCTGCCTACTGCGCGGGAGCTTTGGTTTATGCAGGTTGAACGGCCCAAAGGGACCCATGCTATGAGGGATGCTGTAGGGAAGCGTTCGGGAAATTTCGAGCATCTGCCGTTTTTTAACCTGCACTGACGTCGTACAATACACGTGAGTCTAGAATTTCGCCCTCATGGAAAACCGACCGCCGCGGCCGGGATCGAACCCGCGTCTTTCCGGTCAACAGCCGAACGCGATAACCACTGAGTCACCGAGGCGTTCGCTACTGCACGAGAGCGCTATGCTACTGCGCAACCGATCGTTTAACTGTCACCCTCTGGCGCTGCGCATTGCATGACGTAGTTCAACATTTAGAGCACAGCTCATAGGCACCCGTTCGTGGATTAAGCGGCGGCGTAGGCGTCGAAGGCGTAACCGAGCGCAAGGGGAGGGAGAGAAGAGGAATACGAAGCGAGCACGAAGGGGCGTTCTGACACTGGCTCGTCTCAGCGCAGGGTCCTGGCCCTTCTCTGCACTACCTTGACGAGGCGGCGCACGTGGACAGACGTTCGAGAATGCTTAAGCAGCTTAGGTCCTCTGGAGAACGGAAGGCGAGGGAGACAGCTTAACGCGTGCTGCGGTGTCTCCCCCTCTTTCCGCGCCGTCGCCATCTTGTAGAAGTTTCGGAATTGGCTTTTTAAGAGCGTGTAATCATTTTGCAGGCTCTGTATGCGGTTCTTGTTCATGATTCGGCAAATGAAATAGGCCCAGATCTTTACTTGTACCATCGAGTGTTACCACTCACACAGATGGGCTTTCTGTCAACGGGGCGAGTAAGGTTCTCACCTTAGTAGTCTCAGCCAGTTCTTTGTGAATATGAGCGACGCAACTGCTAGAAATGCTTCGTATGCCGCTGCTGCTAAACCAGGTGCTCGAGTAGAGGTTCAATGCCTCCGTATCAGAAGCTAAGCGCCGCCGCTGAGACGGCCCTGCCGTTCGCGCCGCCTAAGCAAAAGCTCGTCGCTCTCACTGCGAGGAAGCTGCCATTAACGTCGCCGAAGCAGGGAAAGCTGCGCTAAAGTTCACTTTACAGATTGTCATAATCGCGCATAAAATTTATTTCCGCGCGCAATGGATCCACGAACACACCACTATCGCAGATTCCTCTTAAGGTTCATTAGGCGCTCCAACCAAGCAGCGCCCAGTTACTGATTTCGCAGAGTTTTGCCTGAATCTTGTCTTTAAAACTGTATCCTCGAACCACAAGTGAAAGTGGATCGAATTCACTATTGGTGATAAGTGCCAAACGGGAGTGGCTAGGAAGCGAATGAGTTTGTAATAGACGGAGCAGGGTGGCCTGTGCTCGGTCGCGGTCAGGATGGTGGGTAGGGTATATTCGGCATTGTTCTCTGTATAGGCTGGTAATTTCAGCCTAGATCTGGGGAATCTGTGCCAGGGTGTGAGACGGCAGGAAATAATCGCTATCTGAAGGGCAGTTTATATAAAAAAGTTGGTTTTTAGGAAAGAAAATGACGCAGTAACTACCTCACATATCTCGGTCGTAACCGAAACCGCGCCGAAGAAATGGGGTAGAGGGAGAAGATAAAATAGAAAGGAAGAAGTACCGTATTGTAGGCCTCCGGAACTATTTCAACTACGTGGGGATCTTTGACGGGCATTGACATTGCACAACACACGGGCACCTT
This sequence comes from Amblyomma mixtum, assembly GCF_055824585.1. Classification (NCBI taxonomy): domain Eukaryota; kingdom Metazoa; phylum Arthropoda; class Arachnida; order Ixodida; family Ixodidae; genus Amblyomma; species Amblyomma mixtum. Next base: position 58,435,799 of record NC_143013.1, on the reverse strand, counting down.
TTGCGTTTCTCCTCCGAAACGCAGCCTCCGCAATCGAGTTCAAACCCGGGTACTCCGGCTCTGAGTATACAAGTGCCTTAACCACTGAGTCATCGCAGTGGTTCAGTTTATAACCGCGGGCAGTGATTAAGACAAGGAACGCGCAAGTTTTCGAAAGGGATATATGAAGCTACAAAACTGCCGTGTTCGTATATGCATGTAGATATACGTAGTCAGCGCCCTGTGACAACAGTGAGTATCGAAAATGACCACAATTTACGTGCTCCGTCACATTCAATAATGAAGATTCAGCGACAGCACGAAAGCTGCTAGGCTAAATTGTTGATTTCGGAGCTCCCCATATCGAATCATAGCCCCTGTGGTAGGTCAGTGGTTGCGATTGACCCGAAAGACGCGGTTTCGTTCCCGGCCACGCCGGTCGGATTTCAATGCAGGCAAAATGCTAGAGGCTCCTGTACTGTACGATGTTAGTGCACTGCAAAGAACGCCAGGTGGTCGAAATTTTCCGGTGCCATCCACAACGACGTCCCCCATAGTTTGAGTCGCTTTGGAACGTTAAACCTAATTAGCCAAACCATACCGAATCTCAAAAAGTGCACTAGCGTAAGCCGAAAGAAAGCACAATTCCGGGATTATATCCCAAAAGAAACCTCTTTTACCTGAATTAAAAAAGAAAATCTCTGGAACCCAAAACTCGATGCAAATCGCTACAGTTAAGTTTAGAAGGAAAAAAAAAGTATATTACGCTTTGCAAGGGTAGAAAGTTTACGTCAATGAGCATGCAGTAATGTCGGGCTCGGCAGAAACAGTACCTTCCATTAGGCTGGTCACTTTCACCATCCCACGCCTAAAATAATCGCGGATAGGTAACACTGGCTGAGGACAGATGCCAGAGGTGGTGAAGTAGCAGGAGGCACAGCGGAAATACAACACCTCTGTTCTGGCCAATGCTGATGAACAGGTTATACATTTTTAATTCGTGCCGCTGCAGGCGTGGTGCTATACGCGAGATTTCACATCCTAATAAGGTTTTTCCGCACCATATTCTCAGCTTTTTCCTTCTAGCTCAAGATTGCAGTATTTCTGTGTTTTCGTCTGCAATAAAGATGCGATCTTATAAATCTCTAAACTGTAACGGACAAAGCGGACATTTCCATCCAGTGGTGTTCTATATAAAAATTGGAAGCTGTTTCTTTCTGCTGCGAAGGTGTGTGTCCGGTTGCAAGAACGTATTTGTTTTTGAGGAAACTGCGTTTCAAAATTTTTCCATCGTTCGATTAAAACCGGTGGAGTAACGCCAGAAAAGACTGACGATTGATAGATAGCGTAGCCTCAAGGACCCGATACGAAAGCTCTGATATCTGTGAACGTAGTTTCTTTGTCATTGTCCTCAGGGTGCCTTGAAGACAGGTGTAACAAAAGTCATCCACTGTGGTTTCAATCTGCTCTCTGCCCCTTTAAGCTATGCAGAAGCGGTGAGGCTAGAGGTCTTCTCTAGGCCTCACCTTTCTATCCGTCTCTTAAAGTCTAGCTCCAAATTATGAGAACACAAAAATTGGACGTGGCTTCGTGCAGAGGAAGAAAGAAAAGAGCTCTTGATTTGGCATGGCGTGTATGTACCTTGGTAATGGCGTCAGGGTATGTTAAACGCTCAACACTTACTCATCAAGAGAGCACCGATGGCAGAAATAGTCAGGATAGTGAAAGTAGCCAGGACGCTGAGCATAATTAGCCGTTTTGAGCTGCGGAAGGAAAGAGAAGAAGTGAGCGCACTCATTCTCGTAAGCGAACTTACGTGAATGAGCGTGAACTCATGCACACTTACATGCAGAAACGCGGTTGTACCTTAGTACTAAAACTAGATTCAGCACTTCATTAAATCTGCCCAGTGAGCGGAGCATGTGCTAGAGACAAGAAAGCTTGCACTTTCGATGCCGAATACAACTCCAGGCTCGTTTTTGTCCATGCAGCTGTTCTGGGAACCCCGACATTAAAATATGACCGGGCTTCTCGATTTTGTGACGCAACACCCATAGCTATCGTGCACACGCTCTCGTTACCGTCTTACACCTGGCAGGGAGCGCATACACAAATAAAAGAATAACTGATTATGAAGCTGGATATATTGCAGTTGAAACCTAAGATACATTTATACGGTGGGTTGTCTGTTTTTTAAATGCCGCAATGGAAACAAAGTACGCCTCTTGCCCATGACATTGTACGCACTTGGCAACTTCAATATCTCTAATAAAATGCAACTCATAGCCTGAGGATATTTCAAGCAACATTAGAAAGATCTTCAAATTGATCGTAAGCACTAACCTGAAAAGGTCATAATCAGCGTCAGAGCGTTTAGCAGCGCATAGTGGTGGCGATTCTTACTATCAGCTGCCACCAGCGAATCAACGCCGTCGCCTGTATGCTTATACTGACGCGTGACCAGCGCGGCTCGCGACAACGGTTGTAAAGGGTCGTTTTCCTCGAAGCAATGTGGCGTTGTTTTTGTTTTTTTGGTTAAATACCATCAGAAGGGGAAAAAGCAGACAAGGATTCAGACTGAAGTGAAGAAAGCCTGTTTGTTATGGATAGTGAGTGAACACTTCAAAAGAAGCGAACTTTTATTGACAACTGTCCCGACTAGCTCCTCATGAACGCCTGTGCTCGAATAGGCACCTGCTAGCCACACTGCACTGAGTGTGATTTGCTTGTAACCAAACGTTTGTGCTCGATGGCTGCGTTTTCACCTTCGGCACAATCGCAGGTGAAATCTTCATGCCAAGGCTTTGCCCAAATACATACGCAGATAGAATATTAATATTATTCGGATGAGATGCAACAAGCCCACCTCTCTCTCTGTGCGGGACGACAATCCGAATGTTTTTCTAAAGCTTTTTAGCTACACACGGGATCCACAGCAATCTCAGGTGATGCGAGTCACGTGACGTCAGCTTAGTGGTGGAAAGAATACGTAGCCCGTGGTGCTTACCCGTCGGGAACCGCAGCTTCAACATCTTCACAAGAGGAAAAGTAAAATGAAAGAAAACAGAGCATAATCAAAATAAAAAATTACACCAAGATGGGCCTCCTCGTCTCATGCCCCATATCAACTAAAAATTGTTCTGTACCAATCGCCTTAGCAAGGCATGTGTTCACAGCTTTGAGTAATTCAGATCCTCCAGTTAATTATAAAGTAGAAGCATTCTTGGTGGTACTAAGAGAACACCGCAGTGCGTTCAACACAGCTCAGTCACGGAGACCGCCTCAGAGTCGCTTGATTGCGCTGTACTTTTAAAAGCATGTCAGATGTAAGAACACGAGCGACAAAATTCGCCACCCGCGTGCCGTGGGCGCCGTGGGCGCACAAATGATTAGTATAACGGGGCCTGCGTTCTGTGTCCTAATACTGATAATACCAACAGCGAGACTGCGGGAGCAGTGCTTGCGAAACCTTGCACGCCAGACACTGGCTGTCGTGTTCTATGCCGAGCCGAAACACAACAGCTACTTTGTTCCACTGCTACCACCCTGCCTCTCTCCAAAGTTGCGGCCAATTAAAGTATCTGTTCTCCACGCCCACTTTGACTTAATTTTGGGACTAAACGCTTCATGAGTTGGCGACTTACATTAGAAAATTGCTCGTGGCTAGTGAATAAACTTTCGTTGGCTGCAAAACGCAATGAATACATGTGCTTTGTGTACTCTCATGAAAAATTTCAGCCGTCTCAGAGTGAATAACTAATGCTTGTTTACAAAGCTTTTACACAACAGTTATCAATTTTCGTGATAGGGTTGTACATTGTTTCGACAGTTCGCGACGCGGCAGCACGTAGATTTGAGTCTTATATTGAAAAGTGAATGTTTCTGCACAAATACATACGTTGCTGCCTTGAGGGACATAGGCCAAAGCACTGCGAAAGCTCAGAGCATACTTCTACATTTTGGCTTCTTCAATGGGAAAAATGGATGAATATCCAGCACTCTTAAATATTTTCCTAACAGTTTATTTTTGCCAGTCCCGCACATGAAGAAGGGCTCTTTAGTGGCTTGACGCTACCTTGCTGCGCTTCGATGAACGCTGCCATCTGGCTGCCGGGAGTGCTTTATTCCCTTACCATGCACACGTCAAGTGTAGGTCCATGACCAGTAAACGCAGGAACGAATTTTTGTGAAGTAATCGCTTATCGTATGAAAGAAGAGGTTAAGCGGCACTTCAGTTGTCAAGGTGTCTCACCCTTGGTGCTGCTTGCTCCTTCCTTCTCGCCTTCGTTTCCCTCCTCAGGCGCCGGGTCAGCAGTGGCGGCCGCAGGAACAGGAACAGCTTGGAAGAAAAGCAACGCGAAAAAGATGCGTTCGACCACACCGAACAGCTGCTCTCGGTATTTGACCAGTTCCAGTGTCAGCGCCGAGAGGCGCTTCTTGCAAGAACTCTTCCTGGAAAACTCTCAGGTGTCTACAAAATCTGATGTGTCTACAAGGTCCGCATGCCACGAATGTCCTGACCGTTTCTGTTCTGTACGTGTTGCGTAGAACACATTCCTAGCGTCACAGAAATCAAAAGCAGAGTTGCGTTGACGGGAGGCTGAACTCTGTACTAAAATACCATATACAAGTTAGCCCAACAACACACAGCGACAAGCAAGAACAAACACGAGCGCTGACTTCCAGCAGTGTATTCTAGACCGCGAGGCGTTAAATGCTGATGTAGTGGTTGTACATTGGGCGGGCGCAGGAGAACATTTTAGTGCTTTCTTCGTCTAATTCTTTACAAGGTTACTCCAAAATGGTTTACGATGTATTTGTCCCGTTTAGCGATGCACATCTCATTTAAGCTATCTATGACTTGTGCTTCAATGATTTCAAAAAAAGTTTGCAAGCGCTCCTAGTGCTTTCATTGCACGTTACATAAATATTCCTGTATTTCAGCGTGCACTGGCTCAAGGAACACGGGCTGCGCTCGGAGCGAGCGGACGCTTCAGAAACCGCTTCAGACGCTTCAGAAATCTGGGCTTCAGAAAACGTGTTGGGTTATTTGGCAAACGTTGACACACGGAATCATTAGATTCATGAACATTTATGAACATCAGTTGTTAAACAGGCTCTACTTTTTCTCTCCGGAATCTGCAAATTTCTTTGACCTTGGGGGTCATTACAGCTTCGAACAAGAAATTTATTCATTACAAACCTTCTATACTAGTTTGTTCCCTATGTACGCACCCAATACAAGTTTCAATCCTTAAAACATAACCTTCCATTACTTCTCAACAAATATCCAAAATAGCCTTTTTCATCTAAGAAAGAATTTAATTTTTTTTTGCGACCTTAGATGAAACGATGCGCGTCACCCTGATATGCTGCAAGCTATCATTGTTTTATGATTTGTGATTATGACTTGTTAAATGAATTCAATTCTTCAGTATTATGTGCTTCCGTATTATAATAGCTTCTGTTTCAGTATGTGTGTGTTTGATACTAATATCTTTGTGCACGTTCTTTCAAGTTTGCCTAATGTGTAGTTTTTATCATTCAATAACCTGCGTTGACTGCTGTTTTGTTCTATGGTCTCTAGGCGTTGTCAAGTTGATGAGTGCAGCTTTTAGCCCCGAGGACCTTGAGAGTTGTCTGTAACTGCTCTGAGGATAAACGAAAAGCAAGTGCTGCACTCTACAGAGTAGTGGACCTGTACAGCGGTACGAAAAACTCCCGGTGATGGAATCCTGACGCAAATTTTCATCTTCACCTGCACAAGAAACCTGCCCCTGGTGGCAAATATAATTTCAAGAGTATAGAAAAGAAGACGAAAGGACTGAATAAACGCGCACGTTTCCTAAGCGCCAGTCATGTTGATACCATATTAGCTGCGTAGCGCAAGAGCCGCAAAACACCGAACTTAGCTTTCGATGACAGGCCACGAAATTTTACTATCTTATGCAGTGTTGCTAAAATTATGGCCGTTCCATTTCAACCGCCAAGTCGACGTCAAGACAGAACGCGGAGCCGGCCTAAAGAAACGCAAAGCTCTCGCCAACATAGTGCTCAGCCATGTCTCTCGCTGACGCCAAGCTGCGGCCTACGCGGGAAGCTGTATTGAATCTCCACTTAACTGGGGGGCGCACTGTCGTTCCCTCCTCGCAAGCCCAGATGGCGCTGAAGTCGTCAAAAACTGGAAACGATTCCATATAGCACGTCTACATGCTGTTAAGAGCAGGCCTTCTAACAGGAGACGACTGCGTATAGGCCTATACAGGCCGAACAGCGGCGGCCAGATCTTTCAAACTCTCGCACGCGCGATGTCCTTTCCGGGGGCCTCTTGCGCCACTGTGGTCCAGCGAGGCTAGCTCATTCCTAACGCGGTAGGCGGACATATGCGTCGGCCGCGCTGGCCAATAGTCGAATCAGGAAGTGAAGCTTACGTGCTGCCATGGTGAAATCTTCGACGTCGAACGGCTCGGGCTACTTGCTCGCCGTCGCTGAAGCTAGCACCGCGTGAATGGGGCGGACCAGGCACTGGCTCGAGGCCTGGACCGAGCTGCGCGGATCTTCGTCGTCTTCGGGAGAAGGAGCAAGAAAGCACGTGGGGCCCCTTGCGAGAATTTCCACTGCAAAACTTCTACTGATGGTAGCGATGATGGCGAAAAAACGTTGTAGAAGGTATGGGTGCGGGAACGGTCCTTTTGGGCGGGATCCTCAGCGAAAGACTGCGATAGCTTCTGCTATCCTGAAACTTCCCATGGGGTCGATTTAGTAAAACTTCAGGGTTTAAAGATTGTCGCGACTTCCGTGATCAGTAATGTAATAATGTAACCTGTTGCAAATTACCAACTTTGAGGCTCAATGAGTGAAACTTATGGAGCAACAAAATCTGTATATCTGAGAGACACAGTTAGATAGAATGAGCAGAAGAAAAATGCTCTTCAGGCGATAAAAGCGACAAATACAGGCAACTTTTATTCACCTTTTTCAGATGTCGGCACCATACTGAGGTTGCCACCATATCCACTGGGCAGACCACTATGAACTGCAGGCAAAAGAGAGGGCCCATACTCTTGTACTCTAGCTCGAGGAGTCATAAACACAGCGCAGCCCTACATCGTGCCCACTTTTTCCCCTCTACCTTTCACATACAAAGAACGCCGCGAGTTTCAGCGTCTTCAAAGTCTCAGCACCGGTGCCCAAGGCGGAATGGTGCTTCTCGAGGAACTAATAAACACATGAGGCCTAATGTAATGTTTTTTCAAGGAATATCAATGCGAAAGCAGAGGCAGTGTACGAAGAAAACGACTAAGCAATGACACAGATTGAGATGAGATGAGACGAAAAAAGTGAAAGACAGTGGCTTAACAATGAACACCAATTTCCCGTTTAGTTTACAATGAATTACCAACTAGAACAGCAACAAGTTCTCGTAAACAATTTCGAGCTCAAATCAGATCCAAGGTCGACAACGACCGGAGGATAAAATCAGAAACAACTGCGCAGTATGCCAACGTGAGTCAAGGTCTTGAGGGCCTTAAGAAGACAAAGATCGTAGAGAAACAACAGCGGTAATCCTCGAATCAAGCAAGTGAATCGAGAACCCTTGCTACCGCTGTGTTACAAAATGCTGGCGTTTTTGTGTACCACTGAATTTTTAAAAAATCTGAACAGAAACAACAGAATGTTAACTCACCAATGCAGTGAAGACAAAGGCAGTGGCGCCGTCGGTATACACCACGCTAAATGTTTTCTCGGACTTTCGCTACGCACATTATTTGGGAAAAGACCACACACACATAGCAAAACCTTTCGGTCCGCTTCTGAGGCAGGTTAGAGTGGCAATCAGGCTCAGTGCCATCGAATTCTGGTTGTTATCAAGATACGACTGCCGCACGTATTATGATTCTTCGGAATTCGCATGAGTCATGCCGTGATACACGCATCACTCGAAAGTTCCAATAATTTTGCCTCATTGCACAAATTATCCCCCGGCTCAGCACCCGCTGACTTTGTCCTCTTCCGTCACAAGATGAGCGACCGGGAAGAAATTGATTTCAGGATGACGATGACGTCATTGCTCAAAGGCAGTGGGTGCGAAACAATAGAGATACATCGCAAATTTCCGCTAGTGTGATATACGCGCCTTACACGCAAGGTAAAACGGCGCAAATGATAACATAAACTGCGGTATATTTGGACGAATGGTTACATGCAGTTCATTTATCTGTAACGAAAGTACAACGTGTTCAGTACCCGATATGTGGCAAAATATAAAGTTTCGCTCAGCTCACGCTTCACAAATATAACACCTGTCCGTTAGTAATGTGATATTTAGTGCAGCAGGAAAAATAAAGCATCTTGCGACCGTGTCCTTCCAGAATTGCCGTAGTCAAAATAAATTCTCTTGAATAGAGCACAAACATGTCGCACACATTTCAAAACAACACTTAAGACAAGTTGAAATTGCACTGTATTGGTAGTAAGGCTTATTCTATTCACAAACAGAGTGCGAACCTCAAAAACGAAATTTTTATAGTCCAGAGATGAAGAAGAAAGGAGATGCAGGTGTAAGCATCAGAGGCCGATTTGGCGCGTAAAATGCTTGAGTTGACAATTATTTTCAGTAGCAGATCCCAGAGGCTACGCCACTCTGCCTTTCATTTAAAAACGATAACAACGGTGCTTTCTGTTAAGATTGTCGCTAGTTTGAATTAACTCAAGTCGAATATATTGAAGTCCATTGTTATCAGGTGTGAACTATGTTTTTTTTTCGCCGTACATATGTGAACACAGTGAAAAACAGCTGGAGAATCAGTTTTTCCTGTTAACAATATTAGACGCAGTTGAACTCAGTGTGCCTTCAACGCAATGAGTTCTACTATTTAAGCACAATGGTATGTTGTGGTAACAACTCTTTGAAGGGGCAAGCAAATCCAGCCCCGTGAATTTAAATCTGACTTGACCAGGAATCCTGGAGAGCTCCTAGTCAGCACCCGAAGCCTCACGGACTACGGATCTTTATTGGGAAGAGTCCTGTCTGCAATTACTAATCCTAAAAAAATTGACTGAATGCTCCAAGGTGATATATGCTCTGGGTGATCTCCTGTGCACATAAGAGGCGGGGACGTGTTTATGCCCCAATGAGCACTTCTTTTAAGCGAATTGAAACTTCAAACAATGGAAATCTATGGCAGCGGCCACAAAGAGCATTTTCGGTAGTGAGCAAACAAACTCCTGAATACTGAACAAAGGTCATCGCTTTTTTCCGGCCATTGCAAATAGAGCAGGCACTGAACATTCCATTGGTGGAAGTCGTATTTGTTGAACACGGGAGCAAAACCTGAAAAACTCACATTTTTACTGAATTGTCACTCAGGTCCACTTTGTTGGGTCCCAGACCATGCGGACAAAAGCTGCTTAACTAACACGCAAAAGCCCAGGACACCGCAGCACCACCACACGAATTGAGAATTCTTCAGATCAAACTTTCGCTACTGCCATGTGTTATCTTTTCCTCATCGCTGACGATCACTTGCGGATTTAAGGAGCTCATTCTCATTAGCCATATGGTAGCAAAAAGCAGCATAACAGGGAGCTGTCCTGAGTTCCGAATAAAGGAATATTTGACGCATTTTTTTACCGGCATAGACTTGTTCTGCTTTTTAATATGTGCCCTTAGAATCTGAAGAGAGAGCTGTGTCTAACTGCTGAGTTTAATTTTGCTAGGGCGAAGCGCTACGCACGGAGTGGTTCTCCTTGCGCCATGACACCAAAGAAAATACGCGCGCTGTGAGCACTACAGAAAACAACCCGGAAAAAATAAACAGATGGTTTTGGTGGTACCTGATTCCAGCGAAAGTGTGTTGAATGCTCAGGCAGATGCTGCTTTTGTCGGGAATGTTTGGTGTGTGTTGGTTAAACTTGATGCAGAGAGGCACGAAACCGAGCTTCAAAGGAGAATGACCTTCAGCGGCGTTGCGTTGCTCCCTGTTACACGTTGCGGCAATAACAGAAAGTGCCCCAAAGCACGCCATTAGCATTATTGTCGCATACAGTGGTGGTATACAGTGAGAACAAAGAACGCAAATACCATTCTCTAAATATTATTAGTGCGGAGGAGCTTTGCTGCTGAACATTTACCAGTAAGGCAAACAAAGTTGCAACTTTGTGATTCATTACTGCAGCTAAACAAACCCATAAGAACCGCGATTAATCTAAAGGATTGGAATGATGTAGATGTTACAGAAAATTCTAGAAGAGGTCTAAATATTTGCAATCTATTCCAGACGACTTACTACAGCCTTACTTGATAACGGTCATTGCAAGAGAAATGCGAGAATGAGGGTTTACATAAGTGAACGCAAATACGCATAAATATTAAGGCCTTTAAAATTTCTTCATACTTTCGTAAGCACTAACTTTACCGGTTTCATAAAACGATGGTCTAACACTGATGAAGTGGCATATGCCGCTCGATTACTCAAAGACAATGTATGTGGGTGAGCGAATACACCATTAGTGCGGAAAATCTGTTCCGAAAGGTTTCCGAAAACCTTCGGTTGCCCACTATATTGTGGTCGTTGTGAGAATGGTTCTAACACAACCATTACTCTAAACGGCGAAACAAGCCTTAATAGTAAGTCAGCGAAGACTGCGCAGAAAAGCTGACATTGTCGTCAAAGTATTCCCAGTGGCATGCAGCTACAGCGCGCATCGTAAGCGTATCGTAGGTGCATCGTAAGCACCATTTATTCGGAAAATCTTTTCCGAAAGGTCTCCGAGAACCTTCGGTTACGGACGATTTTGGGGTCGCTAGAAAAATGATTTTAACACAAGCAGTGTTGCTAGCTACGGAACAGACCTGAATAATAAGTCAGCGAAGACTGCGCAGAAAAGCTGGCATTGTCGTCAAAGTATTTCCAGTGGCATGCAGCTACAGCGCGCATCGTAAGCGTATCGTAGGCGCATCGTAAGCGTATCGCAGGCGCATCGTAAGCACCATTTATTCGGAAAATCTTTTCCGAAAGGTCTCCGAGAACCTTCGGTTACGGACGATTTTGTGGTCGCTAGAAAAATGATTTTAACACAAGCAGTGTTGCTAGCTACGGAACAGACCTGAATAATAAGCCACCGAAGACTGCGCAGAAAAGCTGACATTGTCGTCAAAGCATTCCCAGCAGAATACAGCTAGAGACGCATCACAAGCACTGAGTTTAAATCGCTTTTGCATCGTGACGATGAAGTGCTTGCTGAATGATAGTGGGTCACAAACAAGAGATATATCTATCTAATGTCGCGTTATGGGTGTTCTGGACGGCGTCACAGGATGGAGAAGAGCAGGCGCCTTACTGGAGCGATGTTTGTGACTCGCGCACATGATACAATGAGCAGCATACTTCTCAGTCGTATCACGCATCCGCGGCCGGCAGAAACGTTCATGGGTGCTATGAGTGTCAGTGAAGAAGCCAGGTGACCCTAGCTTGGGTTGTCGTGGGACGTAAAACAGAGGAGCATAGGCTGCCGACACCACCAGAAGGAAGAGGAGACCAGTGGCAGAGAGACCTTCTACATTTCTAAAAAACAAGCACTAGATTTGAAGGAAAAAAAAAAGCAGTCATCGAAGGAAAAGCAAGCGGAGCGATGTTTACCGCCATCCAGAGACGCGTGGGAGGGATTCGGCGAAAGCAGTGAACATTTCAAATTTCCGAATTCGGGACATCATAACCGAGCTTCTCAACATTATGCCGACGCGGTGAGGAGAAACAGAAGCGTTACTGGGCGAACACTTTATAATTTTCAACGCCAACAGAACAAAAAATTGCATGATTAAACCTACTGCGTATATAGACTTTTCTCCTTGTACATCACTGAATTGGGGAAAAGTGGTGCAGTCGCTTTTTCAAGAGCGCAGAGGAGACGACGAAATGGGAAGAAGATATGGTGGTCAATCGGAATGACACGCGGTTGTTTGTGGCAGGAGGAATGGGGTGGTGTTTTCTGTAACCGGCCAGCGCTAAGTTCATATCGACGGGAGAAACCGATGCCCTTCTTTGGGTATACGCGAAGGATGTTGATGACGATTGTCTTGTTGACTTGTAAAATTATCAAGCCTGTCGCCAGTTTTCCAGCTTCCACTGCTAATATGCCCTCCGTTTTCTTGTTAAATATCTGCCGACCTGCAATACTTTTAATTTCTCGACTGATGCGTCACACCATTTTTCCTTTGCGGACTAGACTCAATATCATCTCTAGAGTGTCGGGCCTTCGGGCCGTCCGATGCAAGGAATGTTGCAGGGCGACCTTTTGAAATGCACGTCTCAATGGTACGCACTGCTTTGAGCATCCGCACTGAAGTGAGCCTTCGTAGCAATGGCCGCTCGAGGACAGCCGGAACGCAGAGCCTCCTCATATGACGAGAGTGAAGAGCGAGCAATGGGCTTTTTGTTGGTTCGCATCGAGCAGCTTTTGGGCGTTCCTGACTTTCCAACGGATTTGGCAGCGGAGCGACTGCGGTTACTTCGTGAATGTTTTCGAAATATTTTTTTTACGTTGTTGTTCTCTTGGTAGCAGCCTTATGCTGTCTATACGTTCCTGCACTTGTTTTTGACAGCAGTGCAGTGCTCCCTTTGTTGGGCTGACTTCTTGCATTGGCCACGCCGTTCTTCTATCGCTCGCTCGGGGGCCGCAGCTGCGCTGTTTCAACTACATTTTTGCTGATATTGTTTTGGTGCGCCTTGGAATAAAACCAGCCTGGGTTGCTTTAGTTGCCGGTGGTTCATAGTGAAGGTCACGACTTATGGACCCCCTGGACTCAATGTAGCGACCTTCACGTCGAATGTAGAGGTCATAATTCTGCCAACACAATGCGCAAGAATATCATATTGCTAGCATCATTTGAGAATGCTCGGTAACACAGTCTACATCAGATCGTTTTGCAAGCGCAACAACCATGCGTCTAGGGTTCCGGCGCGGCGGTGCGCCGCAAGACCGCTCAGCGAAGCGAAGTGGGTGGCGGCGAAGTGGGTGGCGATGTCGCCACAATGCCCAATTGCACCTCTAGTGACGCCAGCAGTGTGACGTAAAGCGCTGAGCGGAGCTAACTTCGTCACAAGCGCAGCCTACCAGGGTGACACTTTTTGCCTACTACAAATTTGTTTACGACATTCATTTTCTTCGTTAAACGATTTAGAAGATGATCTTTTGTTCTGCAAATACAACATGACCACTGAAAATAAAGGGTTAAAGTAATTATATTCTTCAATTATGTAGGTAATTAAGCTATCTACTGCTTACCTGGTGCCTGCCGTAGGCCCCGATGTAGATTGAGGACCAAAATAAATGCAAAGCAAATACCTTTTATGTACTCCGGCCCGCTGCAAAAAATGCACCCAGAATTTCTCTGAATATTCGTGTTTGGGTTTTTTTTATACAAGTTCGACTAAGAAAAAGTGTGACAATCCCAAATTGAACTTTTCAAATTAACTTTGGTTACTGGAGTCACCCTGGGCAACGTATTCTCGCATCGGTTTTCCCAAACCTGGTTTAATGCATTTGTCTCGTTTACATTGCGGGCCGTATAAACCAGAAAAGACCAAAATGACTGTGGTTACGTAGCAGATTTTCTGGGCATTTGTTTTCGTACATGTAATACATGGTGCACAGAATTCCTCTATAGCCGGAAAATTCGAATGTGTATGACGAACAGCGCGATTAAATATACATAATCTTACCGAAATTTACGTCTCTAAAAATGGTTTCTTGTCACTGCTTGAGTTAAGTTACAGATCGTGGAACATGCTGGGTGGTGAATATTTGATGAACAGCCTGTTATCGTGGAGAAAGAGCAGAATGTTTTCGGTCGACACTAGCCCGAAATAGAGAATGAAAAATAGTTAGCGACTTATTTGAGATATGCCATGTGTAGCATTTAGCAATGACACTGCAGCGTTACTTAAGCCCGCTTTTCACATTTAGGCTAAGTGCGGCTCTCCACGGAGCTTCGGCATGTTTGTCCTTCAGCTGAATTTAATCCTCCATTCTCTAATTACCCACAATAATTATATCATAAGTTATAGTTGTATAATAATGGTATGATTCAAAACAATGTTTTTCATAATTGCATAAATGACAGGTGTAATGCAACATTAAGAAAACAAATTGCACACTTGCTTATTGTGGCTTATTTCACAGCTAAACATGTCTGAAATAAGCGTACAAAGAGTTTGAAAAAGCCTTTACATGGGTAACTACAGAGCGGCTCAGTTCCTTTACTCAGCACTTGTGGCAGCTCACTTTATTTCTTTCATATTTTTCCAGCTCCAGTAGACCGAAAGCTAGATTCCAAGATAAGCTCTAGGTAACCTATAAGGAAAGCTTTCCGTTTGTGAGGGCCAGCTTCGGTCCAAAGGTGTATCCACATGTCTAGCGTATAGGTGCCGACAAAAGAAAAAGAAGTGGAGAAATGCCTTCGAATATTTTTAACACGACACCAATTGAAATTTGCAGCTAGGGTACATGTATGCTGGTAGCTTACTTAGGCGGGCTATATTGTGGACAAACAGCTCGGAACAAAAATACAGCACGGACAAATAGATCGGAATAGTCCTCTATTTCTGTATGTCCGCACCAGTGCTTTTGTTACCAGTGTTGAAATGACACATGCCGGCGTCAGAAAACCAATGTGCTATGCGGACTTTATTTTTATTCATTTAAAGATAACCTTAAAGGACTTAACTCAGGGTGTTACATAGAGGATGGAGGTTTAGCGTAGATTGCAATATAACAAACAAGAACATAACAAAAGGTACAGTTGACAAGCTATTAGTAACATGCTAGTAAGGTTTGAATACATACAAACAGTAGTACAATCAAAACGAGAGAGAAAAACATAAATAAACATTATAACAAAACTTCTAGGTACGTGATACACGATTAGGGCAGGATAACCAATGAGAAAAGTAATGGCATACGTCTTTGGACACAAAAAGACCAAGAAACAATCGGAACTGTACAAGGCTAAAAAAAAAAGAAGAAAATATTGTTTTTTAAATACCAACTTCACTGCGTGTTAGTTCGTGACATTTCGACGCGTTAGGTTCGATGGTTATGTGTCCTGGTAGGTTATTCCAACTGCTTATGATGCGTGATATGAAAGACTTTGCAAATGGAGATGAACGACATGCGGTATGTTTATTTTGAATGGATGAAACGAGAAGTGGATAGAAAGCTGACCAAGAGTGGAAGTATTTGACTTTCCTTTTGCCCCACACACAGCTTCGACCATGAGGAAGCTGAGTAAATGGAGCATTGTATTACCGGTATTTTAGTGTGGAAGCCCATATAGCCACACTCTTCGGGTTTTAGCCGTGCAAGTGTGTGTGCGCGCGACCGCGTGCGCATGTGAGTGTGTGTGCGCGTGCGTGCGTGCGTGTGTGCGCAGTGAGTGTGTGTGCGCGCGTGTGTGCGTGCGTGTGTGTGTGCGTGCGTGCGTGTGTGTGTGTGTTAGTTTAGTTTTAGTTTAGTTTTATGGGGTTTAACGTCCCAAAGCAACTAAGGCTGTGAGAGACGCCGTAGTGGAGGGCTCCGGAAATTTCGACCACCTGGGGTTCTTTAACGTGCACTGACATCGCACAGTACACGGGCCTCTAAAATTTCTCCTCCAAAGAAATTCAACCGCTGCGGCCGGAATCGAACCCGCGTCTTTCGGGTCAGCAGCCGAGCACCATAACCGCTGAGCCACCGTGTGTGTGTGTGTGTGTGTGTGCGTGCGTGCGTGCGCGCGTGTGTGTGTGTGTGTGTGTGTGTGTGTGTGTGTGTGTGTGTGTGTGTGAGTGTGTGTGAGTGTGTGTGAGTGTGTGTGTGTGTGTGTGTGTGTGTGTGTGTGTGCGTGTGTAGACTTTGAGAAGCAGCCTAACTGCGAGGTAGAGTGCAAATAAATTGGCGGCAGGCGCCTTCACTTTTCCCAAAACGAGCTTAAGGCTTAGACCAACGTAAATAGCTAGATTATCTGGTAAAAAGTAATCTAGTAACTTTGGTTTAATCTCCGTTTGAATTTCAGGAAAGGAACGGCGCATCATTGGCTCCCTGAGTCAGTGGAGACGTCATTCGCGCTTGGAGGGAAGTGGCAGTGGTTTCCACCTGAAAAAACTGTTGTTTTGTAATATATTTCGTGCGTAGCAATGTTAAACGAGCTGCTTTTTATTTCTTAAATGCGAGAGCATTATATAGCTCCTCCGCGGCAGTAAAAAGTGTCCCGCAAATTTGTCCCGACGATTACGTCGTCCTCACAAGACGAGTGTGCGAAAATGTGCTTGAGTGAGATCGCGTGTGATATGTCACTGTGGAAAAATTTGATTGACGAGGTGTAATTGATTAATTATACTCTAAAAATTCACTTTGACTATAAAACAGCCATGAATATCAATGTAGCACACGGACGTCATAACAGGCACAGACGTCGATATAGTATGTGGACGTTTTGCTTTCACATTGCTTCAATGCCGGCCGCCGCAGTTATCTATAAGTCAAAATAAAAAATAAATAATAGCCACTGAAATAAAAATGGAAAGAAAAATGAAAAAGCGAAAAAGAACCGAAAAACGAAAACCTAAAAAACATAAAAAATAAAAGCGATAAGAATCACCAAAAAATATGGAGGGACAAAAAGTGAACACGGAAATGCTTTCTGATTTCCACTCTTAGCAGAGAAGTGCAAACTAGTAATTATTTGTGAAGACGTCCACGTTTTGTAACTGTGATGCTTTCCTGTTTCAAGTTGTAACACTGAAGTTTCGGTAATTAAAGTGATATCTGAATGGTGTACACTCTTCTGCAAGCGTAACAGCCGCCTGACTGGAAAGTCGTCCCTCCTGACAGCGTTTGGGGAACTAAACAACCATTGAAACCAGGTTATCACTCTCTACGAGGAAGTGCGCTTATTTTTCAGCGCCAGTTCTCGTACCGATAAAACCAGTTGGAATAGCAACTACATGAAAAGAATGTGCCCCGGGTGCGCAGCTGCCATCTAGAAAATGAGTGTGCGCAACAACCGGAAATGCATTTAGGATGACGTCATTTAAGGCCCGTAGCCCACGCAATAAAGGAAAATTCGTTTTTGTGGAAGCACAAATAGCCCATCTCAGGATGGGGTTTTCAAGGAACACGAAAAAAGTGACGCACCTACATAGGCCAGAAAAAAAAAACTACGTGGTTAGGGGCATTTTTTATGAAAATTCATTTTCACGAAACTAAATGACGAAGTAACTGTCTGAGATGTTTCGATGCACACCGGAACCATGCCGTAAGGGAAGGAATAAAGGAAGCAGCGAAAGAATAAAAGAATAAGGTGCCGTAGTGGAGGTCTTCGGATTAATTTCGACGACTTGGGGATTTTTAACGTGCACTAATATCGCACAGAACACGGGCACCTTTTGCATTTGTCTCGATCGAAACGCGGTCGCCACGGTCCGGGTTCAAACTGCTGTACACCGGACAGTAGATGACCGCCTTAACCACTTAGGCACAGCGGCAAGTGATACACCATTGCCGTATTTGGTTTTTGGGAAAGGAAATGGCACCGTAACTGTCTCAAATCTCCATGGACACTCAAAACGCTCCGTAAAGGGAGGGATAAATGGGGGAGTAAATGAATAACAGAAGGAAGAGGCGCCGCAGTGGACGGCTCCGGAATAATTTCGACCTCCCGGGAATCTTTGACGTGCACTGACATCGTACAACACAGCGGTGCCCTTTGCATTTCGCCGCCACCGATGCGTAGTTTTTTGCCTTATTGGATGGCTGTGTTGCTGTTCGGCGGCGTTACATACCCCAGCCTAGCCCCTCCGGTTCGGCGAAGTCTTCGATGTCTGTGCCGCGTGAGCCGACAGTGCTCTCCTCATTAGCAGGATAGTCTACTACTGCCCGTACTACCACCTTCGCCGGAAGGGCTAGGAAGCTTTGAACAGCATCATACGTTCGGTGTGCAAAGTGGCACCGGGGCTGCCTCAGCGCAGCATCTCCTCCAACTCGGCATCTACAACACGCTCATAGAGCTCATAGAGGCACACAAGACCGCCCAAATCTACCACCTCTCCCGCACCAAATACGGCCGAAACCAGTTTCTTCTTCGTTTAAAATAAGTTGTCACTCAACAGAATTTTTCCATCCCCCAACGCACTCTTATCTCTTATCGCTTCTTCTTCTAATAATGCGCCTATCATTACTCTTTCAATAGCTCGCTGCGTCGCACTTGATTTATAATGAACCCTTAAGTTGTCATCACAGTTCAATTTTTTTCGCTACGTGGCACTCCTCAATTTCTTTGCGCAACGCCGCCTCAATAGAGCTTCTGCATCGAGGCACCCAACCTTTACGTGTAATTCCCGGTATTGTGAGGTTGAAACATCCGAAACACGCCGAAGGGGCCCTCATCGCAGGGCAACAATAGTGGTTGTCATTGATTATAATTTAAGTTTGCATTCTTGCTGTAAATGAGGCTTCGAGTATCACCTGGCAGTCTACGCGGCTGAAATGTAAAGCGACAGCTGTGCTCCTTCACAAGTGGAGGTGTTAAGTGCCGTACACCAAGACGGGGTCCGTAATGCTCGTTCGCAAATGTTTCTTCCTTTCTAGCTTTTACAGCCCGTCAGAACACAGCCCAAATCTCATGGTCGGCATGCGCTGTTAAGGTAATGGTCAATGCCGCTGCTGGTTTTGCATTTAGTCTCCGTCGGTAAGCGACAGGCAAACCGCAAACAGTGGTTCCTGTGGTAGTTCTCGCATGAGAAGGCTATTTACCGCATTTATGGTTCTGCATTATGGGTGGTAGCATTTATAACACAAGCTAACTGCCGCATAACTGCACATAGCAGTGTCAGCTATGCGTTGTAATAAAGAGAGACAAAAACGTTTATACACCTCATAGCGTGTTCGGAGTCTTCATGGGTTGAGTCCCAGGTACAGGACTGCAGCGGCGACAGCGGCAGCTTAGACCTGTTCGAACATAGACAGCTGATCTCCAGATTCTCAGCTGGAGAGCTCTACCTCCCACTGCTCTGGCATAGCATTGATGGACAGGAAAAAAATTACAAAACCACGTGTGTTTTTGGAGTTGCACAGTTTTAGTAGATTAACGTCCCGTTGTTTACGTTAACGTAATGTCAACGAGCGGTTATTGTACTCTTGACGAGCCGGAAAGACCCCAAGGTGGTCGCAATTCTTCCGGACCCTTCCAAAACGGCGCCTACTCCTTGCTTTGTTCTTTCACTCCCTCCTTTATCCCTTCTGTTACGGCGCAGTTCAGGTGTTCACCGGGATGAAACACAGATACTGCGCCATTTCCTGTCCCCAAAAAACAATTTTCATTTTTGCTTGACGATACATGGATTTCACATATCCGCCGAAAGGTGCAGCGAAGGGTTGAACACAGAAACAATCCCACCGAGACTGGAAAGTGGCGGGCTTGGCAGCAGGAAATGGATCAAGGTGCACCCACACGATCTTGCAGGTAGGCCCATACAACCGATGCGTCATGTTATTTGGAAGTTTCTTCTGGGCCAACTTGTCTAAGCGGGGCGTTTAAGGCATGTTTGGCCGAGGTAGACAAGCAGAGATGGCTATGCTTCGGAGAGAGGGACGCCTTGACAATTGCATGGCGTCTTGCGACATCCACGGAAGTAGGCACAGTCTGTAGGAAGGCTGTAGCAGGCATCCAAATTCCTGTAGTCCAAAGTTCCGTGCTCTTCTCGTTCAGTGGGTCGGATCCCCCTCTATACAGGAATTCATTTCCCCTAAATGTCGTGGTGGATCTGGAATTCCAAAGGTGACGCCGGAGGTTGCTTTACTGACGATTCTTGATTCCGGTTTCATTGTGTGTTTCCTAGATGAGAATATGAGCCACATTGACGCGCTCGGTCACAAATGCTTAGGTTTAAATATTGCCCATAAAATGTATAATCAGTGTAGGGGATAGAACATCTGGCGCAGAGATTTATGGAGCTTCTAGGGCGCAAAGAAATGCTGAGTAAAAACTGATCCTAACATTCTGATTATCTCTGGCTATGCAATTAAACGTTCCTAGACGTGCAACACTAGGAAAACAGAAGACAAAGATGTAAAACTGCGTTAATAGTCACATAAAAAAGCTTCATGAGAGAATCATATCTTACGGTGTAGTAGTTGGTATAACTACCGAAAGACGCATGTGATTCTCGAGGGATGCCTTCATATAGGGCACCATACTGACATCAAGCGTCTGGGGTTCCTTAACGGGCGTTGACACCGCACAGCTCATTCGTATTTCTGAAATCTGCCACTTAAAAATATGAGGATTTTGGCCGCCATTTCGGCTGGCCAAAACGTTAACAGATCGGAAGCGGGTGGAGTTGGTGAGGGAACAAACTCGGGTTAATCAAGAGGACGAAATGGGGTTGGGCAGGGCATGTAATGCGAAGGGAAGATAAGCGCTGGTCCTTAGGGGTAACAGAGCGTATTCCAAGAGAAGGCAAGCGTAGCAGGGGGCGGCAGAAAGTTAGTTGGGCGTATGATATTAAGAAGTTTGCGGGGATATGGTAGCTGCAGCTCGTGAAGGACAGGGTTAATTGGAGAGACATGGGAGAGGCCTTTGCCATTCGTCTGCATGGGGATGTGTTTTTATCAACAGTTGCCGAAATCAACAGAAACATATTTTCTTTAATTTAGAGACCTTACTGAAGTAAGCACGTGGCAGTTCCCGCTCTGCAGCTTCTGGAGGCCCCAACAGCCGAAAACATCCATGGACCTGCGAAACAAAAACAAAATGGTACGATTTACATGAAATCTGCCGGCAGCTAAGTTATAATTTCGTGTAACCATGTACTTACGTGCTTTTCTCTGGCCCTAGAAGAGACTAGCACTGTT
Source organism: Amblyomma mixtum (assembly GCF_055824585.1). NCBI lineage: Eukaryota > Metazoa > Arthropoda > Arachnida > Ixodida > Ixodidae > Amblyomma > Amblyomma mixtum. The sequence continues at coordinate 58,414,931 of NC_143013.1, read as the reverse complement.
TCTAGCAGAGGTATACGCCATTGCTGAACGTACACCCGCTTCGATAACACCACAGTGTGATCAGGACAGGAGGTAACCACCAGACCTTTTGTTGTGAACTGTCAGAAAGGATTTTAATCTCGAAAATCCCCTTGTCTGCTAATCTGATGCCAGCTAGACCTGCAGAAACAAAATAAAAATGGCCGCACGAGAGCTTGCAACCCAAGGAGGCGCGAAGAGATCAGCTTTGCTGCCTTCTGCGCGAGAGGTTTGGTTTATGCAGGTTGATCAGCCCAAAGGAACGACGCTATGAGGGATGCTGTAGTGAGGGGCTCCGGAAATTTCGACTATATGCGGTTTTTTAACCTGCACTGACGTAGCACAATACCCGGGCGTCTAGAATTTGGCCTTCACTGGAATTCGACCTTCGCGGCAGGAATCGAACCCGCGTCTTTCGGGTCAGCAGCTGAACACCATAACCACTGAGCCACCGAGGCGGTCGCTACTGCACGAGAGCGCTGTGATACTGCACAACCGATCGTTTAACTGTCACTGTCTGGCGCTGCACATTGCATGACCTAGTCCGTCCACTTTGAGAGCAGAGCTCTTAGGCGCCCGTTCGTCGATTAAGCGGCGTAGGGATCGAAGGCGTAACCGAGTGCGTGGGGAGGGAGAGAAGAGGAGTGCGAAGCGAGCACGAAGAGGCGTTTTCACACTGACGCGTCTGAGCTCAGGGTCCTGGCCCTTCTCTCCCCACGACCTTGGCGAGGCGGCTTAAGTGGACAGACGTTCGGGAAGTCTTATGGAGCTTAAGCCCTCTTGAGAACAGAAAGGGAGGGAGACAGCTTAACGCGTGCTGCGGTGTCTCCCCCTCTCTACGCGCCGCCGCCACCTTGCAGAAGTTTCGGAGTGGGCTATTTAAGAGCGTGTGAGCATTTGGCAGGGGTGTTATGAGGCTCTTGTTGTTCAGGATTCGTTGAAGGAAATAGACAGGCCCCATATCTTTACTTGTACCATCGAGTGTTACCACTCACACAGACGGGCTTTCGTTCAATGGGGCGATTAAGGCTTTCTCCTTAATAGTCTCAGCCAGTTGTTCGTGAAGAAGAGCGACTCAACCGGTGGAAATGCTTCGTCTGCCGTTGCTGCAAAATCAGGTGCGCCAGCAGAGGCTGAGCGCCTCCGAGGCAGCAGCTAAGTGCCACCGCCGAGATGGCCCTGCCGTTTGCGCCGCCGAAGCACAGGCTCGTTGCTGCCGCTGAGAGCAATTTGCGATTAGCAGCGCCGAAGCAGAGAGAGCTGCTGTCAAATTTCGCTTCAGGGAGTATCGTAATTTCTTTCCGTTCGCAATAGATCTAAGAACTCACCGCTATCCCAGTGCCCTGTTAAGGTGCGTTAAGCGGTCCAAACAATTTGTAGTGCGCTGCCACTAAGCAGCGCCAAGGTAAACAATTCGAAGATTTTTGCCTGAATCTTGACTTTCAATCTTTATGCTCGAACCGCAAGTGAAATGAAACACGACGACTTAACCAACGTAGTTCGCATTTGCCCAAGTGAGTTAAATCGGTTTTTTTTTTTTTTGCACCAAAAGGCAGAACAGTTCATTAAGCGTTAAGCGACGTTCAGAGCATGCGTGTGCTACGTTAGCAAGATTTCGTTTGGTGTATAGGGTTTTAACGATCGAAAGCTACTCAGGCTACGAGGGTCACCGTAGTGATGGGCTCTGGAAATATCGATCACTCGGGATTTTTTAAAGTGCACTCACATCGCACAGTAGACGGGCTTCTAGAATTTGGCCTCCATCTAAATTCGACCACTCCAGCCGAGAGCGAACCCGCGTCTTTCGGGTGAGCAGACGAGTGTCATAACCACTGAGCCACCGCGGCGGAATCCTGAGAGAAGGAACTAGTAGCACCGGCGGTTCACGGCTTGAAACGAAATAAATTGGCACGTGTAGGTTCTGACAGATCATTGTTATCCATATGTGACCGTAGGCTTGCTTCTGTTTATTTTTTCCGCGTATTTCATTCCGAAAAACAACGAAAAACAAAACTGTGCTTAAAAAGAGGTACTGTACAAATGATGGTCTTAGTAGAGGGAGGATTGAGGCAAAACAAGCCGTCCCGGGTTACGCAGGCACCTTTGTCTTCATATGAAAAACTTTCTTAATCTCAGCTGACAATGCGAATGGAAACTTGCATATTTCTCATGGACAACCGACTGCAATCTGCACCGCGGGAACCGATATAGCACAGCTGTGTGCATGCGCCCGGAGTGCTTGTGCTCCATCTCACATATCTTGAGTAAAAATGTGAGACACATCGCAAGACTGGAGCAGTCGCTCTACCAAGACTGAAGTCTGTAGCAACGAAATTCTTTCCTCGGCTATCCAAGAGTGAGTGAGTGCATAAAGTTTATTGCCATAAATAGAAAATATGGAGGCATAATGGGACGGCGTGGCACTCAGATGCTTGGGCCCGCGACGTGAGAACGACTTTCTGCAATTTTTCTATAGTTTTCAAAAGCCCATTCCATCGACCTTCCTCGGGAGGTGGCAGTAGGGCGCTTGGGGGTGGATGTTTCGCGCACCCCCTCATATGTTAACCTGTGTTACGGGGACACGGTTGCTACAATTTGGGCAAAAAGGGTTGAGGATAAGCGTCCAACGAGAGTGGCTAAGAAGTGAATGAGTTTGGAATAGACGGAGCAGGGTGGCTTTTGCTGTGTCGAGGTCAGGATGGACGGTAGGGTATATTCGCCGTTATTCTCTGTATAGGTCGGTAATTTCAGCCTAGGTGTGGGGAATCTCCGCCAGGTTGTAAAACGCCAGCAAGTAAACACTATGCGAACAGCAGTTTATATAAAAAAATTGGCTTTTACGAAGCAAAATCACGCAGTAACTATCGCACATATCTCGGCCGTCACCCAAACCACGCCGAAGTGAAGGAGCAGAGGAGTAAGACAAAATAGAAAGGGAGAAACAGGTGCCGTAATGCAGTTCTCCGGAACTATTTCAACACCGGGGATCTTTGACGGCCACTGACATCGCACAACACACGGGCACCTTCTGCGTTTCGCCTCCATCGAAACGCAGCCGCCGCAATCGAGTTCGAAACCGGGTACTCCGGCTCTGAGTAGAGAAGTGTCTTGAGCATTAAGTCATCGCAGTGATTCAGTTTATAAACGCAGGCACTGAATAAGACAAGGAATGCACAAGCTTTCGAAAGGGATATTTGAACCGACAAAACTGCCTGCTTCGTATATGGATGTTGAGATATTAGTCAGCACCCTGTGACTACGGCCAGTATCGAAAGTGACCACCATTTGCATGCTCATGTCTGATCGAATAATGAAGATTGAGCGACAGCATGAAAGCTCCTAGGCGAAATTGTTGACTTCGGCGCTCCCCGGATCGATCCTTAGCCCCGGCAGTAGGTCAGTGGTTGTAATGATCGGCTGCTGATCTGAAAGACGCGGTTTCGTCCCCGGTCACGCCGGTCGCAATTCCATGCAGGTGAAATGCTGAGAGCTCCTGTAGTGAACGATGTCAGTGCACTTCAAACACCTCCAGGCGGTCGAAATTTCCCGGTGCCTTCCATTACAGCGTCCCCCATAGTCTGAGTCGCTTTGGGGTGTTAAACCCCATAAACCAAACCATATCAAATCTCGAACAGTGCACTAGCGTATGCCGAAAAAAAGTACACTTTCGGCATTATATTCCAAAACAAACCTCTTTTTCCCGAATTATAAAAGAAAATCCCTTGAACCGGCAATTCGAGGCACGTTGCTACAGTTGCGTTCATACGCTTGGAAAGGATAGAAAGTTAACGTCAGTGAGCATGCCGTAATGCCAGCCTCGGCACGATCAGTACCTTCCATTAGGCTGGTCACTTCCACCATCCCGCGCCTTAAAATATCGCGGATAGCTAACACTGGCTGAGGACAGATGGCACAGGTGGTGAAGTAGCAGGAGGCACCGTGGAAATGAAACAAATTTACACTGGCCAATGCTGATGAAAAGGCTATATTTTGAATTCGTTCCGCTGCAGGCGTGGTGCTATACGCGAGAGTTCACATCCTAATAAAGTTTATCGCAGCAATACCACAGCATGTTCCTTCTTGCTCAAGATTGCAGTATTCCTGTGTGCTCGTCTGCAATAAAGATGCGAGCTTATAAATCTTTAAACTGTAACGGACAAAGACGAAAAGTCCATTCAATTGTGTTCTAAGTAAAAATTGGAAGCTGTGGCCTTTTTCTGGGAAGTTATGTTTGTCCGGTTACAAGAAAGTACTTGCATTTCAAAATTTTTCCGTCGTTCGATTAAAACCGGTGAATTAACACCAGAAAAGTCTGTGACGATTGATAGATAGCATAGCCTCAAGGATCCAATACGAAAGCTCCCATATCAGTGAACGTAGAGTCTTTGTCATTCTCCTAAGGGTTCCTTTAAGACAAGTGCGACGGAAGTCATCCACTGTGGTCTCAGTCTGCTCTCTGCCCCTTTAAGCTATGCAGAAGCGATGAGGCTAGAGGCCTTCTCTCTAGGCCTCACCTTACTATCCGTCTCTTTAAGTCTTGCTCCAAATGCATGCAAACGCAGAGATTGAAGGTGGCTTTGTGCAGAGGAAGAAAGAACACAGCTCTTGATTCGGCATGCCGTGTATGTACCTTCGTAATGGCGTCAGGATATGTGAAACGCTGAACACTTACTCATCATGAGAGCCCCGATTCCAAAAATGATAAGGGTAGTGAAAGTAGCCAGGACGGCGAGCATAATCAGCCGTTTTGAGCTGCGGAAGGAAAGAGACGAAGTGAGCGCCCTCTTCTGATTAGAGAAATTTCGTGAATGAGAGGGAACACATGCAAACTTGCATGCAGACACGCGGTTGCACCTTAGTACTAAAACTAGATTCAGTAGTTCATTAAATGTGCTCAGGGAGCGGAGCATGTGCTAGAGACAAGGAAGTTCGCACTTCCGATGCCGAATAGAACTCCAAGCTCGTTTTTGTCCATGCAGCTGTTCTGAGAACCCCCGACATTAAAATATGGCCGGGCTTCTCGATTTTGCGAGGCAACACCAATAGCTATCGTGCACACGCTCCTGTAACCATCTTACACCTGACAGGGAGCGCATACCCAAATAAAAGCATAATTGATTATGAAGGTGGATATATTGCACTTGAAACCTAAGATTCATTTATACGGTGGGTGGTCAATTTTTTAAGTGCCGCAAAAGAAACAAATTACGCCTCTTGACCATGACATTCGGCGCACTTCGCAGCTTCAATATCTAGAATAAAATGTAACTCACACCCTGAGGATATTTGAAGGAACATAAAAAAGATCTTCTAACCAATCGCAAGCACTAACCTGAAAAGGTCATAATCTACGTGAGAGCGTTTAGCCATGCATAGTGGTTGTGATTCTGAGTATCAGCTGCTGCCAGCGAATCAACGGCTTCGCCTATATGTTTGTACTGACGCGTGACCGGCGCGGCTAGCGCAACAGGTGCTAAGGTTCGTTTTCCTAGAAGCAAAGTGGCGTTATTATTTTTTTTGGTTAAATACCATCAGAAGAGGAAAGACCAGACAAGGATTCAGATTGAAGCGAAGAAAGCCAGCTTGTTACGGATAGTGAGTGAAAACTTCGAAAGACGCGAAATTTTATTGACAAATAACCCGACTAGCTCCTAAATGAAAGACTGTGCGCAAATACGCGCCTCTTAGCCACACTGCAATGCTTGCGATTTGTTTGCCATCAAATGTTTGTGCGCGATGGCTTCGTTTTCATCTTGGGCACAATCAGAGGTGAAATCTTCACGCCAATGCCTCGCCCAAATCTATTCGCAGATGGAACATTAAATTATTTGGATAAGATGCAACAAGCCCACCTCTCTTTCTGTGCGAGACGAAAAAACCGAATGTTTTTCCAAGGCTTTTTAGCCACACGCGGGATCCACCGCGATCTCAGGTGATGCGATTCACGTGACGTCAGCTTAGTGTTGGAAGGAATAGGTAGCCCGTGGAGCTTACCCGTCGGGAACCGCGGCTTCGACATCTGCACAACAGGATAAGTAAAATGAAAGAAGGCAGTACATAATCAAAATAAAAAAATTACACCAACATGGCTCTCCTCGTCTCAGCCAACTTATCAACTAAAAAGCTTCTCCTGCAATTATCGCCTTAGCAAGACATGTTGTGTTTACAGGTTTGAGTAATTCAGATCCTCCAGCTTCCCTGAAAATAAAATACTTCTTGGTGGTATTAAGAGAGCACCGCAGTGCGTTCAACACAACTCAGTCACGAAGACCACCTCAGAGTCGCTTGATCGCGCTTTACTTCTAAAAGCATGTCAGTTGTAAGAATAGGAGCGACAAAATTCGCCACCTGCGTGCCGTACGCGCACAAATGATTAGTGTAACTGGGCCTGCGCTCTCTATCCTTATACAGAAAATACCAACAGCGAAGATTACGGAGGAAGTGCTTGCGAAACCTTTCACGCCAGCCACAGGCTGTCGAATTCTATGCAGAGCCGAAATACTACAGCTAATTTGTTCCACGTGTACCACTCTGTCTCCCAAATGGCGGCCAATTAACGTGTCTGTTCTCTACTCTCACGCTGACTTACGTTTGTGACTAAATGCTTCATGAGTTGGTGATTTACACTAGAAAATTGCTCGTGGCTAGCCAACAAACTCTCGTTAGCTGCAACGCATTGAATACAGGTGCTTTGTGTAATCTCATGAAAAAATTCAGCCGCCTAAGAGTGAATAACTAATGCTTGTTTACAACGCTTTTCCAGATTCTACACAACAGTTATGAAGGTTCGAGATAGTGTTGTACATTGTTTCGTCAGGTCGCGAGGCGGCCCCACGTAGATTTGAGACTTATATTGAAAACTGAATGTTTCCGGACAAAAACACAGGTCCTCGAAGAGATCGCATTGCTGCCTTGTGGGACATTGGCGAAAGCACTGCGACAGCTCAGAGCATGCTTCTACATTTTGGCTTGTTCAATGAAAAAAATGGATGAATGTCCAGTACTCTTCAATATTTTACTAACAGTTTATTTTTGCCAGTCCCGCACATTTCCTGTTCATGAGGAAGGGCTCTTTAGTGGCTTGACGCTACCTTGCTGAGCTTCGATCAACGCTGGCGACTCTCGGCCGGGAGGGTTTTGTTCCCCTATCATTCGCACATCATGTGTAGGTCCATGACCGGTAAACGCAAGAAAGAATTTTTCTGACAGTAATCACTTATGGTCTGAAAGAAGAATCTAAGCGGCACTTTGGTTGGCAAAGTGTCTCACCCTTGGTGCTGCTTTCTCCCTTGCTCTCGCCTCCGCCCTCCTTGGTGCTCTCGGCAGTTGTCGGGGCAGCAGAGGCGGTCGTAGGAACGGGAACAGCTTGGAAGCAAAGCAACGCGAAAAAGATACGTGTGACCACTCCGAAGAGCTGCTCTCGGTATTTGACCAGTTCCAGTGTCAGCGCAGACAGGCGCTTTTTCCGAGAACTCTTCCTGGACAACTAAGATGTGTCTACAAGGTCCGCATGCCAAGTATGTCCTGAGCGTTACTGTTCTGTACGTGCTGGGTAGAACACATTCACAGCGTCTCAGAAATCAACAGCACAGTTACGCTGACTGCTGGTTGAACTCTGTACTAAAATACCATATACAAAATAGCGCAACGGCACACAGCGACAAGCAAGAACAAACACGAGTGTTATCTTCCAGCAGTGTATTGTGTAGACTGAGTGTGTAGATTTAATCGTTCAGTAACGTGCGTTGACTGCTGTTTTTTACTATGGTCCCTGGGTCTTGTCAAGTTGCGGAGTCCAAATTTTTTCCCCAGAGGTCCTTCAGAGTTATTTGTAACCGCTCTGAGGATAAAAGAATGGCAGTGCTGCACTCAACTGAGTATTGGACCAGTACGGCGGTACCAAGAACTCCCGGTGATGGATTCCTGATGCAAATTTTTTTCTCCACCTACACCAGAAACCTGCCCCTTAAGGCGAGGACTGAATACTCGTGCACGTTTCTTAAGCGTCGGTCATGTTAGTAGTATATTCGCGGCGCCGCGCAAAGGCCGCGAAAGACCGAGCCATTAAGGAACACAGCTTTCGATGCCATATAACGAAAATTTACTACCTTATGCAGTGTTGCTAAAATTATGGCCGATCCATATCGACCGCCAAGTCGGCATCAAGAGAGAATGCGGAGCCCCCCGCCCCCTCCCAAGGAAACGCAAAGCTAGAGGAATGACACACTGCTAAATGAACCAAGTGCTACCAGGCGGTCCCCTTCGAACCGCTCTCTCCAACATGCCGCTCAACCAAGTCTCTCCCTGACGCCAAGCTGCGGCCCTCGTAGGAAGCTGTGATGCATCTCCACTTAAGTGGACGGCAGACTGTCGTTCCCTCCGCCCAAGCCCAGATGGCGCTCAACTCTTCAAGACCTGAAAAGGATTCCAAATAGCGCGTCTAAATGCTGTTAAGAGAAAGTCTTTTATCAGGAGGCAGGCGGCTGCGTATGGACCTATTCAGGCTGGAGAGCGCCGCCCAGGAGCGAGAAAACCTCCTTCCTAACAACTTATCAGCAACTTGAGTTGGTTCAGCAAGTCCGTCAGTCAGCTAAAGCCAGTGGCGCCTTGGACTAGGGGTGCCACCCAAGTTGCTCGAGCAACCTTCCTCATTTTAAATAAAAGTTTTCTCTCTCTCTCTCTCTCCTTCCTAACGCGGTAGGTGGACATATGCGTCGGCCGCTCTGGCCGATAGTCGAATCAGGAAGTGAATGAAGCTTACGTGCTGGCATGGCAAAATCTTCGACGTCGACCGGCTCGGGCTACTTGCTCGCCGTCACTGGAGCTAACACCGCGTGAATGGGGCTGATCAGGCACTGGCTCGCGCCCAGGATCGAGCACCGCGGATCTCCGTCGTCTTCGGGAGAAGGAGCAAGAAAGCACGTGGGGCTCTTGCGAGCATTTTTACTGCAAAACTTCTACTGATGGTAGCAATGATGGCGAAAAACGTTTTAGAAAGTGTGGCTGTGGGACCGGTTCTCTTGGGCGGTATCCACAGCGAAGGCTTGCGATATCTTCTGCTCTCCTGCAACTTCCCTTAGCGTCCATTTATTAAAACTTCGGTGCTTAAAGATTGTCGCGCCGTCCGTGATCAGTAAAGTAATACATTCCAAATTAATACCTTTGAGGCTCAATCAGTGAAACAGATGGTGCAACAAAATCTGTATGTTTGAGAGATCCACAGATAGACAGAGCGAGCAAAAGGAAAACGCTCTTTAGGCGGTAAAAGCGACAAATACAGGCAACTTTTATTCACCTCTTTCAGATGTCACCGCCATACTGATGTCGCCACGGTATCCACTTGGCAGGCCACTATGGACTGCAGGGAAACGAGAGGGCACATATTCTCGTGCTCTTGCTCGAGGAGTCATCAACCAAGCGCAGCCCCACATCGTGCCCGCTTTTTCCCCTCTACCTTCCACATATAAAGAACGACGCGAGTTTCAGCGTCATCAACGGAGTCACTTCCCCCGCTTCATAAGGAATTAGCCTCCTAAGACGCCGTCTGATGGCAGCAGGTATAGACGATCTCTCTTCCAAAAGTCAATGGAGTACATCTCATGAACCCAACATTATAAACCGACGCATGTCCATGGTGTTACTCTCGCCCTACTACAACCTTCCACATTTCGTGTGGATGTGGGGCCGAAATAAATACTCTGCAGACGTGAAAGACGTCTTTTGAGTAGTGGGAGGCGCTGCTGACCAGCCATAACCTGGAGGACCAACGGGCCCTCATCGAAAAGGATCACAGAGCACGTCAAGCCAGTGGAGAATTGAATAAGGACCCCAGCCATGAGCAGAAACAAGTCCAAGTCTTTTTAACATTTTTTTCCCTCGTACGAAGGGATCCCTGGACTAAGAGCCTCAACCGTTTTTGGGAACTGTCCCAACTCTGTCTCAATTAATGATTTAACCACCAATCGCGAGCAGGTCATATTCACGTCGAAAAACAGCGCAAACTAGAAGGAACACACAAGAGAAGGAACACACCATACGCGTGTGTGGTTCTTTCCTTCTCTTCGATGTTCCGTCAAGTTTACGCTGTTTTAGATGAGTATAGCACGTACAATGCGCGACAGAAGAGAGAAGAAAACAACGTCGGTTCAAAGTACAAAGTTCTAGAAGGCTTCTAGAATACTGTGCAGATGAAAGCGACCGCTCGAAAGAATAGATTAATATAACGAGGTGCGAAGTTCGGCACGACCTATGTGTGCTGAAGCGAGCACTGGAATCAATGGATATGTTTTCACACATGCCCAGAATAGTTAACTTGTGAGCATTAATACCCATCCTGAAGGTATACATACGAGTGCTGAGCGTTTCCGACGACTTTGCCACATTGCAGAAAGTCAATTTTTTTTAACGCTCTTCGTAGATGGTCGGAGATCGCAAGTGTACTCTATGGCAGCGAATAATATACGCACTCATTTTCCCACCCTTCGAAGGGCGCTATGCTAATTAACTGCAGCCGTAGCCTGTAACGAACGTGCGTATGCGATCAGCGTCTTACAAGGGAGTGTAATTGGGCGGTATGCAACGCACGATGAGTAGTGGATTGCAGTTTCTGAACAGATTCGGGTTGCTGCTTCAAGTGGGTGAGGTGAAGCAGCAGCTGGTCACGGTGTCATCGATAGCCAACACAACTCAAGTGGAGCATAGACACCGCCAATAGTCGTAGGCTCTGTGCAGCAGGAGTGGCCCAGCTGTTGCAGAAACAGGATGCGGGGGACGAGGCAGATGGGCAGCTTCCAAGAGAGGACGGATAAACAGAACACACATACTCTGGTTGTAGAACGGAATAACGTTTGGGCGTACCATGGGACAAAACATTGGAGGTGATACTAAAAACCAGAAGAGACACATGCTCTCTGCTGAGCGCGCGACGCGATAGCATTAATGCGTTAATGCACGTATGTTGAGGAACTGGTCGTTCTACAATTACGCTCACAGATCACCGTACCCGTGCGGGCGCAGTGGAGCAGGAGTTGAAGATCCGCCAGTGTACTACGATGGCAGATGGGAAGGTTGTAATCATATGACAAGGTCACGTGACCAAGGTGGCCACCGAGCTTGCTTCTCTAGGGATTCTTCTTGCATTGTGACGTCGATGACGACGCTGGTTTTTGTGCGACACAAGAGACTTAACGCTACCGTGTTAAAAACTAGGTAGTGTGCAGTTGTGTGCAGGCTGATTTGCATCTACCACGACCACTGGATTGCTCCGAGATCTCGACTGTGTCTTGTTGGGTATAATGGTATATCCTCCTGAGACCCGTGTATGGCAATTTGTCCAATATATTGGACATTAGCTTTTAAGCCAGTACTCCCGCGCCGAAAGATTCATCTTCATGAAACCCACTTGTTCAATACATTGGACAACTGGTGGCGCCATCTGTGCACCTTTTTTGAAATTAAACTGCTCACTTTCCCGCCAAAACACTTTGAAAACGGCGGCGTTCAGCGGCGCGGCGTTCTATGGCACCTGCCGGAGAAGTAAGTGTTGTTTCTGCAATTTTACCTACTTTGAACGAGTAAATTTTGTTGGATATCAACAAAAATAGAACTGAAAATATGTAGATATCATAATTGTAACTCTACATGACCTAACTTTTCTGTGCTATCAATCTGACTTCACGTGTCCAATACGTTGGACGCTGGGACTCAGCCCGGTTATTTTGACCGCGCTTTTGAGATGGCTTTCGCAATAACTGTAAACGAATAGCGCTGGTATTTAACGGCTGGGGACGAAATAACGTCTTTTTTGTTGTAGGAGACAGGCCTCGCGTTGCTGATGAGACGGCCGAAGCAGTTTTACAAAGATTTGCACAAGCCAACACATCAGTTGGTTGGTTTAGTTGGTTTATGGGGTTTAACGTCCCAAAGCAACTAAGGCTATGAGAGACGCCGTAGTGAAGGGCTCCGGAAATGTCGACCACCTGGGGTTCTTTAACGTGCACTGACATCGCACAGTACACGGGCCTCTAGAATTTCTCCTCCAAAGAAATTCCAGCCGCTGCGGCCGGGATCGAACCCGCGTCTTTTGGGTCAGCAGCCGAGCACCTTAACCACTGAGCCACCGCGGCGGCCTCCAACACATCAGACATTGACCTATCGGACAGCGACGACGACACTATTGTCGATCCAAAAACAGCAAGAAACCCAAGTAACGTCAAGAAGCAAGAAACGTCAAGGAAAAAAAAAAAACAAGAAACAGAGAGTGACAGTGAAGTTGAGTGGAGCCCACCATCAAAGCAAGCTCGACGAGGAGAGACCAACAAAAGTGCCTACCGCTTCCCAAGGCTGTCTGACGCAGCTAACGCTGCGCGCTGCAGGTTTGAGGGGTGCACCATGAAAACAAAGTTTTTTTGCACAAAATGTCAGCAGTTCTGCATAACAAAAGACAGAAGATGCTTCGAAAAGGCACACAGCAAGTGAGCACAGCGAAACTTTTTTATTCAGTTGACGAATATTTTGCTACTTTGACTTTTGTCATAATAAAGTATTTTTTTCGCACAACTTTCACAGCTTTATCTGAAGTATTTTGTGGCACGCCCACTGGGTGGGAAAATACGGCTAGAGTCCTAGTGTCCAATATATTGGACATCGTGCTGAGCTGAAACTATTAGTTCTGTTGAGAAAATATCTCTCACTTTCCACCTTTGTACTCCTACCAGCTTATTCTGAAACCCTACAAAGTTTTTGTGCACTCAAATTCACTTCGGGTCTCAGGAGGATATAGGCAGCTAAGGCCTCTATGCACCAAACACAGTGCTTAGAAAAAATGAGAGTGGCTTAGCTTAGCTATGCCAAGATATACGTAGCGAATGCAGTTTCTTCTACTGGCATTTCGGTAGCGACACGCCGTCGCTGTCGTTCAAAAGCTTGGCGGCGCCACTTCACGAGACGTTCCTTTCGTTCTTCGAGCGTGTCGGCCGCCAACTTTGCCTTTGTCGCCTCGTTCTGAAGTGTCGGTCGGACATGTACCATGGGACGAGAGCTGGATCGGAAGACTAAATTTCACGCAAACTGTACCGCTGCCGTGCCGAGCACGGCGCTCTCCTTCTTATTTGGTGCGCGTCTTAGGAGCGAGAGCTTCTCTTCCGGCTTATATCCCAGCTGCGGCCGCTGCGTCTTATAAACTTCTTTACGTTCCTTACGTGCTTTACGTTCCTTCTTGTCGTCGCCCCATTTGCGCCTTTTCTGTTTCAAACATGGCTACGAAAGAACTAGCCCAAAACAGAGTACTTGTAGTCAAATAGCCCGCAAGTTAGTGCGGTACTTCTCACTCATTTAAATACAAGAGAAGCATCATTGGGCACAATGGTGCAGCTAGGAAACAGCGCATTGATTAGTGGGAAAAAACAGCATAGACGATCAATGAAGCTGATGTGGCCGAGTCTGCGTTAGCAATACTGCTCCCCATCGACGCCGCTGGCGCTGCCACTGGCAGGTTCAGGCCATGGCTGCAGGTGGCATGTTCTTGTCCATCAATCACCGTGAGATACGTTGTAATTCCATTCCACTCTCCCGATTCAATCTAGCAATTAGATTGAAACGCAGGCGTCATCAACATCATCAGCCTGACTACGGCACCTGCAGGTCAAAAGCCTCTCCGGTACCTCTTCAATTCATCTTGTCCCCCGCCAGCGACGGCCGCCGTATCCCTGGAAACCACTCAATCTCACGAACCTACCGGACTTCCTGCCGCCCCCTGCTACGCTTCCCTCTCTTGGATCCAGTCCGCTATATTTAATCACAATCGCTCATCATGCTATTGCATTACATGCTCTGCCCATGATCATTTCTTCTTCTTGATTTCACCTAGGATGTCTTTAATTCTGGTTCGTTTCCTGAGCCTCTTTGCCTTCTTCCTCTCTTTTAACGTTACACCTATTATTTTCCTTTCCATAGCTACGTTGTGCTCCATTTAAGCTGAACCTTTTTCGTTAGACTTCATGTTTTTGCTCTAGAGGAGAGTACTGATACCATACGGCTATTTCATAATTTGCTGCTGAGAGAAATCGGTAAACTCCTGTTCAGAACACGCCTTACCCCCTCTCTACTCTCCCGCCATCTGTCACCTTCGATCCCATCACTATTTACTCTTTTCTAGGTTGCCTCTCTTTTGTCCTCTTTCCAAAAAATATGAGTAATTTTCTCTCTCCACCGCCAATTGTGAAGAAAATGCTCAGACGGACCGGCGAACCGAAGTTCCGAAGTGGAGGTTCTAATGCTCCATAAAAAAAAGAGGTAAAAGAAAATATATTGTAGTGCGAATGAGGCGCAATCAACGATAACCTCTTCAGAAGGCAAAGAAGGCGCGATACATTTCCGAACTAGTTCCCAGATGTTTGCATTTTTCGACCTCTGGGATACACGTCACAGCCAGGTGACCACAGGAGGCAGTAACAGTGGTAAGAAGTACCCAGCGAAGCAGGAGAAATCAGAAACTCAGCACCACATTTTTTGCTGCTCTCATGGTACGATGAAAAAGTGCACCTGAGTGCTAAGCGCAAGTTTTTCGGTTATAGCTTTCATTTTCAGTATTCGGCAGGCTACCAACACTGCAGCGCTGCTAATTTAGAAATGTTTGCGAGTAACCCCGAACCTGGCATCTGTGAAGAAACCATAGCTCAGAGTCTTTACAAATTAGTTTTGAGGAGCAACTTGCACGTGTAAACTAGAAGCACAAGCTAATTACTAAAGACACGGAGCTCCGGAATCTTAACCTGGAAATTTCTTTTCGCTCCTGTCTGAGGGCCATGCTTTAATAACAATAAACAACCGTTCAATGGATGGACGGAAAACATTATTAAGCAAGCCAGTTTCGATCGTCTCAGGGTCTCAGGGCCACCGCACAGCCCTCACATTACGCGCATGCGTACAGGCCACGTAGGGCCATGGCACTGGCACCCCGGTTCACACAGCGAAGTTGCGCCTCCGGGTCATGCGACGCTAGGAGGGCCTCCCATTCCTTCCATGTACCGATGACGGGCTGTCCCTGCGGGGGAGGATCGGCAGGGTAGCCGAAGAGGATGTGGTCCAGGGTGGCGTGCGGTTTTCCGCAGAGAGTGCACTCTGGGGAAACATGGCGGAAGTAGGAGAGACGCTCAGGGGTAGGAAGAGTTCGGGTCTGGAGTCGGCTCCAGAGGATTTGTTGGGAGTGGGGTAGGCGGGGATGGGGAGGGGGATAGAGTCGACGGGCAAGGCGTGCTTGTTGAGTTAGTTCAGAGAACGTGTGTGCCCGCTCCCTCGAGAAATCCCGGCTGGGGTCGCTATTTGCCCGGCAAAAAAATTCGCTGTGGCTTAGCTTGGTTAAGCCCGGCAATTGCGAAAGCAATATCCGTACCTACGCCATGGTTCAGCTGGTAGTGTAGCTGGTGGTGGTGCTTGTGGTTAGACATGTGGCGATGCATCTGTTATACAATCCAATCAAATCCAGTGCAATGCAATCCAATCCAATGTAATCTAATGTAATCTAATCTGATCTATTCTAATCCAATCGAATCAAATCCAGTCCAGTACAATCCAGTCCAGTCAGGCCGCCTTTCATGTGCACCGCCGTCGCACACGGACGGCGCGAGATCGAGAAGCAATGTTAAGCCGCTGCTGGTTGGCACAGCTACTGCTTTCTAGCGACGTGAGTCGAGCCTAATCTCTTCAGCGTAACGCCACAGTCGCGCTCCTAGCGGAGAGCTCAGGAGTTAGGCGCCGGTGGTGGCACCGCCGCGGCTTGCGACGGCGCGAGTCGGTCCCCTTCTCTTTGGCGTGACATCACAACACCTGTTGCGCTCCTAGCGGAGAGCGCAGGTGTTAGGCGCCGGTGGTGTCACCGCCGCGGCTTGCGACGGCGCGAGTCGGTCGCCCTTCTCTGCGGCGTGATGTCACACATGACGTCACACAAAGGTCAACTAAAGGTCAATGGTGGCACCGCCGCGCCACGGCAAAGGCTGAAAGTGCAAGTAGTAAAGCTTTCGCTTTAATAACTCATCGGGCTATGTTATCGGCGGCCTCATTTCCGGGACTGCAAGAGTGAGCCGGCACCCACACGAGCTCAATACTCCTATCGAGATTTAGGGTGCACATTCTCAATACCTGCCACGCGGGGGGATGGACGCGTCCGCGGGCGAAGTTAAGAATGGCTGTTTTTGAATCGCTAAGTATATAAGCTGCATTGGTTTGGGCAATGGCTATTGCTATAGCTGCTTCCTCTGCTTCTTCCGGGGTACAAGGAGGGTCTAGGAAATGGGTAAACGGGGGGGGGGGGGGGGGGGCTGCTGGATGGTAAGCCACAGCTACTGAACGGTCTGGACCACACGCGCCGTCCACCCAGCACACATGCTCTGAAGTGAACAATAAACCACCGTTCAAACAACCAGGAAATTTCTTCAGTGGTATGAGTGCAAACTTCTGAACTCAGGACATTTGTATTCTTTGCTCTCCCAGGCATCTCCAAAAGCCTGAAGACGTGCGAGTATCTGTGCTGCACCTGCTTCACATTTCTGCTTCTATGGCGGCGGTATTTACGGATTTAGGAATCAAGTCTTTTATTCCAAGAATAAATCTCACAGATAAACTGACTACGCGAGATTTCAGCCCGAGGTAACGTCCAGAAAAATCTTGGGCAGTAAGAATCAGCTCACTTACTTTTGCAGGTTTATATTCTGTCAATATTTGTCAACGCTGCAGTTCAACACCCGACTTCGCCCCTCGGCTCGTCGCAAAAATTTTAAACGGCAATTTGGCTCAGCAACATCTCAGAATGCAATCTAAAAAGTAACATGCGCAGCAGTGAGAACGCTAAATCTTTTTTTGTGATGTTCATTCTTAGCTCCACCAAACTACTATCTTACGCATCGAGAAACGCGGGCGTAATACATATGCGCCCTGGAACAGAGCAGAGCGAACGCTTTTATTTGCGTCGCCGGACCTGAGCACGCAACTTGGCTGTGTGATTTGGGGTTCGAGTGCCATGGCGCTACGTGACTTGGACACATGCGCGTAATGTGAGGGCTGTGCGGCGGCCCTCACACCTTGAACGGTCCAAACTCGCTTGCTTGTCAAAGTTTTCGATCCATAGATCTATTGCTTTTATCAATGTAATCAGCCTGACTACGCCACTGCACGACGAAGGCCTCTACCAAAATGAACCGGTTCCTCTATCTACTTCAACAGGAAAACGGCGCAAAAGACGTGGCCAAAAGAGACAAACACGACAGGACCAGCGCCATGTGTTTGTCTCCAGTGTTTGTCTCTTTTGTCCACGTCTTTTTCGCCGTTTTCCTGTTGAATCATGAACCAACTAGCCCAAACAAGTTCCTCTATCTACCCTATCTACGCAAACAACGTAGTCTCTACAGCCCATCTATCGGCTGCCCCCTGCTACGTCTGCCTTCCACTTGAATCAAGTCCGTGACCCTTAATGACCAGCGGTTGTCTTGCTTTCACATTACATCCCTGCCGAAGCCAGTTTCTTCTTTATTTAAACTAAGTTGTCACAAAGAACCCAATGTGGTCGAAATTTCCGGAGCCCTCCACTACGGCGTCTCTCATAGCCTTAGTTGCTTTGGGACGTTAAACCCCATAAACCAACCAACAAAACAGAGTTTATCCATCCCCCGACCCACTCTGCTCGCTTCCTGTCTTAATGATGCACCTGTCATTTCTCTTTCAATATCCTGATTTAAGTTTCTTTCAGTTCAACTCCTAAGTTGTGACAGATATTTTTTCGCTAGGTGGCGCTCCTAAATTTTTTTGCTCAACGCCGCCCCGATAGAGCGTCTGCATTTAGGCACCCAATCCTTACGCCCAATTCCCGGTATTGTGGCTTTGAAGCTTCTGAACCACGCCTAATGTGCCGTCACAGGACAACAATACTGGTTGTCAATAATTATAATTTAAGAATACAGTCTTGCTGTAACTGAGGCTTCGACTATCACGCGGCAGACCACGCGGCTGAAATTTAAAGCCTCAGCTGTGCTCCCTCAGTGTCTCGAAGTCGAGGTGTTAAGTGCTGTACGCCATGAAGTGGCCCGTAATGGTCGGCCGCAAATGCTTCTTCCATTCTATCTTTTACAGTCCGTCAGAACAAAGTCCAAATCTGATGGTCAGCATGCGCTGTTAATGGTCAAAGCCACTGCTGGTTTTGTATGTACTCTCCATCGGTTAGCGAGCGGCAAACCGCCAACAGTGGTTCCTGTGGTAGTTTTCCATGACATGCTGATTTCCCACCTTTATTGTTCTGCGTTATGGCTGGTTGCGGGTATAACGCAAGCTAACTGCCGCGTAATTGCACATAACAGTAGAGAGAAAGGATTATACAGTGCTCATAGCGTCTTGGCGGTCTTTATGGGTGGAGTCTGCAGTAGTGGACACGGCAGCTTGGACCAGTTCGACCACCGAAAGCTGATATCTAGATTCGTAGCTGGAGAACTCTACCTCCCACTGCTCCAGCGTAGCATTGATGGACAGGAAGAAAGTTACAAAACCACATTTCGCACATTTCTACTAGATTAATGTCCAGATGTTTAAGTTCACGTATTGTCAAAAAGTGGTAATTGTACTCTTGATGAGCTGGAAAGATCCCACCGTGGTCTAAATTCTTCCGGACACTTCAACCACGGCACCTCTTTCTTGCTTTCTTATTTCATTGCCTCCTTTATCCCTTATGTTACGCCGCAGGTGTGGTGTCCACCGAGATGCAAGACATTACTGCGCCAGTTCCTGCCCTAAAAAACAATTTTCGATTTTTCTTCATACATGGATTTCACATACCCGCCGAAGGGTGCAGCGATGGTTTGAACACATCCACAATCCCACAGAGACTGGAAAGTGGCGGGTTTGACAGCAGGACTTGGATCAAGGTGGACCACAGGAGCTTCCAGGTAGGCCCATACACCCCATGCGTCATGTTCTTTGGAAGTTGCTTCTCGCCCAACTTATCGAAGCGGCGCGGCATGTTTGGCCGAGGTAGACCAGCAGAGATGGCTATGCTTCGGAGGGAGGGACGCGATGACAACTGCATAGCGTCTTGCGACATCCACAGAAGTAGGCACAGTCTGCAGGAAGGCTGTAGCAGGCATCCGAATTCTTGTAGTAAGAGTTTCCGTGCACATCTCGTTCAGTGGGTCGGATGCCCTTCCATACAGGAATTTATTTCCCTGAAAAGTCCTCTTGGATCTGGAACTCCAAAGGTGAAGCCGGAGGTAGCCTCACGGACGATTCTCCATTCCAGTTTCCTTGTATTGTTCCTAGGATGAGAATATAAGCCGCAATGACGCGCTCTATCGTGACGTCTTAGGGTGAAATACTGGCCATAAGATGTATAGGCAGTGAATGGGATAGAACCACTGGCGCAGACATTTATGGAGTTTTCTAGGGCGCAAAGAAATGGTTAGTAAAAACTCATTCTAACATTCTTATTGGCTCTGGCTAAGCAATTAACAATTTCTAGACGTGAAACATTATGAAAACAGGATACAGAGATCTAAAACTTCGTGTATGGCCACATAAGAAAGCGTGATGAGAGAACCATATCTTAGGGTGTAGTAGTTGGCATAACTACCCAACGATGCACGTGATTATCGAAGGATGCCTTCGTACAGGGCACCGTACTGACTTCAAGCGCCAGGGGTTCATTAACGGGCGTACAAACCGCACAGGCCCTTCGTATTTCTGAAATGTGGCCACTTATAAATTGACCATTTTGGCCACCATTTCGGCTGGCCAAAACGTTAGAGATCGGAAGCGGGCGGTGTGGGTGAGGGAACAAATGCGGGTTATCGACATCCTAATCGAATTCAAGAGGAAGAAATCGGATTGGGCAAGGCATGTAATGAGAAGGCAAGATAACCGCTGGTCGTTAATGGTATCGGAGCGGATTCTAAGAGAAGGCAAGCGTAGCAGGGGGTGGCAGAAAGTGTGGTGGGCGGATGAGATTAAGAAGTTTGCGGGGATACGGTGGCTGCAGCTGGTGAACGACATTATTAATCACAGAGACATGGTAGAAGCCTTTTGCATACGTCTGCATGGAGATGTGTTTTTTATGACCAGTTCCCGAAATCAACAGCTACCTATTTTTAAGTTAGACATTACCGAAGTAAGCATGTGGCAGTTCCCGCGCTGCAGTTTCTGGAGGCCCCAACAGCCGAAAACATCCATGGACCTGCGAAACAAAAACAAAATGGTACAGTTTAGATGCAATCTGGCCGCAGCTAAGTTAAAATTTCGTGTAACCTTGTGCTTACGTGCTTGTCGCAGGCCCTAGAAGAGACTCGCGCTGGTTTTGACAGAGGAGTACGTGATGTCTGAACGTACACCAGCTTCGGTAACACCACAGGGGATCAAGACAGGAGGTAGCAACCAGACCCTCTCTGTAGTGAACTATCAATAACGCTCTTAATCTCGACAAACCCCTTGTCTGCCAATCTAAAGGCAGATAGACCTGCCGTAGCATATTAAAAATGGCCGTGTCTGGGCCACATCTGGGCTTCCAAAACAAGGGGGCGCGAAGAGACACTACCTACTGCGCGAGAGGTTTGGTTTATGCAGGTTGAACGGCCCAAAGGGACCGACGCTATGAGGGATGCTGTACACTAGGTAGGATGCTGTAGGTGGTTGCTACTGCACGAGAGCGCTATGCTACTGCACAACCGATCGTTTAACTTCCACTCTCTGGCGCTGCGCTTTGCATGACGTAGTCCATCAGCTTTTAAAACAGAGCTCTTAGACGCCCGTTCGTGGATTACGCAACGTAGGCGTCGAAGGCGTAACCGAGCGCGAGGGGAGGGAGAGAACAGGAGGGCGAAGCGAGCGCGAAGCGGCGTCCTCACACTGGCGCTTCTAAGCGCAGGGTCCTGGCACTTCTCTCTCAACGACCTTGGCGAGGCGGCTTACGTGGACTGACGTTCGGGAAGTCTTAAACAGCTTAAGCACTCTCGAGAACAGAAGGGGAGGGAGACAGCTTAACGCGTGCTGCCGTGTCTCCTCTTTCCGTGCTGCCGCCATCTTGTAGAACGAGTGGGCTATTTAAGAGGTTTTGAGCATTGTGCAGGCTCTTATGCGGTTGTTGGTCAGGATTCGTCGAAGGAAATAGACAAGCCGCAGATATTTACTGGTAGCATCGAGTGCTACCACCCACACCCACGGGCTTTCGGTCAATGGGGCGAGTAAGGCTTTCTCCTTAATCGTCTCTGTCGCACGGGTGGAAATGCTTCGCCTGTCGTTTCTGCTAAACGAGGTGCTCGAGTAGAGGCTCAGCGCCACCGAGGCAGCAGCTAAGCGCCGCCACCGAGAGGACACTGCCGTTCGCGCCGGATTAGCACAAGGTCGCTGCTACTGCTGAGAGGAAGTTGCCATTAGCGCCGCCGAAGCGGAGAGAGCTGCGCTCAAAATTCCCTTTACAGAGTATCGTAATAGTGCCCAGAATTTCTTTCAGTGCACAATCGATCCAAGAACACACTGCTATCCTTAATTCCCTCTTAAAGTGCGTCCTAGCTAAGCAGCGTCCAGTAATCATTTCTCAGATTTTTACCTGAATTTTTGCCTCGAACCGCAAGCGAAATGAAACGCGAGGATTTCCCCATGCAAGCTATATCGGTTGGTGTTTTTTTTTTTTTGTACCAAAGGCAAAACAGTTGATTAAGCGAGAAGCGACGTTCAGAGCATGCGTGTGCTACGTTAGCAAGATTTCGTTTGGTGTATAGGGTTTTAACGATCGAAAGCTACTCAGGCTACGAAGGTCGCAGTAGTGAAGCGCTCCAAAAATTTCAATTTCGGGGTTCTTTAAAGCGCACTGACATCGGACAGGAGATGGGCTCCTAGAAATTGGCCTCCATCTAAATTCGACCGCTGCAGCCGTGACCGAACCCGCGTCTTTTGAGTGAGCAGCCGAGCGCCATAATGAGCCACCGCGGCGGAATCCTACAAAAAGAAACTAGCAACAACTACGGTTGACGGCTTGTCACGAAATAAATTGGCACGTGTTGGTCCTGATATATCATTGTTATCCTTATGTGACCGTAGGCCTGCTTCTGAAAAACAACGGCTAGTTCCAACTTTGCTTAAAAAGAGGTGCTGTACAAACGATAGTCTTAGGAGAAGCCGGATTGAGGAAAAACTAACAAGCCTGTCCTATGTAACGCAGCCATATTTGTCTTCAAGTGCAAAACTTTCTTATTCTCCGCGGACAGTGCGACTGCAACCTTGAATTTTTCTCTTGGACAACCGACTGCAATCTGCACCACGGGAATCCATATAGCACAGCTGTGTGCGCGCGACCGGAGTGTTTGTGCCCCATCTCACATATCTTGAGTAAAAATGTGAGACACATCGCCAGACTGAAGTCTGTAGCAACCAAAAGTCTTCCTTGGCAATCCAAGAGAGAGTTAGTGCATGAAGTTTATTGCCATCAATAGAAAATAATGAGGCATAATTGGCGCGGCGTAGCACACAGAAGCTTGGGCCTGCGACGTGAGAGCGACTTCTTGCGATTTTCCGGAAGTTGTCAAAAGTACATTCCATCGACCTTCCTCGGGAGGTGGCAGTAGGGTGTTTGCGGGTGCTTGTTTTGCCCACCCCCATAATATGTTAGCCTGAGTTCCGGGGGAACCGTGTCCACAATTAGTGCAAAGAGGGTCGAGTTCACCGCTGGTGATAAGTGCCAAAGGAGAGTGGCTAAGAAGAATGAGATTGTAATAGACGTAGCAGGATGGATTGTGCACTGTCGAGGTCAGAATGGGGGGTAGGGCATATTCGGCATTGTTCACTCTATGGGGTGGTAATTTCAGCCTAGGTGTGGGGAATCTCCGCCAGGGTCTAAGACGGCAGTAAATGAACACTATTTGAACGGCAGCCTATATATATATCGGTTTTTACGAATTAAAATGACGCAGTAACTATCTCATATATCTCCGTCGCCACCTAAACCGCGCCGAAGGGAAGGGACAAAGGAGGAAGACGAAATAGAAAGGAAGAAAGAGGTGCCGTAATGGTGTTCTCCGGAACTATTTCAAGCACCTGGGGATCTTTGACGTGCACTGACATCGCACAACACACTTTCACTTTTGGCGTATCGCCTGCATCGAAACGCAGCCGCCGCAATCGAGTTCGAAACCGGCTACTCCGGCTCTGAGTAGACAGGTGTCAACCATTGAGTCATGGCAGTGATTCAGTTTATAAACGTGGGCAGTGATTAAGACCAGGAACGCGCAAGTTTTCGAAAGGGTTATATTTAATGTCGACCACCTGGGGATCTTTAATGTGCACTAAACGATCCTCCACTACGGTACTTCTTCCTCTCTTTTTTCTTTCACTCCTACCTTCCTACTTTCCCTTACGGCGCGGTTCAGGTGTCCGCCGATATAACTGAGACAGATACTGCGCCATATAATTTCCTCAAAAACGAATTCACCAACCGACATAACTGCCTTCTTCGTATATGGATGTAGAGATACAGTCAGCACCCTGTGGCTACAGTCAGTATCGAAATAGACCACCTTTTACATGCTCATGTCTGATAAAATAATGAAGACTGAGCGACAGCATGAAAACTCCTAGGCTGAATTGTTGACTTCGGAGCGTCCCATATCGAATCTTAACTCCCGCGGTAGGTCAGTGGTTGTGATGATCGACTGCTGACCCGAAAGACACGGTTACGTGCCCGGTCACGCCGATCGCATTTAAATGCAGGTGAATTGCCTGGGGCTTCTATTCTGTAAGATGTCAGTGCAGTTCAAAGAACCCCAGGTGGTCCAAATTTTCCGGTGCCCTCCACTACGGCGTCCCCCATAGCCTGAGTCACCTCGGGATGTTAAACCCTATAAGCCAAACAATAACGAATCTCGAAGAGTGCACTAGCGTATGCGGAAATAAAGCACACTTCCGGGATTATATTCCCCAAAAAAACCCTTTTCCTGAATTATAAAAGAAAATCCCTGGAACCCAAAATTCGAGGCGAGTCGCTTCGTAATGTTCAGAAGTGAAGAAGTAAAGTGTATTACGCTTTGAAAGGATAGAAAGTTGACCTCAGTGAGCATGCAGTAATGTCAGCCTCGGCACAAACAGTACCTTCCATTAGGCTGGTCACTTCCACCATCCCGCGCCTAAAAATATCGCGGATAGGTAACACTGGCTGAGGACAGATGCCAACGGTGTTGAAGTAGCAGGAGGCACCGCGCAAATGCAAAACCTCCATTCTGGCCAATGCTGATGCGCAGGTTATATACTTTGAATTCGTATAGGCGTGGTGCTGTACGCGAAAGTTCACATCCTAATAAAGTTTACAGCAGCATTTCCACAGCTTTTTCCTTCTTGCTCAACATTGCAGTATTGCTGCCTGTTCGTCTGCAGTAAAGTTGCGATCTAATAAATCTTTAAACTGTAACGGACAAAGAGGACAATTCCATCCAAATGTGTTGTAAGTAAAAAATTTGAATTTGTGGCCTTTCGCTGTGAAGTTATGTTTGTCAAGTTAAAAGAACGTATTTGTTTGAGAGAAAACTGCACTGCAAAATTTTTCCGTCGTTTGATTAAGACCGGTGAAGAAACGCCAGAAAAGATTGACGATTGATAGATAGCATAGCCTCAAGGATCCGATACGAAAGCTCCGATATCAGTGAACGTAGCTGTCATTCTCCTTAGGGTTCGTTTCCGACAGGAGCGACGGAAATCATCCACTGTGATCTCACTCTGCTGTCTGCCTCTTTAATCTATGCAGAAGCGGTGAGGCTGAAGGTCTTCACGTTAGGCCTCACCTTACTATCTGTCTCTAAGTCTGGCTCCAAATGAATGGGTACGCAAAGGTTGGAGGTGGCTTTGTGCAGAGGAAGAAAGAACAGAGGCCTTGATACGGCAAGCTGTGATACGGCAAGCTGTGTGATACGGCAAGCTGTGATACGGCAAGCTGTGCCTTAGTAATGGTGTCAGGATATGTGAAACGCTCAACACTTACTCATCATCAAGAGAGCACCGACTGCACCAATGGTAAGGATAGTGAAAGTAGCCAGGACGGCGAGCATAATCAGCCGTCTTGAGCTGCGGGAGGAAAGAGACGAAGTGAGTGCACTCCTTCTGATAAGCGAACTTTCGTGAATAAGTTTGAAAACATGCACACTTGCATGCAGACACGCGGCTATAGCTTATTACTACAACTAGATTTACCACTTCCTTAAATGTGCACAGAGAGCGGAGCATATGCTAGAGACAGGAAAGTTCGCACTTCCGATGCCGAATACAACTTCAAGCTCGTTTTTGTACATGCAGCTGTTCTGGGAACTCTGATATTAAAATAAAACATAACCGGGATTCCCGATTTTGTGAGGCACCACCAGAAGCTATCGTGCACACGCTCTCGTTACCACCTTACACCTGACAGGGAGCGCATACCCAAATAAAAGCATAACTGATTATGAAGCTAGATATATTGCACATGAAACCTATGATTCATTTATACGGTGGGTGGTCAATTTTTAAATGTCGCATTGGAAACAAAGTACGCCTCTTGCACTTGACAGTGTGCGCACTTGGCAACTTCAATATCTAGAACAACATGTAACTCACACCCTGAGGATACTTCAAGCAACATTAGAAATATATTAAAATCAATCGCAAGCACTAACCTGAAAAAGTAATAATCTGCGTGAGAGCGTTTAGCAGCGCATTGTAGTGGCGATTCTGACTATCAGCTGCCGCCAGTGAATCAACGCCTTCGCCTATATGTTTATACTGACGCGTGACCAGCGCGGCTCGGGACAACGGTTGTGAAGGTTCATTTTCGTTGAAGCAAAGTGGCGTTGTTAAAATAGGCACCTGCTAGCCACACTACACTGAGTGTGATTTGCTTGTCACCAAAAGTTTTTGCTCGATGGCTGCGTTTTCATCTTCAGCACAATCGCAAGTAAAAGCTTCACGCCAAGGCTCGCCCAAACCCATTCGCAGATAGAATATTAAGATTATTCGGATAAGATGCAACAAGCCCACCTCTCTCTCTGTGCGGAACGAAAAGCCGAATGTTTTTCTGAGGCTTCTTAGCTACACACGGGATGCACAGCAATCTCAGGCGATGCGAGTCACGTGAAGTCAGCTTAGTGGTGGAAGGAATATGTAGCCCGTGGTGCTTACCGGCCGGGAACCGCGGTTTCAACATCTGCGCAACAGGAAAAGTAAAATGAAAGAAAGCAGAGCATAATCAAAATAAAAAATTACACCACGATGGGCCTCCTCGTCTCATCCCTCTTATCAACTAAAAACCTTGTCCTGTACCAATCGCCTTAGCAAGGCATGTTGTGTTCACTGATTTCATTAATTCAGATCCTCTAGTTGCTTTGAAAGGAGAAGCCTTCTTGGGGGTACGGAGAAAATAGCGCAGTACATTCAACACAGCTCAGTCACAGAGACAGCCTCAGAGTCGTTTGATTGCGCATTACTTTTAAAAGCACGTGAGATGCAAGAATACGAGCGAAAAAGTTCGCCACCTGCGTGCCGTGGGTGCAAAAGTGATCAGTATAACTGGGCCTGTGTTCTCTGTCCTAATACAGATAGCACCAACAGCGAAGACTGCGGAAGCAGTGCTTGCGAAAGCTTGCACGCCAGACACAGGCTGACGTATTCTACGCCGAGCCGTAATACTACAGCTAATTTCTACCCCTGCTACCACCCTGTCTCTCTCTAAAGTGGCAGCCAGTTAACGTGTCTGTTCTCTAAGCCCACTTTGACTTACTTTTGAGACTAAACGCTTCATGAGTTGGCTATTTACACTAGAAATTGCTCGTGGCTAGTCAATAAACTTTCGCTGGCTTCAACGCAAAGAATATAGGTGATTTGTGTAATCTCATGAAAAATTTTAGCAGTCTCAGAGCGAGTAACTAATTATTATTCACAACGCTTTTCCAGATTCTACACAGCAGTTATGAATTTTAGAGATAGGGTTGTGCATCATTTGGACAGGTCACAACGCAGCAGCACGTAGATTTGAGCCTTATATTGAAAACAATGTTTCCGCACAAAAACACACGTCCTCCAATGGATCGTATTGCTGCCTTATGAAAGTTGGGCGAAAGCACTGCGAAAGCTCAGAGCATACTTCTACATTCGGGCTTGTTCAATGGGAAAAATGGATGAATAACCATTATTCTTCAATATTTTACTACCAGTTTATTTTTTACAGTCCCGCACATTTCTTGTCCATGAGGAAGGGCTCTTTAATGGCTTGACGCTTTCTTCCTGCGCTTCTTTCAACGCTGGCGGCTCGCTGCCGGGAGGGCTTTATTCCCCATTCATTCACACGTTCAGTGTAGGTCCATGACCAGTGAATAAAATCGCTTATCGTATGAACGAAGAGGTTAAGCGGCACTTCAGTTGTCGAAGCGTCTCACCCTTGGTGCCGCTTCCTCCCTCCTTCTCGTCCTCGTTGTCCTCCTCATGCGTCGGGTCCTCAGAGGCGGCCGCAGGAATGGGAGCAGCTTGGTAGAAAAGTAACGGGAAAAAGATGCGTTATACCACTCCGAAGAGTTGCTCTCGGTATTTGACCAGTTCCAGTGTCAGCGCTGAGAGGCGCTTTTTCCGAGAACTCTTCCTGGACAACTTTGATGTGTCTACAAGGTCCGCATGCCAAGAATGTCCTGAGCGTTTCTGTTCTGTACGTTCGGGGTAGAACACATTCATAGCGTCACAGAAGTCAACAGCACAGTTACGCTGACTGCTGGTTGAACTCTGTACTTAAATACCATATACAAAATAGCCCAACAGCACACAGCGACAAGAAAGAACAAACGCGACCGCTAACTTCCAGCAGTGTATTCTAGTCCGCGAGGCAGTAAATGTTGATGAAGTGGTTGTACACTGCGCGGGCGCAGGAGAACATATTCTTGTTTTCTATGTCTAATTCTTTACAAGATTAGTCCAAGAGGGTTTTGCGAGGCTTTTGTCACTTTTTGCGATGCACATTTCACTTAAGCTATCTATGACTCCTGCTTCATTGATTTCTCAAATTCAACAGCACAGTTACGCTGACTGCTGGTTGAACTCTGTACTAAAATACCATATACAAAATAGCCCAACAGCACACAGTGACCAGCAAGAACAAACGCGAGCGCTAACTTCCAGCAGTGTATTCTAGACCACGAGGCGGTAATTTTTGATCAAGTGGTTGTAATTGGGCGGACGCAGAAGAACATTTTAGTGTTTCTTAGTCTAAATATTAACAAAATTACTCCAAAAACGTTTTGCGATGCATTTGTCACTTTTAGCGATGCACTTCTCACTTAAGCTATCTATGACTCGTGCTTCAATGATTTCTCAAATAAGTTTGCAAGCGTTCCTAGTGCTGTCATTGCATGTTCCATAAATAGGCCTGCACTTCAGCATGCACTCTCATCGCAGAGCGCCGCACGGGCGCCGAAGGAACACCGGCTGCGCTCGCAGCGAGCGGACGGATAACAAAACGAAATATTTATGGAATCACTGTGCTTCAGAAAACATTTTGCGTTATTTGGCGAACGTTGACCCACGGACAATAACAAAGAAACTATTCCCGAAATACGGCATCATTAGACTCATGCACAGTTATGAACATCACTTGTTAAACTGGCTCTATTTTTACTCCTCCGAATCTGCGCAATTCTTTGAACTTGTGGCATCGTTACAGCCATGAACAAAATATTTTGCATTAGAAATACTCTATACCGGTTTGTTCCCTATTTCCGTACAAAATACAAGTTTCATTCCTTAAAACATCACCTACTATCAGTTATCAACAAATACCGAAAATAGGCTTTTTCATCTAAGAAACAATTTAGATTTTTTTGTAACCTCAGCTGAAACGATGCGCATCACCCTGATATGCTGAAAGGTATTATTTGTCTATGATTTGTGATTATAACTCGCTAAATGAATTCAATTGTTCTGTATTATATGCTTCCGTATTGTAATAGCTTCGCTTTCATGATGTGTGTGTTTGACACTAATATCTTTCTACACGTTCTTTGAACTTTGCCTAGTGTGTAGTTTTTATCGTTTAATAACCTGCGTTGACTGCTGTTTTTTTCTATGGCCTCTAGGCGTTGTCAAGTTGCTGAGTGCAAGCTTTAGCCCAGAGGTCGTTCAGAGTTGTCTGTAACCGCTCTGAGGATAAACGAATGGCAGTGTTGCACTCTACAGAGTATTGGACCAGTACGGTGGTGCCAAGAACGCCTCGTGATGCAACCCTGATGCAACTTTTCTTCTTCACCCACACATGAAACCTGCCCTTGTAGGCAAAAAGATAATTTGTAGAGTATAAAAAAGAAGATGCGTGGACTGAATACTCGAGCACGTTTCATAAGCGTCGGTCGTGTTGATAATATATTCCAGGCGCAGCGCAAAGGCCGCAAAACACCGAGCCATTGAGGAGCACAGCTTTCTCTGCCATGTCAAGAAATTTTACTATCTTATGCCGTGTTGCTTAAATTATGGCCTATCCATACCAACCGCCAAGTCGCCGTCAAAAGGGACCGCGGAGCCGGCCAAAAAAAACGCAAATATTAGGAGAAAGACACACTGCTAAATGAACGAAGTGCTACCAGGCCATCCCCTTCGAACCGCTCTCGCCCACATGGGGCTCAGCCGTGTCTCTCGCTGACGCCAACCTGCGGCCTACGCAGGAATCTGTGATGCATCTCCACCACAAGTGGATGGCACACTGTCATTCGTTCCGAGGAAGCCCAGTCATTCCTTCCGCGGAAGCCACTTAACTCCACTTATCTCCCAGATGGCGCTCAACCCTTCAAAAACGGGAAACGTTTCCAAATAGCGCATCTACATGCTGTTACGTGCAGGCCTTCTAACAGGAGGCGACTGCGTATACGCCTATCCAGGCCTTAAAGCGCCGGCCAGATCTTTCAAGCTCGAGAGAGCACGAGCGCTGTCCCAGGCGCCTCTTGCGCCATATTTGTCCAGCGAGGCAAGCTCATTCCTAACGCGGTAGGCGGACATATGCGTCGGCCGCACTAGCCGATAGTCGAATCAGGAAGTGAAGCTTACGTGGTGCCATGGCAAAATCTTCGACGTCGACCGGCTCGGGCTACTTGCTCGCCGTCGCTGAAGCTACCGCAGCGTGAATGGGGCTGATCAGGCAATGGCTCGCGCCCTGGATTGAGCAGCGCGGATCTCCGTCGTCTTCGGGAGAAGAAGCAAGAAAGCACGTGGTGCTCTTGCGAGCATTTTTACTGCAAAACTTCTACTGATGGTTGCGATGATGGCGAATAACGTTTTAGGAAGTGTGGCTGCGGGACCAATTCTGTTGAGCGGGATCCTCAGCGAAGGACTGCGATATCTTCCGCTATCCTGCAACTTGCCATAGGGTCCATTTGTTAAAACTTTAGGGCTTAAAGGTTGTCGTAACGTCCGTGATCAGTAACGTAATCCGTTACAAATTGCCAACCTCGTGGCTCAGTCAGTAAAACTTATGCAGCAACAAAATCTGTATATTTCAGAGATCCGCAGATAGATAGAGCGAGCAAAAGAGAAACGCTCTTCAGGCGATAAAAGCGACAAATAGAGGCAACCTTTATTCTCCTTTTTCAGATATCGCCACCATACTTAAGCCCGCCATAGAAAAATCCACTTGGCAGGCCACTTTTCACTGGAGGGAAACGAGAGTGCAGATAATCTCGTACTCTAGCTCGAGGAGTCGTCAGCCGAGCGCAGCCCCGCATCGTACCCTCTTTTTCCTCTCTATCTTCCACATATAAAGATCGCCGTGGGTTTCAGCGTCTTTAACGGAGACACTTCCCCCGCCTCATAGGGAATTCAGCACCTCAGACGCCGTCTGATGGCCGCAGGTACAGACGAACTCCTTTCCAAAGGTCCATAGAGTACATCTCATGCAGCCAACATTATAAAGCGACATATGTCCATAGCATCACGCGCCTCCTCCACATTTCGTGTGGATGTGAGGCCGAAAGGAACGCTCTGCAGACGTAAAAGACGTTTTTGAGCGTTGATAGGCGCTGCAGACCTGCGATAACCTAGATGAAAAACAGGCCTTCGTCTAGCAGGTTCACAGGGAAGCTCAAACCAGTGGAGCGCTAAAATAAGGACCCCACCCATATAAGGTCAAACAAGCCGAAGTCTTTCTAACAATTTTTGATGTGAAAACAATAGTCAAAGCGAGACCTCAGGTGGCCGCCCTGACAGGCTGACCTTGTTTGCATTGGTCGAAATGGTATGATGTCTCAGTGCGCGAATTTAAAACGGGGCCAATTGTACTTTGGCTTGCAACCATCCAACAAATTAAAGAGATCGTGTAGTGATGCTTGAAGTAAGTAGGACTTAGTTTAGTTAAACCTAGTAGGAAATTGGTCGAGTTCGTGAATCGAACCACGGCCTCCGGAGTGCAAGACGAGCATGGTAACCACTCCGCCATGCCAGCTCGATGGTTTGGAATGAACAAAGGCGCGTGGCCGGCACTACAGTACGCGTTAGAGATCTCCAGCCGGTCGGAATTGTTGATGAGTAAGCATTGAAGGCTATGTTCGCGATTTCGTGTCATCAAAAGAGCTTGTCCGCACGATTCCGTCCGATCGAATGGGTTTATGCAAAGCAGAATGGTACGATCGGATAGAGCAAAAAATCTCGTATGGGAATGCAGAGGGTTGAGGTGGGTTGGTTAGTTAATTAATTAGGGCCAAAAATGTAAAAAAGTGGCCAGGGCCGGAGGAAAAGTAGGTCAATTTTGAAAACGCCGCAAGTGTGACATCTCGTGACCGGAAGTAGGGGCCGAGCCAACGCATAGCCCTAAATTTGAAAATGAAGCGTGGCGCTAAGCTTGAAATCTCAGATAGGCAATCGATGGAACTTGATTAAGTAAGAATTGCGTTATAGATAAGCTATCCATAACTGTTCAATAAACCATCGACATTCGGTTTGAGGGTCTCGACTTCCGATCCCGAGTCTCAGTTGACGGGAAAAGTGTACAAGTGTTGCGTCGACGACTTGGTGTCACGAAGTAGGGTGTGACGTCATAAAGTGCGACGTCACGCTTACGCGTTTGTCCAATTCCAGTGACGCAGAGATCTCTAGTGTTTTTACGGAATACTCCCCTTCAGCACCTCTTTCTTCGTTTCTTCTTTCAACCCCTACTTTATTCCTTTCCTTATAGCGTGGTTCCGGTGTTCACTCGTGGTTTACTCGTGGCGTGGTTCCGGTGTTGCCACTCATTAGCCATGTTTCTCATACAATCTCAGTGCTTTCTGCTTAGTTTTTAGATTGTTACCTCCCGAGCCCCGGGGATAATCCCCTGTTCACGCCTGTATTCAGTTTTGCCTGTCTTTTTGTATATGTCGTTGTTTTTTATTATTTATCCCGCTTTCCCGAAATACTGTGCCGCAACATTAGCCTCTGTTAATTTTTTTGTCTCTGTTACATTCTTTCGAACTGTTTGTTACGTATGTTGCACTGTTTTTTTTCCACTGCATCACTCCCCCTCTGTAATGGCCTATGGGCCAAGAGGGTAACTTGAAATAAATAAATAAATAAATATGTGAGACAGTTACTGAGCCATTTCGGTAGCTCAAAACCAATTTTCATTATTTTTCCCCGTGGTATGCTAATCTCTCTCTCTTCGGTACTCTATACGTGGCGGAAAATTTATCATCGCCAAGAGCCATAACAAGAACGTCTTAGCTGAATACTCGCAATTTTTTTTTTAAATTTTCATTAACCCGCATATTTATATCGTGAGCCATATATGCAGGAAAGCGTATTCGGTCGAAAAGCTGGAGCCGTACGCCTCCGGCGTTTTATATTAAGCTTTTCAAGTTTCAGTTCACCATGTGCCTGAAATTGTTTTTTGTCGCAACTTCGATGCCTTCCGAGAACATACACACGATTAATGCGAAATACAAAAATAGAAAGAAGCGAAGCAACACCCGTAGTGCAGCCGCGATTAGGCGACTGGATGGAATGAGTTCGTCGGGAGTCCTATGCTCTCAATATTTTCTCAGAAGTAGGACACGGTTTTCATAAAATTTTCCGCGTTGAAGGATTAAACGTGAGCTAAATGGACAGTACCTGCATTGAGCTGCGCATGAAATACACAAACATATGCAAAATCTTCGTGCACAACTCACTGGGGAAAACTCCACTAAAGGAGTACGAATCACGTGCCTGCAAACTGTGTTGTCACAACGAAGGCCAAAGCAGACCTGCCCAATTAATCAGTGCTGAAAACGAGGAAGGCACAAAAAAGCGGCTATCTACGGCAGTGTTTGATTGTGCTACCTTAAGTTCATTACATTCGCTTATTAGTTCCACGGAGCTCTTAGTGCCACGCAGCTCCTTTTTGTTTATGGTGGTGTTAGAGAACTCGAAATACAGACACAAATGAGATCCAAGGAAGGTAGTAAGCGTCAGAGGGGAACTTTGTTTGGTCCAGTGGCGTTGTCCTTGTCGGCGACCTTGTGGCCACGCCGAGGCAAAACACAGACCCAACATCTGGGTGCCCATTTCCGCCATCCGGGTGCCGGAACGGGATAAGCCGGGCAGCGAACGAGATTTAACGTGTCGAGGTCACCGCTCTCTAAGCCCTCGTACAGGACCTGCATAGAAACGCTACAACAACGGCTTCGGCTCCGTCCCTAAGGATGGCGCCACGATCCGACACACACACGCGCATTGAAGACCGCCTTACAATGGTCGCCAGTCAATTCGGCATCAGTTTCAAGCGCGTTCGGGCATTTCTAATTAAGCCTGTCGCTGCGCTCCGGTGTCGGCTCACGGCGTTTCTTCCTTTTGGCATGCGGATGTATACACGCTAGGGGAGCACTCTAACGCGCTACTTCGCCTACATTCTTGAAAAGCCTCTGTAACGACATGGCCACGTACACTTCTGCATCGTTTTGCATGTCAATGCCGTCACCTTCACAGCTGCTTGAGCCGAGCAATGGAGCTTGGCGAAAGGAGAGGTAGGAAGCGTATTGCGGAAAGCGATCGCTTTGCGATGCATACGCCACAGCAGAAGACTTCTTGCCCCTGCCGACATTTACCCCTGCCGTGATTTTTCGGCCGCTCACTAAGGTGACAAGGCTGCCGCGGACCTCAACTACCTACTTAAGACTGCACATTTGCGGACAGTTGCTTCGACGCGGCAAGAAGAAAAACCTACGACAGACGCTGAGCGCGGTCCCTATTGGCAGAAGAAAAGCGGTTGAAGGCTGCAGCGCGATGTGCTATGCCCGCAACCTTACATCTGCTCTCGATTTCGAGAGAGGGAGTAATTTTTTGAGGTGATGAACGGGGCATACTACAACCAGATTTTATTTTTATTTATTTGAATTACCCGCAGAGCCAAAGGCATTAAAGAGGGGAGTAACACCGCTTATAGGCAAGATCTGAAAACGAGAGGCTTGAAAAAGCTTTCCGAAGGATTTCTTTGTTTAAAAGGATACTTACTGGTCGGTATAAAAAGAAAGTGTGATGACAAAGAAGTGCCCGCGCGGCAGCGGTACTGCTCTCGGCGAGCGCGCGCTTCCTGTTGGTGCTGTTGGAACGACTGACTGTCGGTGAACGGGGACAATGGAAAAAATAGCTTCATTTCGATTTAGTACGCGCATGAAAACTTCATTACATTCACAGCCTACTGCGATCAGCATAAGGACGAGACACGATCATGAGCTCAAATATATTGAGACGCATGCAAAATAATCTGATATGTACAGTTGCCTGAAATAAAGTGTGCCTTTTTGCTCGTCTGTTTGAGAGCAGCCAGTCTACTGGACGCTGCGCATGGCTAAAACAGAAACGCAAACTTGAAAATAAGGTTTGCATTTTTTTATATACGCGACGTTCAGAGACCGCTATAGTTCCAAATGACGCAAATCTAAAATAAATTTGTATTTTTTTATATAGGCGACGTTCAGAGACCGCTGTAGTTTCAAATAACACAAACCTAAGATGCATTCTTCTATGCGAGGTTATGTTTTTTGCAGTGAAGAACATAATACCACCTGTCAAGGCGACAACCGTTACCTACTGGATGAATTTCCCTTACTTAGCTACCTGTCCTATGTGCTCGCAAATAACAGATGATTGATCAGGCTCTCATTGGTTTTCATTTCGCACGCGCAAGGCTGTTGTAGAGATAAAGTTAGTACTTCACATATTCCGTAGCTGTTTTGTGCCATACTTAGGGAAACGATTACGCTGCTGACAATATCTGTTGTGAAAATGCGATCAAAGATGGACGATCAAGCACCATTTAAAGCATATCTATCATTAACCCCCTCAATGATTATTGCGAAACCCATTTTGGTGCGAAAGTTTTGATTACACAAAGCCGCGCATCTTTGCTAAGGTTTTATTCCAGCCCACGAAACTAAGCCACGATCATGCTTTACGCGCTTGCTGGTGCAGTTGTATGTGGCATTGGGCACCGCAAAGTCGTTAATTACATATCGCTGTATATAGCAAGAAGCCACAGTTTCTGATGCATTTATCACTACAGCAGCAGAATTTCTTTTAAAATGCCTTTAGCTTCTGTTGCAATACACGTACGTCAAGGAATGTCAGAAAACCACCGTTTTCAACAACACAAGTATCACCGTCAGACGGAACTCTTGTATATAAAGATGCGCTTTTGGGTATGCATTGGAAATCCCTGAAAGTGTATGAAACTGGTGTTTTTCAAACGACCATGGTGTAAGGTTGATTTTGTTGCTTTGAGCAGAAGCGCAGTCATAACATAAGACGCTTTAAGTTGACAAAACCGCAGGAGAAGGAGCTGGAGAACTTATTGTATGGCTCCTAGTCTCGTTGTTTGATGACTCCGGATTTGTGTCCTGTTTATTGACTTACGGTGTTGTAGCTGATACCTGTATAGGTGTTTTCTTTAGTTGTATGCCCCTACTCTTTGGGCCAACTCTGGCTTGCGGTATGCTGCAATAAGTAAATAAATGAAGTTACCAGCTTGGGGGAGTTAGGTGCTAAACCGCGGCGTTACAACATCAACTGTCGGATTATGGCTTCCTGGACTTGACCACGCGGGATGAGCCCTCCAGCTGCGCTTCTGAAATTCACGCTGCCAGGCCTGTTGCGAGACACCTATGTCTTATCGGTGGATTCACGCGGACAGGCTTCCTGGGAGGAACCTTAGGAAAATCACGTGGCCGCTTTCATTAAGGCGCTCCTAACATTAGATTTAATTAAGACATGTTCGGGAAAAAATTTACATAAGAATAGCAATTATGCGATAACTTTTCACGAGTTTCGTGGTTCATAAAGAGTTTCTCGTAAGCTCTCCTCAATCTCGCTTCGCCCGTAAATGCCCCGGCCAGAGCTGTTGCTCAAAGATCTGCGAACGGCTTTTATGGACGACCATATAGATAAGCGGCAAGTTTTTCCGCAAAAAAAAAGCTTAGGCGCCACAAGGTGCCGCGTTGCATTGTGGGAGAAAAAAGAAAGAGGCAGCTGTGCAAGAAAGCTGATTATACGTATAATATCAGGAATACCGAAGCTCAGGCCTCCACACGCATTGCTCAGAGGGAAGATAGGGAACATTTGCAATTCGATAGGATGGGGACGAAAGAATACAGTGCTTTTTATTCTAAGAAACTTGTGATAACTGTACTAACATGGGTGCGTGTTGGTTTGCTTTGTTCTTGCTGAAGAAAAAATTACCAGGCTCTCAGATGGTCGGCTATGATGAACTGCATAAGGACAATGTGCTTTTAGGATCATCCTTAATTATTTTGTGCGTTTCTGTCACACTCTTCATTTTTATGCTTTGCAATTCAATGTTTACTTTTCTGCCGCATTTAACAGCCTGGAGGCTGCCGCTAACTAATTTCGCTTCGCTTCATGTGGCTTTTATTGATCGTTTATAGTTTTTATAATTTACTTACGCTCCATTTACACTTATTTTCATTTTGGCAGCTTTTATGGCTCGATAATGATATTGTAACGCTTTTGCATTAGTTTTAATCTGCACATTTCCCCTTACTTGTCGCCCAGCGTTTGTGAGCTGATGATTCCCACTTGCTTTCAGTTCCGCTTTCCATCTCTCCGCGCTCACTTGGGGGAGTCGGTGCGCCCGCCTCTGTAAATTTCTTTCTGGCCTCTCGTCGGGGAACGAGTCTCGCGTTCGGCTCGCCGCAGACTCAGGAGGCTATAATCAGTGGCTACGCAAGCCTCATTCCTCATTTCCATCGAATGACACTCGTACCGATTACTCAATAAAAGGAGATGCGCGTGACATAAGACCAGCTGATGAAACGAATAAGAACAGGACAGGCACTACCTGTTCAGTCGTCCCGTTTGCCAACGTACGAACAGTACGTTTTGCTGTAGAGCACATCCTCTTCTAGATGGTAGCTCTCAACGCATTTTTACAGCGTTTGACAACGGCTTCAGAGAAAGGGTGTAAGCGGAGGGAGCAGATGATGGCGATTATACAAGCGTGACTTTGAAGGTGGCCGTGGTGATGACGCACGCGCAGTCGTTAACGCAAAGGAGAGCAGAACTAAACTAATCGCGGGTGATAACGGATGCGTAACGATCATACTACAAAACCGACAGGCGGCTGCATAAGAGCCTCACAAAAGTGCGGGACGATACACACCAACAGTTATTCTTCCGCGATGAAAGGGGCAGACGCTGCTAAACGCGAAAGACGCAGCGAGAAGGGCTGCCCTCGAAATCGCATTACCTCGAAGGTAAACGCTCGGTGACTGTTTTCTCAAGCAAAGAGTCTATCAACTAGCAGATACAGTATACTTTGCTTTTATCTGGTAAGTATAACACATGAGTGAAGAAAGTTGGGCTAGTTGGTACTTATTCATTATTCACAGCACAGAACGAAACACGGGCGAAGGGGGGAGAATCGACAACACACCCGCATTCTTGCGGTGCCATGTATATTGGCCAGACCGGACGATGCGTTAATAAAAACTTCAGGAACACTGCAATTCCTGCGATAACAAATCGACAAAGTCTTCTATTGACCTCGCACTGCACCGTCGTGCTTGCGGTTGCACCCCGGCATTTTCTGCCACAAACATTCTTCTTAGACATAAAGACCAATTGGATAGAGAAATAATGGAAGCCTATCACATGTTATATTCTGGAAACACTTGTGTCAGTCGGTATTCTGTAGTGGCGTCAGAGAATGAACTCGATTTCTTCAAGGGTGTCCCTCTTGATTGTAGCGCGATTAAGGACGCATCCAGTGTTATCTTCCTCTGGCCAGAGTTTGTTTTTGTTTTTGTTGTTGAACACGTGCTTACTAGCTCACGCCTTGCATGACGGTTCCGTTTGTGTTTGTTTTTTCGAAGATGTATATATACTCTTCCCTTCCCGTAACAAATTTTAGTTGAAGTCAGCGCTTGTGTTGTCGATTCTCCCCCTTTTGTCCGTGTTTCGTGCGCTGTTGTGAATCATGAATAACGCATGATGCGCGCGGAGATATGCATTAGTGCTTAAGCTCGGGAGCTCTCGGAAAACGCCATTCTCTTTAGAGATGTTGTCTTGCTGCATCGATTACAATTGAAAGTAACCGTGAATTTAGCTCTAGGCAATTACAGAGTTCGTTGATGTCTACGATTAGTTACTCGCAGAGATAATGGGTGATCATTTTAAATTAAATGTGGCCGCTTTGAAAATACAGGAAAAGAAAGCACTCCACTGATAGACAGCACGTAGTCGCAATGGCAGTGAAAAAAATTTCCAGAACATTTGTCTCTCTTATGAATGAAATTTATGAACATTATGACACACAAAATTATCAATAGTTATTTGGTCCCATTCCCTGACTGGCAAGCTTTGGGACGAACTCTTTAGCGTGACTTAAAACCCACGTGCGATGTCAGTGCACGTAAGAGAACCCCAGGAGGTCGAAATTTCCGGAGCCCTCCACTACGGCGTCTCCATAGCCTTAGTCGCTTTGGAACGTTAAACCTCATAAACCAAACCAAACCAAACCAAACCACATGCTATGTTTGGAGATGGCACTCATGTTGCAGAGGGGAGAAAAATGGCTCACTGAAAGGAAGAAGTGGAGAAAGTTTCCGCACCCGGTTACGTTATGCCTTGCATGTTGCATAACGGCTCGCCTTACGGTGCCTCATGAGAAGCTCAGCTATTAAAACGGGCCAGCAACGTTAGAGATATGAATGACGACGTGGCTTCCTAATGCTGGCCTTCCAGAGCACTGCAGAAGCAACTTCCGAACCATCGCTTCTTTCGTCATCTTTCTCTGCCTAATACAAATGCCTTGCTGCAGCTCGTAAATATTAAAAGTAGACAAATCAAGTGTCAAGCGCTATGCCGTTCTACCATACGCTTGAAATATTCTCATCAGTCAAATTAAAAAATTTGCTTCGAACATTTTTTTTTCTCGAGAAAGGAAGTAATATTTCCAGTACCTTGGTTCTTTATTAAATTCCGTAACTACAGCGCGATAAACGGGACAAAGAAGAAAGGAACATGCAAGGAGCCCGAGGACATCATCATCATCATCAAACAACACCGCGCAGAGACATAACTAAAATCTTCATTGCCTGACCAGCCGCAATGTGTACAGAACTGGCGACCAGAAAAGGAAAGTAATGCACGCATGTGATTCTTAAGACACAAAGAAATTATCAAAGCACAAGAAGCACGTGTCAAAGTTCGCAATCAAGGTGACATATTTCCTCTCCTGCAACACTATAGAGGGTGAGCCATAAATTGTTTCGGAAGCCCTGCTATCACACGTGCTTCTATAATTCCCCTCCCCAGTGAGTCGTGTTTCCTACCTATCACGATGCCCTCGCTATACATTGTCTCGATGGAACTAATGTCATTCCCATCTTTGTTGCGACAGTGGTTTGCTACGTAACCTGTGATGGGGACACATGTGTCACTGTAATCATGCTCTTTTAACCTTTCATTGAGACATCGGCCAGTTAGGCCCACATATTGCTTCCCGCATGATATCGGCGAAGAATGGATTACGCCTTCCTTTCAGGGTACAAATTGTTTTGTGTGCCCGTTCTGGTAGCTGCGTGGTTCTCCATTTGCCGAATGCCATGGCTCTTTGTTTGCTCATCGCAAAACAAATTTTCCCGTGCCGGGAAGAAGTAATCTATTCTTTGCTGCTATCATGTGGAAAGCAATACATCGTCCAAACGGACCGATGTCTCAATAAAAGATTAAAAGAGCAGGCTTATAACGGACACGTGTCCCCATCACAGGTCACGTAGCAAAATGCTCTAGCAACTGCAAAAGTGATAAAGATGAGGATGACATCAACAGCTGTGAGCATTTGTATAAAGTAAAGCGAAATCTTGAGTTGGACTTGTTTTTATAGGTTCGTTGTATAGGAGCCTAGAAAGAAATGACCACAGGAAAGGGGACACTAAAGAAGCGCTGACTCGCAACTAAAGGCTTTATTTCCTAAAACCTTCCTTTATAAAAGAACATTCAAAGGCATGAAAAGTGATGGTCGAATAAACCATGAAAACACAACAACAAAAAAAGAGAAACCCACAGATTCGCGCGACACTCAAGCGTGCTCAAGGACATCAATCTCTCTATCGCTCCGAAAAACCGATGTTTTGCATATGCACTCCTGTGTGTCTTTTGTGATATGGAAAGCCTCAATCACTAGCCACGTTTTCTGACCCTTGTGGGCGTAAAATACGCATTCCCGATGAAGCAATCCAGCGCACTTTTTCTTTTTCGTTTTCATTGCTTCGCACCCTAGGCACTGCTTCACCAGGTATAATAGATCATTCCCATTTCAATTGTTTTTACGTTTTATGCGAAGCATACTACTTTAGCTACCACTTCAGCCCTTCACCGTGGTTATGCGCCTCCAAATCACGTGATACATGACGTCACACCACGTGACACGATGACGTCACGACAGTAGAGAAATGGGGGCCCACCTAGCGCCGTCGCTGTGGTTGTGCGCCTCCAGATCACGTGATACATGACGTCACACCGCGTGACACAATGACGTCACGACAGTGGAGAAACGGGGGCCCACCTCGCGCCGTCGCTGTGGTTGTGCGCCTCCAAATCACATGGTACATGACGTCACACCACGTGACACGATGACGTCACGACAGTGGAGAAACGAGGGCCCACCTCGCGCCGTCGCTGTGGCCGATCGCGTCTTTAATGTCAAAATTTCGGCCCTAACCTCCGCCTCTGTTATGGGCGCATCGAGAGTCTCGTTAGGAGGGCCTTGTACTGCGGGAGGGGGAGGGATTCTGTGTCGCCGATGTAGGTGTTTACTAATTTTGCCACGAGCTCCGGGTCCGTCCCCTCGAACGCGTGACTGGCCTTCGCCAATCTAGTGCCCGATTGTGTTTTTGAGCTATCAGGGTCCAGGGGATGTCGCAGCAGGCCCCACGTCTTGGAAAGGCTCATATTGCCTTCCATTTCATCACATCTACTACACCAGTTTTGCTCAGAAAGTTTAATTGCGTATTCCTCAATTTCCTTATTATGCCTGGCTATTCTTCGCCTCAAATTTCTGTTCCATCTCTGTGTGCGGAGACGCTTTTCATGCCTCGTTTAGCTTCCCACATGTGCAAGAGTTTGCTGTCGGCGGTTGTCGGTGCGTCTTCCTCCTGTAGGGTCGTGGTAGCGGCCTTAACTTGGCGCATGAGGGCTTCCACCCATTCGTCGATATCCTGGATGTTCTGCTCTACGTCGGAGCTTTCTCTGAGTTGTCTGAATTTATCCCGTTGAGTTACACTGGGTTTTCTGCTGCTTCCTACTTTGGCTCCCCGTTTAAGGGTTACTGCGAGGACGTAGTGATTGCTCCCAAAGTTGATGTCGGTGTTTCTCCACGTAATCTCTGCAACGTTTCTGGTGAAGGTTAGATCTGGGGTAGTGTCGACGCTCACGCTGTTTCCCACCCTGGTCGGACAGCCCGGGTCCGTTTGCAGTGTGAGGCCCAATTCGTGAAAGTCTTCCCACGGCTGCCTTCCGTTCGGGTTGCGCCTATTGTATCCCCACTCTTGATGGGCCGCGTTAAAGTCCCCTACAATTATCAGCGGGTTTGTTCCTGCCGCCTTGATGGCTTTGCGAAAGAGGGCCCTGAACCTAACTTTACGCTGCTTGGGGGTGTTGTAAATGTTTAAGAGGAAAATACTGGGCTCCACCTTCCTACCCGTGAGAATTTCAACGAGAGCCGCCTCAATGTCACGAGAACTGATTTCGTGTGTGATTGCCGCTACATTCCTTTTGACGAATGTAGTAACTCGAGATTTTTCCCCGCGGTCGCTAGCAAACGCTTGATATCCGGTAAGTTTAACCGCGCCCTTGCCCGTTTCTTGCAGCGCTGTGGCTAAAGCTTTCTCATTTTCCTGCTCGAGGAACTGTTGCACGAGCGCTCGCTTACGCGGGAACCCTCGGCAGTTCCACTGCACCACAGTCGAATCATTCTTTGATAAAGTTCTGGCCATATTCGGATTGGTGAAGTACTGGCTGCGTCCCCGTGAGAGCGCCAGAGGCTGCGTTCCCGGCAGCAACTGTAAGTTGTTCCTGAATCTTATTTAGGAGACCCATAATTTCGACCATGCCAGTCTCGATCCTCTCGTATCTCGCCTGGTACTTCGCGTCTAACCTTTGTTCTGGGGAGGACGGGTGGGGAGACAGATCCGATTGTGGAGCCCCGTTTCTCCACTGTCGTGACGTCATCGTGTCAGGTGGTGTGATGTCATGTATCACGTGATTTGGAGGCGCACAACCACAGCGACGGCGCGAGGTGGGCCCCCGTTTCTCCACTGTCGTGACGTCATCGTGTCACGTGGTGTGACGTCATGTATCACGTGATTTGCAGGAGCACAACCACAGCGACGGCGCGAGGTGGGCCCCCGTTTCTCTACTGTCGTGACGTCATCGTGTCACGTGGTGTGACGTCATGTATCACGTGATTTGGAGGCGCATAACAACGTTGAAGGGCTGAAGTGGTAGCTAAAGTAGTATGCTTCGCATAAAACCTAAAAACAATTGAAATGGGAATGATCTATTATACCTGGTGAAGCAGTGCCTAGGGTGCGAAGCAATGAAAAGGAAACAGAAAAAGTGCGCTGGATTGCTTCATCAGGAATGCGTATTTTACTCCCACAAGGGTCAGAAAACGTGGCAAGTGATTGAGGCTTTCCATATCACAAATGACACACAGGAGTGCATATGCAAAACATCGGTTTTTCGGAGCGATAGAGAGATTGATTTCCTTGATCATGCTTGAGGGTCGCGCGAATCAGTGGGTTTCTCTTTTTTTGTTGTTGTGTTTTCATGGTTTATTCGACCATCACTTTTCATGCCTTTGAATGTTCCTTTATATACGAAGGTCTTAGGAAATAAAGCCTTTAGTTGCGAGTCAGCGCTTCTT
The DNA here is from genome assembly GCF_055824585.1 of Amblyomma mixtum. Classification (NCBI taxonomy): domain Eukaryota; kingdom Metazoa; phylum Arthropoda; class Arachnida; order Ixodida; family Ixodidae; genus Amblyomma; species Amblyomma mixtum. The sequence continues at coordinate 58,371,514 of NC_143013.1, read as the reverse complement.
TTGTGTCCCTTTTCCTCTGGTCATTTCTTTCTACGCTCCTATACAATGAACCTATAAAAACAAGTCCAACTCAAGATTTCGCTTTACTTTATACAAATGCTCACAGCTGTTGATGTCATCCTCATCTTTATCAATTTTGCAGTTGCTAGAGCGTTTTGCTACGTGACCTGTGATGGGGACACTTGTCCGTTATAAGCCTGCTCTTTTAATCTTTTATTGAGACATCGGTCCGTTTGGACGATGTATTGCTTTCCACATGATAGCAGCAAAGAATAGATTACTTCTTCCCGGCACGGGAAAATTTGTTTTGCGATGAGCAAACAAAGAGCCATGGCATTCGGCAAATGGAGAACCACGCAGCTACCAGAACGGGCACACAAAACAATTTGTACCCTGAAAGGAAGGCGTAATCCATCCTTCGCCGATATCATGTGGGAAGCAATATGTGGGCCTAACTGGCCGATGTCCCAATAAAAGGTTAAAAGAGCATGATTAGAGTCTCACATGTGTCCCCATCAAAGGTTACGTAGCAAAACACTGTCGCAACTAACGATGGCAATGACATTAGTTCCATCGAGACAATGTATAGCGAGGGCATCGTGATAGGTAGGAAACACGACTCACTGGGGAGGGGAATTATAGAAGCACGTGTGATAGCAAGGCTTCCGAAACAATTTATGGCTCATCCTTTATAGTGTTGCAGGAGAGGAAATATGTCACCTTGATTGCGAACTTTGACACGTGCTTCTTGTGCTTTGATAATTTCTTTGTGTCTTAAGAATCACATGCGTGCATTACTTTCCTTTTCTGGTCACCAGTTCTGTACACATTGCGGCTGGTCAGCCAATGAAGATTTCAGTTATGTGTCTGCGCGGTGTTGTTTCCTTGCATGTTCCTTTCTTCTATGTCCCGTTTATCGCGCTGTAGTTACGGAATTTAATAAAGAACCAATGTACTGGTAATATTACTTCCTTTCTCGAGAAAAAAAAAATGTTCGAAGCAAATTTCTTAATTTGACTGATGAGAATATTTCAAGCGTATGGTAGAACGGCATAGCGCTTGACACTTGATTTGTCTACTTTTAATATTTACGAGCTGCAGCAAGGCATTTGTATTAGGTAGAGAAAGATGACGAAAGAAGCGATGGTTCGGAAGTTGCTTCTGCAGTGCTCTGGAAGGCCAGCACTAGGAAACCACGTCGTCATTCATATCTCTAACGTTGCTCGCCCGTTTTAATAGCTGAGCTTCTCATGAGGCACCGTAAGGCGTGCCGTTATGCAACCTGCAAGGCATAACGTAACCGGGTGCGGAAACTTTCTCCACTTCTTCCTTTCAGTGAGCCATTTTTCTCCCCTCTGCAACATGAGTGCCATCTCCAAACATAGCATGTGGTTTGGTTTGGTTTATGAGGTTTAACGTCCCAAAGCAACTAAGGCTATGAGAGACGCCGTAGTGGAGGGCTCCGGAAATTTCGACCACCTGGGGTTCTTTTACATGCACTGACATCGCGCGTGGGTTTTAACTCACGCTAAAGAGTTCGTCCCAAAGCTTGCCAGTCGGGCAATGGGACCAAACAACTATTGATAATTTTGTGTGTTATAATGTTCAGAAACTTCATTCATAAGAGAGACAATTGTTTTGGAATTTTTTTTCACTGCCATTGCGACTACGTGCTGTCTATCAGTGGAGTGCTTTCTTTTCCTGTATTTTCAAAGCGGTAACATTTAATTTAAAATGATCACCCATTATCTCTGCGAGTAACTAATCGTAGACATCAACAAACTCTGTAATTGCCTAGAGCTAAATTCACGGTTACTTTCTGTTGTAATCGTTGCAGGAATACATCTCTAAAGAAAATGGCGTTTTCCGAGAGCTCCCGAGCTTAAGCAGTAATGCATATCTCCGCGCGCGTCATGCGTTATTCATGATTCACAACAGCGCACGAAACACGGACAAAAGGGGTAGAATCGACAACACAAGCGCTGACTTCAACTAAAATTTGTTACTGGAAGGGAAGAGTATATATACATCTTCGAAAAAACAAACACAAACGGAACCGTCATACAAGGCGTGAGCTAGTAAGCACGTGTTCAACAACAAAAACAAACTCTGGCCAGAGGAAGATAACATTGGATGCGTCCTTAATCGCGCTACAATCAAGAGGGACACCCTTGAAGAAATCGACTTCATTATCTGACGCCACTACAGCAGACCGACTGACACAAGTGTTTCCAGAATATAACATGTGATAGGCTTCCATTATTTCTCTATCCAATTGGTCTTTTGTGTCTAAGAAGAATGTCTATCCAATTGGTCTTTATGTCTAAGAAGAAAATGCCGGGGTGCAACCGCAAGCACGACGGTGCAGTGCGAGGTCAATACAAGACTTTGTCGATTTGTTATCGCACGAATTGCAGTGTTCCTGAAGTTTTTATTAACGCATCGTCCGGTCTAGCCAATATACATGGCACCGCAAGAATGCGGGTGTGTTGTGGATTCTCCCCCCTTCGCCGGTGTTTCGTTCTCTGCTGTGAATAATGAATAACTTTCTTCACTCATGTGTTATACTTACCAGATAAAAGCAAAGTATACTGTATCTGCTAGTTGATAGACTGTTTGCTTGAGAAAACAGTCACCGAGCGTTACCTTCGAGGTAATGCGATTTCGAGGGCAGCCCTTCTCGCTGCGTCTTTCGCGTTTAGCAGCGTCTGCCCCTTTCATCGCGGAAGAATAACTGTTCGGGTGTATCGTCCCGCACTTTTGTGAGGCTCTTATGCAGCCGCCTGTCGGTTTTGTAGCATGATCGTTATGCATCCGTTATCACCCGCGATTAGTTTAGTTCTGCTCTCCTTTGCGTTAATGACTGCGCGTGCGTCATCACCACGGCCACCTTCAAAGTCACGCTTGTATAATCGCCATCATCTGCTCCCTCCGCTTACAACCTTGCTCTGAAGCCGTTGTCAAACGCTGTGAAAAATCGTTGAGAGCTACCATCTAGAAGAGGATGTGCTCTACAGCAAAACGTACTGTTCGTACGTAGGCAAACGGAACGACTGAACAGGTAGTGCCTGTCCTGTTCTTATTCGTTTCATCAGCTGGTCTTAAGTCACGCGCATCCCATTTTATTGAGTAATCGGTACGAGTGTCATTCGATGGAAATGAGGAATGAGGCTTGCGTAGCCACTGATTACAGCCTCCTGAGTCTGCGGCGAGCCGAACGCGAGACTCGTTCCCCGACGAGAGGCCAGTAAGAAATTTACAGAGGCGGGCGCACCGACTCCCCCAAGTGAGCGCGGAGAGATGGAAAGCGGAACTGAAAGCAAGTGGGAATCATCAGCTCACAAACGCTGGGCGACAAGTAAGGGGAAATGTGCAGATTACAACAAATGGAAAAGCGTTACAATATCATTATCGAGCCATAAAGGCTGCCAAAATGCAAATAAGTGTAAATGGATCGTAAATAAATTATAAAAACTATAAACAATCAATAAAAGCCACATGAAGCGAAGCGAAATTAGTTAGCGGCAGCCTCCAGGCTGTTAAATGCGGCAGAAAAGTAAACATTGAATTGCAAAGCATAAAAATGAAGAGTGTGACAGAAACGCACAAAATAATTAAGGATGATCCTAAAAGCACATTGTCCTTATGCAGTTCATCATACCCGACCATCTGTGAGCCTGGTAATTTTTTCTTCAGCAAGAACAAAGCAAACCAACACGAACCCAGGTTAGTACAGTTATCACAAGTTTCTTAGAATAAAAAGCACCGTATTCTTTCGTCCCCATCCTATCGAATTGCAAATGTTCCCTATCTTCCCTCTGAGCAATGCGTGTGGAGGCCTGAGCTTCGGTATTCTTGATATTATACGTATAATTAGCTTTCTTGCACAGCTGCCTCTTTCTTTTTTTTCCCACAATGCAACACGGCACCTTGTGGCGCCTAAGCTTTTTTTTGCGTGAAAACTTCTCGCTTATCTATATGGTCGTCCATAAAAGCCGTTCGCAGATCTTTAAGCAACAGCTCTGGCCGGGGCATTTACGGGCGAAGCGAGATTGAGGAGAGCTTACGAGAAACTCTTTATCAACCACGAAACTCGTGAAAAGTTATCGCATAATTTCTATTCTTATGTAAATTTTTTCCCGAACATGTCTTAATTAAATCTAATGTTAGGAGCGCCTTAATGAAAGCGGCCACGTGATTTTCCTAAGGTTCCTCCCAGGAAGCCTGTCCGCGTGAATCCACCGATAAGACATAGTCAGGTGTCTCGCGACAGGCCTGGCAGCGTGAATTTCAGAAGCGCAGCTGGAGGGCTCATCCCGCGTGGTCAAGTCCAGGAAGGCATAATCCGACAGTTGATGTTGTAACGCCGCGGTTGAGCACCTAACTCCCACAAGCTGATAACTTCATTTATTTACTTATTCCAGCATACCGCAAGCCAGAGTTGGCCCAAAGAGGAGGGGCATACAACTAAACAAAACACCTATACAAGTATCAGCTACAACACCGTAAGTCAATAAACAGGACACAAATCCGGAGTCATCAAACAACGAGACTAGGAGCCATACAATAAGTTCTCCAGCTCCTTTTCCTGCGGTTTTGTCAACTTAAAGCGTCTTATGTTATGACAGCGCTTCTGTTCAAAGCAACAAAATAAACCTTACACCGAGGTCATTTGAAAAACACCAGTTTCATACACTTTCAGGGATTTCCAATGCATACCCAAAAGCGCATCTTTATATACAAGAGCGCCGTCTGACGGTGATACTTGTGTTGTTGAAAACGGTGGTTTTCTGACATTCCTTGACGTACGTGTATTGTACCAGAAGCTAAAGGCATTTTAAAAGAAATTCTGCTGCCGTAGTGATAAATGAATCAGAAACTGTGGCCTCTTGCTATATACAGCGATATGTAATTAACGACTTTGCGGTGCCCAATGCCACATACAACTGCACCAGCAAGCGCGTAAAGCATCATCGTGGCTTAGTTTCGTGGGCTGGAATAAAACCTTAGCAAAGATGCGCGGATTTGTGTAATCAAAACTTTCGCACCAAAATGGGTTTCGCAATAATCATTGAGGGGGTTAAGGATAGACATGCATTAAATGGTGCTTGATCGTCCATCTTTGATCGCATTTTCACAACAGATATTGTCAGCAGCGTAATCGTTTCCCTAAGTATTGCACAAAACAGCTACGGAATATTTGAAGTACTAAATTTGTCTCTACAACAGCCTTGCGCGTGCGAAATGATAACCAATGAGAGCCTGATCAATCATCTCTTATTTGCGAGCACATAGGACAGGTAGCTAAGTAAGGGAAATTCATCCACTAGGTAACGGTTGTCGCCTTGACAGGTGGTATTATGTTCTTCACTGCAAAAAACACAACCTCGCATAGAAGAAGGCTGCTTAGGTTTGTGTTATTTGAAACTACAGCGGTCTCTGAACGTCGCCTATATAAAAAAATACAAATTTATTTTAGATTTGCGTCATTTGGAACTATAGCGGTGTCTGAACGTCACCTATATAAAAAAATGCAAACCTTATTTTTCAAGTTTGCGTTTCTGTTTTAGCCATGCGCAGCGTCCAGTAGACTGGCTGCTCTCAAACAGACGAGCAAAAAGGCACCACTTTATTTCAGGCAACTGTACATATCAGATTATTTTGCATGCGTCTCAATATATTTAAGCTCATGATCGTGTCTCGTCCTTATGCTGATCGCAGTAGGCTGTGAATGTAATGAAGTTTTGATGCGCGTACTAAATCGAAATGAAGGTATTTTTTCCATTTACCCCGTTCAGCGACAGTCAGTCGTTCCAACAGCACCAACAGGAAGCGCGCGCTCGCCGAGAGCAGTCCCGCTGCCGCGCGGGCACTTCTTCGTCATCACACTTTCTTTTTATACGGACCAGTAAGTATCCTTTTAAACAAAGAAATCCTTCGGAAAGCTTTTTCAAGCCTCTCGCTTTCAGATCTTGCCTATAAGCGGTGTTACTCCCCTCTTTAATGCCTTTGGCTCTGCGGGTAATTAAAATAAATAAAAATAAAAAACTGTTTGTAGTATGCCCCGTGCATCACCTCAAAAAATTACTCCCTCTCTCGAAATCGAGAGCAGATGTAAGGTTTCGGGCATAGCACATCGCGCTGCAGCCTTCAACCGCTTTTCTTCTGCCAATAGGGACCGCGCTCAGCGTCTGTCGTAGGTTTTTCTTCTTGCCGCGTCGAAGCAACTGCCTGCAAATGTGCGGCCTTAAGTAGGTAGTTGAGGTCCGCGGCAGCCTTGTCACCTTAGTGAGCGGCCGAAAAATCACGGCAGGGGTAAATGTCGGCAGGGGCAAGTAGTCTTCTGCTGTGGCGTATACATCGCAAAGCGATCGCTTTCCGCAATACGCTTCCTACCTCTCCTTTCGCCAAGCTCCATTGCTCGGCTCAAGCTGCTGTGAGGGTGACGGCATTGACATGCAGAACGATGCAGAAGCGTACGTGGCCATGTCGCTATAGAGGCCTTTCAAGAATGTAGGCGAAGTAGCGCGTTCGAGTGCTCCCCTAGCGTGTATACATCCGCATGCCAAAAGGAAGAAACGCCGTGAGCCGACACCGGAGCGCAGTGACAGGCTTAATTAGAAATGCCCGAACGCGCTTGAAACTGATGCCGCCTTGACTGGCGACCATTGTCAGGCGGTCTTCAATGCGCGTGTGTGTGTCGGATCGTGGCGCCATCCTTAGGGACGGAGCTGAAGCCGTTGTTGTAGCGTTTCTATGCAGGTCCTGTACGAGGGCTTAAAGAGCGCTGACCTCGACTCGCTAAATCTCGTTCGCTGCCCGGATTATCCCGTTCCGGCACCCGGATGGCGGAAATGGTCACCCAGATGTTGGGCCTGTGTTTTGCCTCGGCGTGGCCACAAGGTCGCCGACAAGGACAACGCCACTGGACCAAAGAAAGTTCTCCTCTGACGCTTACTACCTTCCTTGGATCTCATTTGTGTCTGTATTTCGAGTTCTCTAACACCACCATACACAAAAAGGAGCTGCGTGGCACAAAGAGCTCCGTGGAACTAATAAGCGGATGTAATGAACTTAAGGTAGCACTATCAAAGTCTGCCGTAGATAGCCGCTTTCTTGTGCCTTCCTCGTTTTCAGCACTGATTAATTGGGCAGGTCTGCTTTGGCCTTCGTTGTGACAACACAGTTTGCAGGCACATGATTCGAACTCCTTTAGTGGAGTTTTTTCCAGTGAGTTGTGCACGAAGATCTTGCATATGTTTGTGTATTTCATGCGCAGCTCAATGCAGGTACTGTCCATTTAGCTCACGTTTAATCCTTCAACGCGGAAAATTTTATGAAAACCGTGTCCTACTTCTGAGAAAATATTGAGAGCATAGGACTCCCGACGAACTCATTCCATCCAGTCGCCTAATCGCGGCTGCACTACGGGTGTTGCTTCGCTTCTTTCTATTTTTGTATTTCGCATTAATCGTGTGTATGTTCTAGAAAGGCATCGAAGTTGGGACAAAAAACAATTTCAGGCACATGGTGAACTGAAACTTGAAAAGCTTAATATAAAACGCCGGAGGCGTACGGCTCCAGCTTTTCGACCGAATACGTTTTCCTGCATATATGGTTCACGATATAAATATGCGGGTTAATGAAAATTAAAAAAAATTGCGAGTATTCAGCTAAGACTTTCTTGTTATGGCTCCTGGCGATGATAAATTTTCCGCCACGTATAGAGTACCGAAGAGAGAGAGATTAGCATACCACGGGGAAAAATAATGAAAATTGGTTTTGAGCTATGGAAATGGCTCAGTAACTGTCTCACATATTTATTTATTTCAAGTTACCCTCTTGGCCCAGAGGGCATTACAGAGGGGGAGTGATGCAGTGGAGAAAAAAACAGTGCAACATATGTAACAAACAGTTCGAAAGAATGTAACAGAGACAAAAAAATTAACAGAGGCTAATGTTATGGCACAGTATTTCGGGAAAGCGGGATAAATAATAAAAAAACAACGACATATACAAAAAGACAGGCAAAACTGAATACAGGCGTGAACAGGGGATTATCCGCGGGGCTCGGGAGGTAACAATCTAAAAACTAAACAGAAAGCACTGAGATTGTATGAGAAACAGAGCTAATGAGTGGCAACACCGGAACCATGCCACGAGTAAACCACGAGTGAACACCGGAACCACGCTATAAGGAAAGGAATAAAGTAGGGGTTGAAAGAAGAAACGAAGAAAGAGGTGCTGAAGGGGAGTATTCCGTAAAAACACTAGAGATCTCTGCGTCACTGGCATTGGACAAATGCGTAAGCGTGACGTCGCACTTTATGACGTCACACCCTACGACGTGACACCAAGACGTCGACGTAACACTTGTACACTTTTCACGTCAACTGAGACTCGGGACCGGAAGTCGAGACCCTCAAACCGAATGTCGATGGTTTATTGAACAGTTATCGATAGCTTATCGATAACGCAATTCCTACTTAATCAAGTTCCATCGATTGCCTATCTTAGTTTTCAAGCTTAGCGCCACGCTTCATTTTCAAATTTAGGGCTATGCGTTGGCTCGGCCCCTACTTCCGGTCACGAGGTGTCACACTTGCGGCGTTTTCAAAATTGACCTACTTTTCCTCCGGCCCTGGCCACTTTTTTACATTTTTGGCTCTAATTAATTAACTAATCAACCCACCTCAACCCTCTGCATTCCCGTACGAGATTTTTTGCTCTATCCGATCGTACCATTCTTTGCATAAACCCATTCGATCGGACGGAATCGTGCGGACAAGCTCTTGATGACACGAAATCGCGAACATAGCCTTCAATGCTTACGCATCAACAATTCCGACCGCCTGGAGATCTCTAACGCGTACTGTAGTGCCGGCAACGCGCCTTTGTTCATTCCAAACCATCGAGCTGGCATGGCGCAGTGGTTACCATGCTCGTCTTGCAATCCGGAGGCCGTGGTTCGATTCACGAACTCGACCAATTTCCTACTAGGTTTAACTAAACTAAGTCCTACTTACTTCAAGCATCACTACACGATCTCTTTAATTTGTTGGATGGTTGCAAGCCAAAGTACAAATGGCCCCGTTTTAAATTAGCGCACTGTGACATCATGACCATTTCGACCAATGCAAACAAGGTCAGCCTGCCAGGACGGCCACCTGAGGTCTCGCTTTGGCTATTGTTTTCACATCAAAAATTGTTAGAAAGACTTCGACTTGTTTGACCTTATATGGGTGGGGTCCTTATTTTAGCGCTCCACTGGTTTGAGCTTCCCTGTGAACCTGCTAGACGAAGGCCTTTTGTTCATCTAGGTTATCGCAGGTCTGCAGCGCCTATCACCGCTCAAAAACGTCTTTTACGTCTGCAGAGCGTTCCTTTCGGCCTCACATCCACACGAAATGTGCAGGAGGCGCGTGATGCTATGGACATATGTCGCTTTATAATGTTGGCTGCATGAGATGTACTCTATGGACCTTTGGAAAGGAGTTCGTCTGTACCTGCCGCCATCAGACGGCGTCTGAGGTGCCGAATTCCCAATGAGGCGGGGGAAGTGTCTCCGTTAAAGACGCTGAAACTCACGGCGATCTTTATATGTGGAAGATAGAGAGGAAAAAGAGGGTACGATGCGGGGCTGCGCTCGGCTGACGACTCCTAGAGCTTGAGTACGAGATTATCTGCACTCTCGTTTCCCTCCAGTGAAAAGTAGCCTGCCAAGTGGATTTTTCTATGGCGGGCTTAAGTATGGCGGCGATATCTGAAAAAGGAGAATAAAGGTTGCCTCTATTTGTCGCTTTTATCGCCTGAAGAGCGTTTCTCTTTTGCTCGCTCTATCTATCTGCGGATCTCTGAAATATACAGATTTTGTTGCTGCATAAGTTTGACTGACTGAGCCACGAGGTTGGCAATTTGTAACGGATTACGTTACTGATCACGGATGTTACGACAACCTTTAAGCCCTAAAGTTTTAACAAAAGGACCCTATGGCAAGTTGCAGGATAGCGGAAGATATCGCAGTCCTTCGCTGAGGATCCCGCTCAACAGAATTGGTCCCGCAGCCACACTTCCTAAAACGTTATTCGCCATCATCGCGATCATCAGTAGAAGTTTTGCAGTAAAAATGCTCGCAAGAGCCCCACGTGCTTTCCTGCTTCTTCTCCCGAAGACGACGGAGATCCGCGCTGCTCAATCCAGGGCGCGAGCCAGTGCCTGATCAGCCCCATTCACGCTGCGGTAGCTTCAGCGACGGCGAGCAAGTAGCCCGAGCCGGTCGACGTCGAAGATTTTGCCATGGCACCACGTAAGCTTCACTTCGTGATTCGACTATCGGCCAGTGCGGCCGACGCATATGTCCGCCTACCGCGTTAGGAATGAGGTTGCCTCGCTGGACAAATATGGCCCAAGAGGCGCCTGGGACAGCGCTCGTGCTCTCTCGAGCTTGAAAGATCTGGCCGGCGCTTTAAGGCCTGGTTAGGCGTATACGCAGTCGCCTCCTGTTAGAAGGCCTGCTCGTAACAGCATGTGGATGCGCTATTTGGAATCGTTTCCCGTTTTTGAAGGGTTGAGCGCCATCTGGGAGATAAGTGGAGTTAAGTGGCTTCCGCGGTAGGAATGACTGGGCTTCCTCGGAACGAATGACAGTGTGCCGTCCACTTGTGGTGGAGATGCATCACAGATTCCTGCGTAGGCCGCAGGTTGGCGTCAGCGAGAGACATGGCTGAGCCCCATGTGGGCGAGAGCGGTTCGAAGGGGATGTCCTGGTAGCACTTCGTTCATTTAGCAGTGTGTCTTTCTCCTAATATTAGCGTTTTTTTTGGCCGGCTCCGCGGTCCCTTTTGACGGCGACTTGGCGGTTGGTATGGATAGGCCATAATTTAAGCAACACGGCATAAGATAGTAAAATTTCTTGACATGGCAGCGAAAGCTATGCTCCTCAATGGCTCGGTGTTTTGCGGCCTTTGCGCTGCGCCTGGAATATATTATCATCATGACCGACGCTTAAGAACCGTGCTCGAGTATTCAGACCACGCATCTTCTTTTCTATACTCTAGATATCATCTTTTTGCCTGCAAGGGCAGGTTTCATGAGTGGGTGAAGAAGAAAACTTGCATCAGGGTTGCATCACGAGGCGTTCTTGGCACCTCCGTACTGGTCCAATACTCTGTAGAGTGCAGCACTGCCATTCGTTTATCCTCAGAGCGGTTACAGACAACTCTGAACGACCTCTGGGCTACAGCTTGCACTCGGCAACTTGACAACGCCTAGAGGCCATAGAAAAAAACAGCAGTCAACGCAGGTTTTTGAACGATAAAAACTACACACTAGGCAAAGTTCAAAGAACGTGTAGAAATATATTAGTGTCAAACACACACATCATGAAAGCGAAGCTATTACAATACGGAAGCATATAATACAGAACAATTGAATTCATTTAGCGAGTTATAATCACAAATCATAGACGAATAATATTTTTCAGCATATCAGGGTGATGCGCATCGTTTCAGCTGAGGTTACAAAAAAATCTCAATTGTTTCTTAGATGAAAAAGCCTATTTTGGGTATTTGTTGAGAACTGATAGTAGGTGATGTTTTAAGGAATGAAACTTGTATTGTGTACGGAAATAGGGAACAAACCGGTATAGAGTATTTCTAATGCTAAATTTTTTGTTCATGGCTGTAACAATGCCACTAGTTCAAAGAAATGTGCAGATTCGGAGGAGTAAAAATAGAGCCGGTTTAACAAGTGATGTTCATAACTGTGCATGAGTCTAATGATGCCGTATTTCGGGAATAGTTTCTTTGTTGTTGTCCGTGGGTCAACGTTCGCCAAATAACGCAAAATGTTTTCTGAAGCACAGTGATTCCATGAATATTTCGTTTTGTTCTCCGTCCGCTCGCTGCGAGCGCAGCCGGTGTTCCTTCGGCGTCCGTGCGCTCTGCGATGAGAGTGCACGCTGAAGGGCATTCCTATTTATGGAACATGCAATGACAGCACTAGGAACGCTTGCAAACTTATTTGAGAAATCATTGAAGCACGAGTCATAGATAGCTTAAGTGAGAAGTGCATCGCTAAAAGTGACAAATGCATCGCAAAACGTTTTTGGAGTAATCTTGTTAAGATTTAGACTAAGAAACACTAAAATGTTCTTCTGCGTCCGCCCAATGTACAACCACTTGATCAAAAATTACCGCCTCGCGGTCTAGAATACACTGCTGGAAGTTAGCGCTCGCGTTTGTTCTTGCTAGTCAGTGTGTGCTGTTGGGCTATTTTGTATATGGTATTTTAGTACAGAGTTCAACCAGCAGTCAGCGTAACTGTGCTGTTGAATTTGAGAAATCATTGAAGCAGGAGTCATAGAGAGCTTATGTGAAATGTGCATCGCAAAAAGTGACAAAAGCATCGCAAAACCCTCTTGGACTAATCTTGTAAAGAATTAGACATAGAAAACAAGAATATGTTCTCCTGCACCCGCGCAGTGTACAACCACTTCATCAACATTTACTGCCTCGCGGACTAGAATACACTGCTGGAAGTTAGCGCTCGCGTTTGTTCTTTCTTGTCGCTGTGTGCTGTTGGGCTATTTTGTATATGGTATTTTAGTACAGAGTTCAACCAGCAGTCAGCGTAACTGTGCTGTTGAATTTGAGAAATCATTGAAGCAGGAGTCATAGATAGCTTAAGTGAAATGTGCATCGCAAAAAGTGACAAAAGCATCGCAAAACCATCTTGAACTAATCTTCTGAAGAATTATACATAGAAAACAAGAATATGTTCTCCTGCGCCCGCGCAGTGTACCACTTCATCAACATTTATTGCCTCGCGGACTAGAATACACTGCTGGAAGTTAGCGCTCGCGTTTGTTCTTTCTTGTCGCTGGGTGCGGTTGGGCTATTTTGTATATGGCATTTTAGTACAGAGTTCAACCAGCAGTCAGCGTAACTGTGCTGTTGACTTCTGTGACGCTATGAATGTGTTCTACCCCGCACGTACAGAACAGAAACGCTCAGGACATTCTTCGCATGCGGACCTTGTAGACATATCACAGTTGTCCAGGAAGAGTTCTCGGAAAAAGCGCCTCTCAGCGCTGACACTGGAACTGGTCAAATACCGAGAGCAACTCTTCGGAGTGGTCTAACGCATCTTTTTCCCGTTACTTTTCTACCAAGCTGCACCCATTCCTGCGGCCGCCTCTGAGGACCCGACGCATGAGGAGGACAACGAGGACGACAAGGAGGGAGGAAGCGGCACCAAGGGTGAGACGCTTCGACAACTGAAGTGCCGCTTAACCTCTTCGTTCATACGATAAGCGATTTTATTCACTGGTCATGGACCTACACTGAACGTGTGAATGAATGGGGAATAAAGCCCTCCCGGCAGCGAGCCGCCAGCGTTGAAAGAAGCGCAGGAAGAAAGCGTCAAGCCATTAAAGAGCCCTTCCTCATGGACAAGAAATGTGCGGGACTGTAAAAAATAAACTGGTAGTAAAATATTGAAGAATAATGGTTATTCATCCATTTTTCTCATTGAACAAGCCCGAATGTAGAAGTATGCTCTGAGCTTTCGCAGTGCTTTCGCCCAACTTTCATAAGGCAGCAATACGATCCATTGGAGGACATGTGTTTTTGTGCGGAAACATTCAGTTATCAATATAAGGCTCAAATCTACGTGCTGCTCCGTTGTGACCTGTCCAAATGATGCACAACCCTATCTCTAAAATTCATAACTGCTGTGTAGAATCTGGAAAAGCGTTGTAAATAATAACTAGTTATTCGCTCTGAGACGGCTAAAATTTTTCATGAGATTACACAAAGCACCTATATTCGTTGCGTTGAAGCCAGCGAAAGTTTATTGACTAGCCACGAGCAATTTCTAGTGTAAATAGCCAACTCATGAAGCGTTTAGTCCCAAAAGTAAGTCAAAGTGGGCTTAGAGAACAGACACGTTAACTGGCGGCCACTTTAGAGAGAGACAGGGTGGTAGCAGGGGTAGAAATTAGCTGTAGTATTTCGGCTCGGCGTAGAATACGTCATCCTGTGTCTGGCGTGCAAGCTTTCGCAAGCACTGCTTCCGCAGTCTTCGCTGTTGGTGTTATCTGTATTAGGACAGAGAACACAGGCCCAGTTATACTGATCACTTTTGCGCCCACGGCAAGCAGGTGGCGAACTTTTTCGCTCGTATTCTTGCATCTGACGTGCTTTTAAAAGTAATGCGCAATCAAACGACTCTGAGGCTGTCTCTGTGACTGAGCTGTGTTGAATGTACTGCGCTATTTTCTCCGTACCCCCAAGAAGGCTTCTCCTTTCAAAGCAACTAGAGGATCTGAATTATTCAAATCAGTGAACACAACATGCCTTGCTATGGCGATTGGTACAGGACAAGTTTTTTAGTTGATAAGAGGGATGAGACGAGGAGGCCCATCGTGGTGTAATTTTTTATTTTGATTATGCTCTGCTTTCTTTCATTTTACTTTTCCTGTTGCGCAGATGTTGAAACCGCGGTTCCCGGCCGGTAAGCACCACGGGCTATGTATTCCTTCCACCACTAAGCTGACTTCACGTGACTCGCATCGCCTGAGATTGCTGTGAATCCCGTGTGTAGCTAAGAAGCCTCAGAAAAACATTCGGCTTTTCGTTCCGCACAGAGAGAGAGGTGGGCTTGTTGCATCTTATCCGAATAATCTTAATATTCTATCTGCGAATGGGTTTGGGCGAGCCTTGGCGTGAAGCTTGCACTTGCGATTGTGCTGAAGATGAAAACGCAGCCATCGAGCTGCGTTTTCATCTTCATCACCTTTTGGTGACAAGCAAATCACACTCAGTGTGGTGTGGCTAGCAGGTGCCTATTTGAACACAGACTGTCGTGAGGAGCTAGTCGCAATAGATGTCAATAAAATTTGGCCTCTTTTGAAGTGTTCACTCACTATTCGTAACAAACAGGCTTTCTTCGCTTCAATCTGAATCCTTGTCTGGTCTTTCCTCTTCTTAACGTATTTAACCAACAAAAAAAAAACAACGCCACTTTGCTTCAACGAAAATGAACCTTGACAACCGTTGTCCCGAGCCGCGCTGTTCACGCGTCAGTATAAACATATAGGCGACGCCGTTGATTCTCTTGCGGCAGCTGATAGTCAGAATCGCCACCACTATGCACTGCTAAACGCTCTCACGGAGATTGACCTTTTCAGGTTCGTGCTTGCGATCGATTTGAGGATCTTTCTTATGTTTCTTGAAATGTCCTCAGGGTGTGAGTTACATTTTATTTCAGATATTGAGGTTGTCAAGTGTGTACAGTGTCATGGGCAAGAGGTGTACTTTGTTTCCTTTGCGGCATATAAAAATTTGACCACCCACCGTATATATGAATCATAGGTTTCATGTGCAATATATCTAGCTCCATAATCAGTTATGTTTTTATTTGGGTAAGCGCTCCCTGTCAGGTGTAAGGTGGTAACGAGAGCGTGTGCACGACAGCTTTTGGTGGTGCCTCACAAAATCGAGAATCCCGGTTATATTTTGTTTCAATATCAGATTTCCCAGCACAGCTGCATGGACAAAAACGAGCTTGAAGTTGTATTCGGCATCGGAAGTGCGAACTTTCTTGGCTCTAGCATGTGCTCCGCTCTCTGGGCACATTTAGGGAAGTGCTGAATCCAGTTGTAGTAATAAGCTTTAGCCGCGTGTCTGCATGCAAGTGTGCATGTGTTCAAACTTATTCCTGAAAGTTCGCTTATGAGAAAGATTGCACTCACTTCGTCTCTTTCCTCCCGCAGCTCAAAACGGCTGATTATGCTCGCCGTCCTGGCTACTTTTACTATCCTGACAATTTCTGCAGTCGGTGCTCTCTTGATGATGAGTAAGTGTTGAGCCTTTCACATATCCTGACACCATTACTAAGGCACATACACAGCATGACGAATCAAGGCCTCTGTTCTTTCTTCCTCTGCAGAAAGCCACCTGCAATCTTTGCGTAACCATTCATTTGGAGCCAGACTTAGAGACAGATACTAAGCTGAGGCCTAGAGTGAAGACCTTCAGCCTCACCGCTTCTGCATAGCTTAAAGGGGCAGACAGCAGACTGAGATCACAGTGGATGATTTCCGCCGCGCCTGTCTGAAAGGAACCCTAAGGAGAATGACAGTTACGTTCACTGATATCGGAGCTTTCGTATCGGATCCTTGAGGCTATGCTATTTATCAATTGTCAATCTTTTGTGGCGTTACTTCACCGGTCTTAATCAGACGACGGAAAAATTTTGCAATGCAGTTTTCTCACAAACAAATACGTTCTTTTAACTGGACAAACATAACTTCACAGCAAAAGGCCACAAATTCCAATTTTTTGCTTAGAACACAATTGGATGGAATTTTCCTCTTTGTCCGTTACAGTTTAAAGATTTATTAGATCGCAACTTTACTGCAGACGAACACGCAGCAATACTGCAATGTTGTGCAAGAAGGAAAAAGCTGTGGAAATGCTGCTGTAAACTTTATTAGGATGTAAACTTTCGCGTATAGCACCACGCCTATACGAATTCAAAGTATATAACCTGTGCATCAGCATTGGCCAGAATAGAGGTGTTGCATTTGCGCGGTGCCTCCTGCTACGTCACCACCTGTGGCATCTGTCCTCAGCCAGTGTTACCTATCCGCGATATTTTTAGGCGCGGGATGGTGGAAGTGACCAGCCTAATGGAAGGTACTGTTTGTGCCGAGGCTGACATTACTGCATGCTCACTGAGCTCAACTTTCTATCCTTTCAAAGCGTAATACACTTTTTTTCTTTCCTTCTGAACATAACGAAGAGACTCGCTTCGAATTTCGGGTTCCAGGGATTTTCTTTTATAATTCAGGAAAAAGAGGTTTCTTTTGGGATATAATAACGGAAGTGTGCTTTTTTTTCGGCATACGCTAGTGCACTCTTCGACATTCGTTTTGTTTGGCTTATGGGGTTTAACATCCCGAGCTTACTCAGGCTATGGGGGACGCCGTAGTGGAGGGCACCGGAAAATTTCGACCACCTGCGGTTCTTTGAACTGCACCGACATCTTACAGACTAGGAGCCCTTAGCATTTCACCTGCATAAATGCGATCGGCGTGACCGGGAACAAAACAGCGTCTTTCGGGTCAGCAGTCGATAATCACAACGACTGACCTACCGCGGGAGCTAAGATTCGAAATGGGGAGCTACGAATTCAACAATTCACCCTAGGAGCTTTCATGCTGTCACTGAATCTTCATTATTCGATCAGACATGAGCATGCAAAAGGTGGTCATTTTCGATACTGACTGTAGTAAGTGGGTGCTGACTGCGTACCTCTACATCCGTATACGAAGAAGGCAGTTTTGGCGGTCGGTGAATTTATGTTTGAGGAAATTAAATGGCGCAGTATCTGTCTCACTTATCTCGGCGGACACCTGAACCGCGCCGTAAGGGAAGGCAGGAAGGTAGGAGTGAAAGAAAAAAGAAAGAGGTGCCGTAGTGGGGGTTTCCGGAATAATTTCGACCACCTGGGGATCGTTCAGTGCACATTAAAGATCCCCAGGTGGTCGAAATTACATACATCCATTTCGAAAACTTGCGCGTCCCTTGTCTTAATCACTGCCCGCGTTTATAAACTGAATCATTGCGGTGACTCAATGGTTAAGGCACTTCTCTACTCAGAGCCGGAGTACCGGTTTCGAACTCGATTGCGGCGGCTGCGTTTCGATGCAGGCGATACGCCAAAAGTGACCGTGTGTTGTGCGATGTCAGTGCACGTCAAAGATCCCCAGGTGGTTGAAATAGTTCCGGAGAACACCATTATGGCACCTCTTTCTTCCTTTCTATTTTGCCTTCCTCCTCTGTCCCTTCCCTTCGGCGCGGCTTAGGTGACAACCGAGATTGTGAGATATTGACTTCGTCGTTTTCTTTCATAAAAACCAATTTTTGTATATAAGTTGCCGTTCACATGGTTTTCATTTATTGCCATCTTAGACCCTGGCGGAGATTCGCCAGACCTATAGGCTGAAATTACCACCCCATACAGAGAACAATGACGAATATGCACCCCCCCCCCCCCCCCCGATCCTGACCTCGACAGTGCACAAGCCACTCTGCTCCGTCTATTACAAACTCATTCGCTTCTTAGCCACTCTCGTTTGACACTTATCACCAACGGTGCATTGGACCCTTTTTGCCCAAATTTTAGCGACTGTGCCCCCGGAACACAGGTTAGCATATTAGGGGATGCTCGAAACATCCACCCCCAAGCGCCCTACTGCCACCTCCCGAGGAAGGTCGATGGAATGGACTTTTGACAACTATAGAAAAATTGCAACAAGTCGCTCTCACGTCGCGGGCCCTAGAATCTGAATGCCACGCCGTCCTATTATGCCTGCATATTTTCTATTTATGGCAATACACTTATGCACTCACTCACTCACTCTTGGATAGAGAAGGAAAGAGTTCGTTTCTACAGACTTCAGTCTTGGTAGAGCGACTGCTTTAGTCTTGCGATGTGTTTGACATTTTTACTCAAGATATGTGAGATGGAGCACAAGCACTCCGGGCGCATGCACACAGCTCTGCTATATGGGTTCCCGTTGTGCAGATTGCAGTCGGTTGTCCGTGAGAGAAATGAGAGTTTCCATTCGAATTGTCGACTGAGATTAAGAAAGTTTTGCACATGAATACAAAAGTGCCTGCGTAACATAGGGCAGGCTTGCGAGTTCTGCCCCAGTCCAGCCTCTACAATGACCATCGTTTGTACAGCACCTCTTTTAAGCACAGTTGTAAGTAGCCGTTGTTTTTCAGAAGCAGGCCTACGGTCACATAAGCATAACAATGATATATCAGAACCTACACGTGTCAATTTATTTCGCGTGAAGCGGTCAAGCTTCGTTGTTGGTAGTTTCTTCTTTCAGGATTCCGCCACGGTTTCTCATTGGTTATAGCGCTCGGCTGCTCACCCGAAAGAAGCGGATTCTGTCCCGGCTGCAGCAGTCGAATTTAGTTGGAGGCCAATTTCTTGGAGCCCATCTACAATCAGATGTCAGTGCACTTTAAAGAACCCAGAGATAAAAATTTCTGGAAGCCTTCACTACGGCGAGCCTCGTAGCCTGAGTAGCTTTCGATAGTTAAACCTGTATAAACCAAACTAAATCTTGCTAACGTAGGAGACGGATGCTCTGAACGTCGCTTAACAATTAATCAACTGTTCTGCCTTTGGCACAAAATAAAACGCCAACCTATTTAGCTTACATAGAGGAATGCGAACTACGAGGGTTCGATCGTCGCGTTTCATTTCGGTTGTGGTTCGAGGACCAAGTTTCAAAGAGAAGTCAGGGAAAAATCGGCGAAATGATTAACTGGGCGCTGCTTAGTGGTAGCGCAGTACAAAATGTTTGGACCGCTTAACGCACCTTAAGAGGGAACTAGGATAGCGGTGCGTTCTCCGGAAAGAAATTCTTCGGATTGCACGGAAAGAAATTCTAGGCACGATTACGATACTCTGTAAAGCGAACTATGAGCGCAGCTCTCTCTGCTTCGGCGGCGCTAAAGGCAACTTCCTCTCAGCGGTAGCAGCCAGCTTGTGCTAATTCGGCGCGAACGGCAGGGCCATCTCGGCGGCGGCGCTTAGCTGATGCCTCGGAGGCGTTGAGCCTCTGCTCGTGCACCTGGTTTAGCAGCAATGGCATACGAAGCATTTGCACCGGTTGCGTCGCTCTTCTAGACAAAGAACTGGCTGATACTACTAAGGAGAGAGCCTTACTCGCCCCATTCAGTGTAAGTCCGTCGGTGTGAGTGGTAACACTCGATGGTACCAGTAAATATCTGCGGTTTGTCTATTTCCAATGACGAATCATGAACAAGAACCGCATAACAGCGTGCAAAATCCTCACACGCTCTTAAATCGAAAATTCCAAAACTTCTACAAGATGGCGGCGCCGCTGATAGAGAGGGGCACACCGCAGCACGCGTTAAGCTGTCTCTCTCCCCTTGTGTTCTCCAGAGGGCCTTAAGCTCCTTAAGCCTTCTCGAAGGTCTGTCCACGTAAGCCGCCTGGCCAAGGTCGTGGAGAGAGAAGGGCCAGGACCCTGCGCTTAGACGCGCCAGTGCGAGGACGCCCCTTCGCGCTCGCTTCGCACTCCTCTTCTCTCCCTCCCCTTGCGCTCGGTTACGCCTTCGACGCCGACGCCGCTTAATCCACGAACGGGCGCCTAAGAGCTGTGTTTTGAAAGTTGATGGACTACGTCATGCAACGCTCAGCGCCAGAGAGTGTCAGTTAAACATCCGGTTGCGCAGTAGCATAGCGCTCTCGTGCAGTAGCGACCACCTACAGCGTCCTACCTACAGTAGAGCATCAATCATAGCGTCGGTCCCTGTGGGCCGTTCAACCTGCATAAACCGAGCCTCTCGCGCAGTAGGCTGCAAAGCTGATCTCTTCGCGCCTTCTTGTGTTGGAAGCCCTGGTGCGGCGCCCACACGGCCATTTTTAATTTGTTTCTGCAGGTCTAGGTGGTTTCAGATTAGCGCACAAAGGGTTTTTCGAAATAAAAAGCCTTATTGATAGTTCACTACAGAAAGGTCTGGTTGTTACTTCCTGTCTTGATCCCCTGTGGTGTTACCGAAGCGGGTATACGTTCAGACATCACGTACCCCTCTGTCAAAAACAGCGCGAGTCTCTTCTAGGGCCAGCGACAAGCACGTAAGCACACGGTTACACGAAATTTAAAACTTAGCTGCGGCCAGATTACACCTAAATCGTACCATTTTGTTTTTGTTTTGCAGGTTCAAGGATGTTTTCGGCTCTTGGGTCTCCAGAAGCTGCAGCGCGGGAACGGCCACGTGCTTACTTCAGTAATATCTGTAACTTAAAAATATGTGGATGTTGATTTCGGGAATTGGTCATAAAAACACATCCCCATGCAGACGATTGGAAAAGGCCACTCCAATATCTAATTACCCCGTCCTAAACCAGCTGCGTCCACCGTATCCCCGCAATCTTCTTAATCTCATGCGCCCTTCCTAACTTTCTGCCGCCCCCTCCTACGCTTGCCTTCTCTTGGAATCCGCTCCCTTAGCCTTAAGGACCAGCGGTTATCTTGCGTTTTCATTACATCAGCTCCCCAATCCCATTTCTTCCTCTTGATTTTGATTAGGGTGTCATTAACCCGCGTTTGGTCCGTCACCCACTCCGCCCTCTTCCGATATGTTAATGATTTGGCCAGTCGAAATGGTGGCCAAAATGCTCATATTGATAAGTGGCCACATTTCAGAAATACGAATGGGCTGTGCGGTGTGAACGCCCGTTAAGGAACCCCAGGCGCTTGAAGTCAGTACGGTGCCCTCTATGAAGGCATCCTTCGATAATCACATGCGTCTTTGGGTAGTTATGCTAACTGCTACACCCTAAGGTGCGGTTCTTTCATCACTCTTTTTTGTGTGTCCATTTACGCAGTTTTAGATCTATGTCTCCTGTTTTCCAAATGTTTAACGTATAGAAACAGTTAACTGCATAGCCATAGCCAATAAGTATGTTACAATGAGATTTACTCAGCATTTCTTTGCGCCCTAGAAAGCTCCATAAATCCCTGCGCCAGATGTTCTGTCCTATTCACTGCCTATACATTTTATGGCCAGCATTTAACCCTAAGCCGTCATGACCGAGCGCGTCAGTGTGGGTCCTATTCTCACCCTAGGAATCTTACAAGGAAACCGGAATGAAGAATCGTCCGCGAAGCTACCTTCGGCTTCAACTTTGGAGTTCCAGATCCACAAGGACATTTCAGGGAGATGAATTCCTGCATGGCAGGGGATCCGACCCACTGGACGAGAAGTGCACGGAATCTCGAACTACAAGAATTCAGACGCCTGCCACAGCCTTCCTACAGACTGTGCCCACTTCTGTGGATGTCGCAAGACCCATGCAATTTCAT
Organism: Amblyomma mixtum; assembly: GCF_055824585.1. Lineage (NCBI taxonomy): Eukaryota > Metazoa > Arthropoda > Arachnida > Ixodida > Ixodidae > Amblyomma > Amblyomma mixtum. Next base: position 58,349,592 of record NC_143013.1, on the reverse strand, counting down.
CGCATCCTTCTCTCCGAAGCATAGCCATCTCTGCTGGTCTATCTCGGCCAAACATGATTTAAACGCGCCGCTTCGACAAGTTGGGCCAGAAGCAACTTCCAAATAACATGACGCTTGGGGTGTATGGGCCTACCTGCATGCTCGTGTAGGTCCACCTTGATCCATGTCCTGCTGTCAAGCCCGCCACTTTCCAGTCTCTGAGGGATTGTGGATGGGCTCAAACCTTCGCAGCACCTTTCGGCGGATATGTGAAATCCATGTATCAAGAAAAATTGATAATTGTTTTTTGAGGACATGAACTGGCACAGTATCTGTCTAGCATCCCGGTGGACACCTGAACTGCGCCGTAGCAGAAGAGATAAAGGAGGCAGTGAAAGAACAAAACAAGAAACAGGCGCCGTGGTGGAAGGGTCCGGAAGAATTTCGACCCTGTTGAGATCTTTCCGGCTCAAGAGTACAATTACCACTCTTTGACAATACGTCAACATAAACAACTGGGCATTAATCTACTAGAAAATATGCGACTGGAAAGACAAATCTGGTTTTGTAATTTTCTTCCTGGGTATCAGCTTTCGCTGGTCGAAATGTATAAGCTGCCACGGCCGCCTCTGCAGTCCTGTACCTGGGACTCCACCCATAAAGAATGCTAAGACGCTATGAGCACTGTATAAAGGTTTTGTCTCTCTTTATTACAATACAGAGCTGACACTGCTATGTACAATTAAGCGGCAGTTAGCTAGCGTTATACCTGTTACCACCCATAATGGAGAACCATAAATGCGGGATATCACCATCTCATGGAAAACTACCACAGGAACCGCTGCTTGCGGTTTTCCTCTCGCTAACCGACGGAGACTAAATACGAAACCACCAGTGGTTTTGACCATTACCTTCACAGCGCATGCAGTCCATCAGATTGACTTTTCTGACAGACTGTAAAAGCTAAAATGGATGGAATATTTCGACCATTACGGGCCGTCTCATGGTGTACGGCACATAACACCATCACTTCGTGACACTGAGGGAGCACAGCTCAGGCTTTAAATTTCAACCGCGTCGTCTGCCACGTGATAGTCGAAGTCTCAGTTAACAGCAAGAATGTATTCTTAAATTATAATTATTGGCAGCCAGTATTGTTGTCCTGCGACGAGGGCACATTAGGCGTGTTTCACAAGCTTTAAGGCCACAATACCGGGAATTGCGCGTGAAGGTTGGGTGCCTCAATGCAGAAGCTCTATCGAGGCAGCGTTGCGCAAAAAAATTGAGCGCCACTTAGCGAGAAAATATTAACTGTGTCGACAATTTAAGGGTTGAACTGAAATGAACTTCAGTCAAGATATTGAAAGAGAAGTGATAGGTGCATTATTAAAACAGGAAGCGAGCAGAGTGGGTGAGGGGATAGATAAATTCGGTTTAGTGACAACTTAGTTTAAATCAAGAAGAAACTGAGTTCGGCAGGGCATGTAATAGGAAAGCAAGACCACCGCTGGTCATTAAGGGTCACGGACTTGATTCCAGTGGAAGGCAGACGTAACAGGGGGCGGCAGATAGGTGGGCTGATGAGACTACCTTCTTTGCGTGGATAGGGTTGCTGCGGCAGGCAGAGGAACCGATTCATTTCGCTAGAGGCCTTCGTGCAGTGGGCGTAGTCAGGCTGATTACATTGATAAAAGCAATAGATCCATGGATGGGAAACTTTGGTAAGCAAGCGAGTTTGGACCGTTCAAGGTGTCAGGGCCACCGCACAGCCCTCACATTACGCGCATGTGTCGAGGCCGCGTAGGGCCAAGGCACTCGAACCCCAATTCATACAGCGAGGTTGCGTGCTCGGGTCCTGCGACGCAAATAAAAGCGTTCGCTCTGCTCTGTTCCAGAGCGCAATCGATTACGCGAAGAATTTACATCATCCTGGAATTTAACATCTTGGAAGCTGCCGCTAAGTAATTTCTCTTCGCTTCATGTGGCTTTTATTGGTAGTTTATAGTTTTATAATTAACTTACGCTCCATTTACACTTATTTTCATTTTGGCAGCCTGTATGGCTCGATAATGATATTGTAAAGCTTTTGCATTAGTTGTAATGGGCACATTTCTCCTTACTTGTCGCCCAGCGTTTGTCGGCTGATGATTCCCACTCGCTTTCAGCTCCGCGTTCCATCTCTCGGCGCTCACTTGGGGGAGTCGGTGCGCCCGCCTCTGTAAATTTCTTTCTGGCCTCTCGTCGGGGAACGAGTCTCGCGTTCGGCTCACCCCAGACTCAGGAGGCTGTAATAAGTGGCTACGCAAGCCTCATTTCTCCTTTCCATCGAATGACATTCGTACCGATTACTCAATAAAAGAGGATGCCCGTGACATTAAGACCTGCAGATGAAACGGATAAGAAGAGGACAGGCACTACCTGTTCAGCCGTCTCGTTTGCCTACGTACGAACAGTACGTTCTTCTGTCGAGCACATCCTCTTTTAGAGCGTAGCTCTCAACGCATTTTCACAGCGTTTGACAACGGCTTCAGAGCAAGGTTGTAAGCGGAGGGAGCAGATGATGGCGGCTATACAAGCGTGACTTTGAAGGTGGCCGTGGTGATGACGCACGCGCAGTCGTTAACGCAAAGAAGAGCAGAACTAAACGAATCGCGGGTGATGACGCATGCATAACGATCATACTACAAAACCGACAGGCGGCTGCATAAGTGCCTCACAAAAGTGCGGGACGATACACCCGAACAGTTATTCTTCCGCGATGAAAGGGGCAGACGCTGCTAAACGCGAAACACGCAGCGAGAAGGGCTGCCCTCGAAATTGCATTATCTCGAAGGTAAACGCTCGGTGAATGTTTTCTCCAGCAAACAGTCTATCAACTAGGAGATACAGTATATTTTGCTTTTATCTGGTAAGTATAACACATGAGTGAAGAAGGTTGGGCGAGTTGGTACTTATTCATTATTTAAAACAGAGCACGAAACACGGGAAAAGGGGGGAGAATCAACAACACACCCGCATGCTTGCGGTGCCATGCAGACCAGACCGGACGATGCGTTAATAAAAACTTCCGGAACACTGCAATTCCTGCGATAACAACTCGACAAAGTCTTCTAATGACCTTGCACTGCTCCGTCGTGCTTGCACTTGCACCCCGACATTTTCCGCCTCAAACATTCTTTTTAGACATAAAGACCAATTGGATAGAGAAATAATGGAAGCCTATCACATGTTGTATTCTGGAAACACTTGTGTCAGTCGGCCTTCTGTAGTGGTGTCACAGAATGAACTCGATTTCCTTAAGGGTGTCCATCTTGGTTGTAGCGTGATTAAGGTCGCACCCAGTGTTATCTTCCTCTGGTCAGAGTTTGTTTTTGTTTTTCTTGTTGAACACGTGCTTAGTAGCTCACGCCTTGCATGACGGTTCCGTTTGTGTTTGTTTTTTCGATGATACATATATACTCTTCCCTTCCAGTAATAAATTTTAGTTGAAGTCAGCGCTTCTGTTGTCGATTCTCCCCCTTTTGTCCGTGTTTCGGGCGCTGTTGTGCATAATGAGTAACACGTGACACGTGCGGAGATATGCATTACTGCTTAAGCTTGGAAGCTCTCGGAAAACGCCATTCTCTCTAGAGATGTTGTCTTCCTGCATCGATCACAACAGAAAGTAACCGTGATTTTAGCTCTAGACAATTACAGAGTTCGTTGATGTCTACGATTAGTTACTCGCAGAGATAATGGGTAATCATTTTAAATTAAATGTGACCGCACTGATGATACAGGATAAGAAAGCAATACACTCGTAGGCAGCGCGTAGTCGAAATGGCGGTGAAAAAAATTTACAAAACACTTGTCTCTCTTTCGATGAAGTTTTTGAACATTCCGACACACAAAATTTTCAATAGTTGTTTGGTCCCATTCCCTGACTGGCAAGCTTTGGGACGAACTCTTTAGCGTACCTTAAAACCCACATGCTATGTTTGGAGATGGCACTCATGCTGCTGAGGGGAGAAAAATGGCTCACTGAAAGGAAGAAGTGGAGAGAGTTTCCGCACCCGGTTACGTTATGCCTTGCAGGTTGCATAACGGCTCGCCTTACGGTGCCTCATGAGAAGCTCAGATATTTAAACGGGCCAGCAACGTTAGAGATATGAATGACGACGTGGTTTCCTAATGCTGGCCTTGCAGAGCACTGCAGAAGCAACTTCCGAACCACCGCTTCTTTCGTCACCTTTCTCTACCTAATACCACTGCCTTGCTGCAGCTCGTAAATATTAAAAGTAAACAAATCAAGTGTCAAGCGCTATGCCATTCTACCACACGCTTGAAGTATTCTCATCAGTCAAATTAAGAAATGTGCTTCGAAAATTTTTTTTCTTCTCGCCAAAGGAAGTTAAACACCAGGACCTTGGTTCGTTACTGAATTCCGTAACTGCAGCACGATGAATGGGGCATACAAGAAAGGAACACGCAAGGAAACAACATCGCGCAGACTCAGAACTGAAATCTTTATTGGCTAACCAGCCGCGATGTGTACAGAACTGGCGACCAGAAAAGGAAAGTAATGCACGCATGTCATTCTTAAGACACAAAGAAATTATCAAAGCAAAAGAAGCACGTGTCAAAGTTCGCAATCAAGGTGACATATTTCCACTCCTGCAACACTATAGAGGGTGAGCCATAAATTGTTTCGGAAGCCTTGCTATCACACGTGCTTCTATAATTCCCCTCCCCAGTGAGTCGTGTTTCCTGCCTATCACGATGCCCTCGCTATACATTGTCTCGATGGAACTAATGTCATTGCCATCTTTAGTTGCGACAGTGTTTTGCTACGTAACCTGTGATGGGGACACGTGTGACACTATAATCATGCTCTTTTAACCTTTCATTGAGACATCGACCAGTTTGGCCCACATATTGCTTCCCACATGATGTCGGCAAAGAATGGTTTGGTTTGGTTTAGTGGGGTTTAACGTCCCAATGCGGCTCAGGCTATGAGGGACGCCGTATTGAAGGGCTCCGAAAATTTCGACCACCTGGGGTTCTTTAACGTGCACTGACATCGCACAGCACACGGGCCTCTAGAATTTCGCCTTCATCGAAATTCGGCCGCCGCGGCCGGGATCGAACCCGCGTCATTCGGGTCAGCAGCCGAGTACCGTAACCACTGAGCCACCGCGGCGGGGTGACCGGCAAAGAATGGATTACGCCTTCCAGTCAGGGTAGAAATTGTTTTGCGTGCCCGTTCAGGTAGCTGCGTGGTTCTCCGTTTGCCGAATGCCATTGTTTGTTTGCTCATCGCAAAAGAAATTTTCCTGTGCCGGGAAGGAGTAATCTATTATTTGCTGCTATCATGCGGAAAGCAATACATCGTCCAAACGGACCGATGCCTCAATAAAAGATTAAAAGAGCAGGATTATAGCGGACACGTGTCCCCATCACAGGTCACGTAGCAATACGCTCTAGCAATTGTATAAACGCTCTAGCATTTGTATAAGGTAAAGCAAAATGTTGAGTTGGACTTGTCATAGGTTCATTGTAAAGCAGCGTAGAAACAAATGACTAGAGGAAAAGAGACACAAAACAAGCGCTGACTCTCAACTAAAGGCTTTGTTTCTCTAAACCTTCGTATATAAAGGAACATTCAAAGGCATGAAAAGTGATGATCGAATCAACCATGAAAACACAACAATAAAAAAATAGAGAAACCCACAGATTCGCGCGACCCTCAAGCATTCTCAAGGAAAGCAATCTCTCTATCGCTCCGAAAAACCGATGTTTTGCATATGCACTCCTGTTGGTCCTTTGCGATATGGAATGCCTCAACCACTTGCCGCGTTTTCTGACCCTTGTGGGCGTAAAATACGCATTCCTGATGAAGCAATTCTGCGCATTTTTTTTTCATTTTCATTGCTTCGCACCCTAGGCAATGCTTCACCAGGTATAATAGATCATTCCCATTTAAATTGTTCTTATGCTTTTGCAAGCGCTTGCTCAAGCGTCGCCCGCTCTGGCCGATGTAAGGGTCACCGCAGAAAAGGAGGAAAGTAACAAGTGCTTGAAAATAATTTAAAGAATGCAAATGGCCGATGATATCTGGTGAAGCACTGTCTGGGGTGTGAGGTGATGAAAAAGAAGAAGTATCCACCATTATCTCATCAGTAACGTGTACTTTAGACCCACAACAATCAGACAACGCGGAAGGGGTTGAGGCTTTCCATTTCGCAAAGGGCCAAAAGAGGTGCGTCAGTGAAACATCGGTTTCAGTGACGAAATTTACATCGAAGCGCTCGCTGTGCTCAAAGTCCACGCACAACTTTAATGCCGCCGTTCTATACCTTGCAAAAAAAAGGCGTACTGTTGTGGCAAAGAAAGATTTTCCATCTACGAATGTTTTAAAGCGAAAGCTTTACTACTTGCACTTTCAAAAAGCATTTGCCGTGACGCGGTGGTGCCACCATTGACCTTTCGCATGACCTCTGTGTGACGTCACGCCAAAGAGCTGGGCGACCATCTCGCGCCGTCTGCGAGTAGTGGCGGGGCCACCACCGGCGGCCTTAGATTAGATTGGATTAGATTGGATTAGATTAGATTACATTACATTACATTACATTGGAGTGTAGTTGATTGGATTGGATTGGACTGGATTGAATTGGATTGGATTGGACTGCATTAGATTAGATTACGTTAGATTATATTATATTACATGAGATTAGATTAGATTATATTACATGAGATTGGATTGGATTGGATTGGATTGGATTGGATTGTATAACCGATGCATCACCACAAGTCTAACCACAAGCACCGCACCACCACCAGCTACACTACCAGCTGTACCATGGCGCAGGTACGGATATTGCTTTCGCAATTACCGGGCTTAACCAAGCTAAGCCAGAGCGAATTTTTTGTAAAGGTGCGCTATCAGCAGCAGTGACGCTGTATTTTTTGAGGCGACAGTGCTGTGACTCGGAGTCTTTAAGGATGTCGCCACCACAAAATTCGTCTCACTGTTTTCTCACTCATCTATCCACCAATTCTCGAACTCCTGCCTATCGTCCTGGCGTGCTTGGCTGCCGCCGACCCAAGCTGACTGCCAGCTAGCTTTAATCCGGCATGCCAATCACTTTCTCAGCGCTTAATACTGGCCCTAAAAATGGAGTAATTACCTAATTTAACTTGGTGTCCTGCTCATTAGAACCTACTTTCTCCCTACCTTTGGGTAGAGGCTAGAGAGCACTCTTCTTTTTTTGTGTGTTAATGCTTCTGGTGACAACCTCTCAGTTACCAGAACGAGGGCCTCGGTTCTGATGCCATAGGAAGCATAAGACGGTTCTCACACAGCTTCCACCCTCGCCGTTCGAAGACGTTCTACGTCACATCAGCGGTAACTCAGGACGTGCTACGTCCGCCGCTTAGGAGCGTGGGTGGCGCTGGTGAACACTCCCAAGGTTAGGTTATTTGTAAACATAAATACCCTCGATAGCAGGTTTGACAGCCGTCGCTGTAGCTCAGCTAATAAAGAAAAAAAAAAAGTCGCTGTAGCTCAGCGGTAGAGCACCGGACGCGTAATTCGGAGGTCGTGGGTTCGGATCCCACCGGCGGCATGTGGTTGTTTTTTCTTCTGCTTTTCTAATCAATTAGCTTTAAGCGATAACACATTCAGTAATATAAATTGATCGACACCACAAAATAAATAAATAAATAAAAATCCCCCTGTGCCCCTTGGTTTCTGTGGCTGTTGGCTTCTCTCATACTTCCGCCAAGTTATTCTTGGAAAGTGGTGTCATTCCATTCTTTTCGGTCTCCATGACAGGGTAAGAACGGCTTAGTGTCTTAAGAAAATCACAACTGCGCAGCTGCTTTTGCCGTTCTGTAGGCACCTGTAACTTCCTATTTCTCTCTCCCTGTGTCTTGCAACGGTCTCTCACTTTTGTCATTTTCACTGTTCTGGCGCACATTAATTTTCTTTGGCATGTTGATGATGAGAGCAGCGGAGCTTCGCTATTGCGGAAAACTCTAAAAATGCGCTCGACCAGTTTGACTCCGGAGGCAATTTCGAGAGCAGATGTGCTTCTCCTTCTCTTAACTCCTTACCTCGCGGCGTTTTTTGCCTATGGGATTCTACGCACCGACTATGGAGAGTGGCGGAAGGAGGAAGTTAGGAGAGGAGCAATGGATCAATAAGTGCCTTACTCAGGACGAGAAGGTAAACAGCACATAATAGGAAGGAGTGGGTCATGTGCAGCGCGTTTCATGGTCCAGTGAACACATTCCCTCATTTCTAAAAGTTTTCTACCGCCGACTGCTACCGCGAGCTCATTCTCGCTAGCAGCAGGGATATATTTCATGCAGCCGCAACGCGTCCGTCTTAAAAGTGTTCTATTAGCCCGAGTCGCCACGCCTGTTTTTGTAACTCGGAGTTGGTGGCAGAAGAACGCTGAGGGGGAGGGGGGGAGGGGGGGGGGTGAGGGGCGATATTCTGGGATCATCATGGCGGATCAAAGACGGCATATGCCTACCTTTCAAAGCAAGGAACATGCATGTTCTTTTTCTTCTTTTTTAAGTTTCCTGTCTTTTGCTTCGTAATGTACCGTTCTGCGCGACTCAGCAGCATCACGTTACGTGAGAATTTCGCTCTAACTTCCCTTAAATTTCCTACCAGTTGAAACAAAAGTCTAGAGTAGCACTGTCTTTACATCTGTGTTTTTCTAGAAAAAAGCGAGTATAAAATGTCTGGCGCAGTTCTCTTTATAATGTCCTGAATAGGCGCTTACTGGTGCGCCTCATTCTACACAAATTTCGGTGTACTTTTGCAGCCTGGGAAAGCCACAATGGGCATCCGGCAAGGTTATATTGATCAGTGGTTCGCCAATACTCTCAGCTTCTTTCACCGACGGGAGGCGTTTTCGTTGTTTTGGCTGTTTTCGCTTTTATGCACCACTTCAGATGGTCAGCTTACGACGGAAACTGGTCGCATACGTCGCGCACTCACCAAGTCAATCACGTTGGTCACTGCAAGTTATTTCAGTGCGGTAGCACTATGAGGCGCATTTTCCCTTTTGTAGCATACGTACAGAGCCAGTAATGCTTCCTTAGAGTGGTGACGGGCGCTCAGAACTATGCCTGCGGTGCCTTGTGGCAGTAAGTGGCTTCGAGTTCAGCTGGCAAATAGCGCCGACCGAGATACACCCCCGACAACGCCCCCCGCAGCCAACCGAGATGCATGCTTGTGGGATTTGCAGGTCGCGAGCAATGGCTCTTTAGCATTGAAACAGCATTCCCAGCTGAGCCGAGAGCACGCCACGCCGTCGCCACACTGCTCGCAGCGTGACTAGCTGTGCACCATGGCCTAACGTGATGCGATAACACCGTGAGCATGCGCGCGTGCTTTGTCATGCGCGTTCACCGCGGCTTACTTGCCACCAGCGTTCATTAAGCGATAAGGAGCCGGCACTTGGGATCCGCAAATCACACAGGCCCATATCTAGGTCGCCCGCGAAGGCCGCAGCATCTATGCACGCTCGTGGCGCTTTCGAGCATTCGTTCCTAACCCGCTGGCTACCTCGAGGCGCCGCACGCACAGTTCGGAGCGCCGCTCGGACCACGTTCGACGAGTGGGATCGACTGTGTATACGTATGTAAGTACAGGCGCGGCCATAAGTAAGCGGAACACGCTATTGCGTTCGAAGTGCAATCACACTTTCTCCATCGGCAATGAAGAAGCGTTGTCTACAAGAAAGCCCACCAACCTCTGCTACCAACATGCGCGCACCACTACTGGAAATTTCAATTAGGTGACGCGTGAAAAATATTCGAAGACAGTTGCGTGCTCCGTTTACTTTTGTCTGCGCCTGTATATCCCTGAAGCATGCATTGTGGCAGGCGGTACACCTGCCCACCGTGTTTCTGGTGACGTGCCATGTGTGTATACCTGGAAGGCAACACTGGCAAGACATCACCTGGGCAGACTTCACTTGGGCGAAGCCTTGGGTGAAGGGTACACCTAGATGACGTCTTCAAGGTGAGTGTCTTCGTGGCAGATGCCTTTGTGTCTAAGGTGTTTGTGGTGAAACCACTTTGTATCAATTTCCTTAAGGTGGAACTCCTTTAAGGTAAAGGGCTTCGTTTTAAATGCCTTAAAGGCGTTTATGTAGAAGACCTTTAGCATTTAATGACCTTAAATGCCCACGCTAACTAGTGCTAGAGAATTATATTCAGCGCTTAGCCATGCAAAATCTTCTAATTTTTTCATGGACAGCGAGGAATCGGGTATTTTCCACCTGTCTGTTGTTGGGATGAACGCACTGTGAAAACAACGCAATAGGAAAGTTTTCCTGGATCCTTATAGCAGCGCGTCATTTGACAGGGTTGATTCACGGTCGCCGGCCAATTAATGGACACGGAAACGTGAACCGAATTTCTTCTGATTTTGGCCGACTTTTCTACAAGCCTGACTGCCTAAAGAAAGTGTGATTGTGGCACAGAATTCTCAGCATATCCTATTAGAAAGCACTTTTCTAAACAAATTATTCTCTAAAATATCTTCATTAAAAACTCCCTCGCTTCGTAAAATTCATATCGGTTTCATGCGCAGCCTGACGATTAGTCGGCGGTATGTGCATCGTGAGCAACAAAAGTTTGCGGAATCTCCAGCGCTTGGCGGAGCGCTGCAAAACTGCATTGCAGCGCTAACTGCCGTCACACAGCGCTGCGCCGAGGGAGCCGAGGCTCATGGAAATTGCGTCTGAAGCACGCCTGTGTCCTGTCTTTGCTATCAAGCGTGTCCCGTCACTTGCTTCCCGTGAAGCGCTTATCAGAGTCGGGGAAGCCGCTGACGCGCTGCGTGACATTCACCGCCAGTATGCTTTGGCTGGTGTGGTGGGCCGAGTTCGCCGGCGCCTTTTGCGCGGCGCGCTATGTTTTCAGATAAGTGCTATCTCCGATGAAGCGTGCTTTTTTTGGTGCGAAATATAATTTGTTTTGTCGACTAAGCTGATTTCTGTGTTCAGCCATCAGCAATGCGTGCACCTTCCCGTCGACGCAAGAAAAGCCTAATACGGACTGTTGATGTTTTATATAAAGTGATATAACGTTTCGCTTCAGTTATAAGGACTTCTATGGAGGCCATCTGCAGTGAACTGTCATATTTTTATTTAGTCATTTCTCTCATCGCTTGGTTCATTGGTTCTCATGTTACGCTCCCCGAAAATGTTACCGTAATTCGTAGTGTGATAATGCTTGAGTGTAGAATACATACGCCTCCAAACCTCCATGGTGGCGCCGGTGCCAAGTGCTCTAAATAACGCGCCAATGTTTGATTTTGAGTATTAGGTTTTACCATGCGCTTTGCAAGTGGAAAGAAAAGCATGCAATTGGTGGTATTGGACAAGATGTACTATTTAAAATGAGTTGCTTTGCTCAGACCCACACAAACAAAAGAGCCTCAATGCAACAAAATTAGTGATCTGTGTAGTGAATAACTCACCACTCTCTATCAATCGAACTAGCGTATGCGTAAAGAGCTTCCATGCCGCAGTTGCATTTTTTGCAAGTTATGTGCGATACATCGGAAGAGGTCGCCTTTGTTCAATTCAACAACAGCAGTATGCGGTGAAAAAAAAAAAAACATGTAGGAACTTCAAAACCTGGTCGGCCAAATACAGCAGGACTATTGAATGAAAGTACTAAACGAAAATTAATGATGAGTAAAATTCTTGCACCTAGCTGTCAGAAATTCCAGGTTTTAAAAGAAAATTTACATATCCTTTCTAGGTACTCGCTAGCATCCTCTCAACTATAGCCTTAAAGCAATAAAACTTATGGAGCTATTTGTCCGTAACTGTATGGCTGCAGTTTATTGGATTCTAACGAGTTATGAATCCTTAACTTTAGTTGTCCTCTTTAGCAGATTCCATAGGGCTGCAAAGGAAAGCTCTAAAGCTTTATTTTGTAGCTCTTTGTCTGTACTTGGATGAATTCTAATGAGCAGTAAATTCTTATTTCAGAGAAACATGGTGTAATAACTTAGTTTTAAGGTACAATTAAGAGCCGAGGATCATCTACGCCAGTGTCCCCAAAGCCATCTTGACCGTAAGCTGCTCCAGTCTAGCCAGGCAAGCCTCGTTGGGGCAGGGGGCTAAGTATAATAGGGACATTGAAGGGCCTCAAGGCAGCAGAAAAGGGATTGTTCTACATTAGCATGTGTTTCGAGGAATGGAGGTACGCAGGGATTGTCGCAGACGTTTGTGATGGGGATCGATGCTGCACTCGCCTCCTCAAGGCAATGGGTCCCCTTTCTCTCTCTCTGGCCCTCACCCATGCGCCAAGTAGGGCTCTCAGTGATGCAAAAAGACAATCTATCAGGAGACCCCTGAGGCATTCGATGCTAATCTCATGTGCCGCCCTTCAAGCCCCTGAGGGTTGCGAAAAAGATTGTATTTGGCACTCGTTCATCGACTATCCACGGCTAAATTTGTTCATGGAGATGCGTATCCCTCCACGAGAATAAGCGAGCTTGTCTCCAAGAGCAGCGGCACTAAATTTGTGGGATGAGGCACTGTCAATCAAACGAGGTGAAAGCGCCAGTACCGAGTGCAGAGAGAAAGCGTTTATTGTAGCGAGAGCTATATTGGCCGTATTCTCGCCGCTTCGCTGTGGCCGGTGGCTACGCCGCGAGCTGAGCCGTAGCCTAGAAGCTGCCGCAGCTGGGAGCGCCACTCGCCGCGCCATCTGGCATGACGTCAGAGGAAGAGCCGGTGAAACCGCGTTGCGTCAACAGCGGAGGAGCCGGCGTTGCATCGCATACATCGAAGGGGCGGCTCGGTGGGATTCGTCGGCAGATATGGAAAGTGAGACAGAGACTGAAAGAAGCCAGGCTTCGTCGTCGGAACGAAACCAAGAAGAGGCAGCGAGCCGAGGAGACGGAGGAAGAACGAGCAAACAAACAGAAACAAGAACAAGAACAATAAAAAACAAAAATAAACAAAAACGAAAAAAACCTTGGCCTCAAAGTACTCTGTCGGAGCCATTGAGACAGCTGCTTGCTACTTCATCTTTGTGGCAACTGAGAAAAAACAAGATGGAGACTGAGAAAATAAATGCGTTACACTTTAACACAGACTAGTTTTTAATGTAACCATAACTTAACGATAGCTAACAACAAATCCAAAACACTTGACGTACCAAGCTAAACGATAAAGATGTAGCCGTAGAGATATCCAAACTAAATAAAATTAACGGTACCTCTCGCTACGCACATTCGGGCATAACTGCGTTAAGCCACAGCCATGTTTTTCTTGTTCGTAGTTCGCCTTCGAGTGCAACCCCTGTATAGTGTACGCTTTCCGGTTATCCTCAAGCACGAAGAATAAGTTCAGCCACACGCAACGCAACTAACGCTTCATCTCCCTTTCTTTCACTGCAGATGGTCCAGGCAGCTCGAAAATGACGTCGCCACGCATGGTATCGTCTTCGAAACCATGTTAACCTCTTAAACATCACAGACTACACAAACCTGCGTTTGTATTTGCTGATTTATAAATGCGACCGGCACCATTCTATTAATGTCCAACACGAGAAAGTCAACAAGTAGAGGTCTCAAAAATATTTCTGACACTCGATATTTTGAACCTCAAAGATTCCTGAGAAAATGATAATCTGCGTATGTCTTCGGCGGTTTTTGAACTTCAGTTCCAAAATGTAACCTTGCGGCCTAAAACAACCGTTAAATTGTTTGGCTATTTTCGCTCGTAACCGTTTAATAATGGAGCTCTACCGCGTACATAGTGTCGGCCATGATGTGCCATGTAAGTCCAGAGACGGCATTGACGTATCTCTGGCCGTTTCTAGAATAAACACCTGCAAACGTAAGAAAATATCCCACTCTCTACAAAGCACTGAAGAAATGTCTGAATGACCGAGCCGTAGGCAGCTGCCACGACTGCATTTTCTATTCAGTAAAGTGAACAATGTATTCGGTAAGGAACTGAGGGCCGTGTAAAATGTTTACACTTTTCCAGCATGCAAATTTCTAAAGGAAAAGTAAGGTAATGAATTACATAACTCATTACCACCCTCTCAAGCGCAGCCATAAGGCTACAAAGCAAAGCTATACTGCTTTTATCGTACCCCTAAGGTTGCACTTGAGTAGATGGTAATAAGTAACTAATCTCTTTATTCCAATCTCCCCGTTCCGGCACTTCATGCCGTTATAAAGGCAAGTATAAGGTTTTTACTCTGGAGCCCGACGGCCGCGCTGGGGTAGCTTCAATTAGTAATTAAAAACTTATAGCATATACGTAGATACAGATAAAACGGATCTTATTGCGACATAGAATTAAGCCTCGAGCATATCCTGCGCCAAGGTCAGAAAAGCCGTCTTATTCATCAGCTGGTAAGAGTCTAGCCAGGACCGCAACGTAGGAGAGGGAAAGACTGACACTTTGACTGTGCTGCGACTTTGGTTTTCCTTTTTTGGTTTTTGGTTTTATTTGTTTCCATTTTGTACATTTAGCTTCTTTTCCGTTGTCATCAATTCACTTTAAGACTGGCAAAGAGATGCTGGTCCGGGACCCTTCTGTCTTTCTTTTATGTTGTTATTTATATTCTTCTGAGAGGACCAATAAAATGCTAAAAGGGCATGGTGATTAGGGGAGTTAATGACCGCGCGAATGATAAAAGGGAGTGTTCCAGATGAGCTCAGGTTTGGGGCAATTGGGGTAAGCTAGGGAGGGTAGGACATACCTGCAGGGATACTGGTCCACCTTTGCTCGCCCGAGGCCCTCAGCCCCTATTTTACTACCCCCTGCTTCCCTTGGAACATATCGTCCTCAACAGACTGCAACCATTTCTAGAAGCCTCGAGATTCCTATTCAGCAACCAATTCGGCTGTCGTCCCATCTGTCTGCTCTCCTATGTCTGAAGGAAACTATTCTACACCAAGAAGCACACAGCCAGCACATGCACAATTCTCGCCCTGGACACACAAAAAGTCTTCGACAATATTAGCCACGGCCATATCCTTCGCACCATGGACATCCCCGGCTATGGGGCACGCATATGGCACTACATCCAAGCCTACTTAACGCAAGCGACCGCCCAGATTAACTCGGCATTATATTATCATTTGAATTCTCCCTCCCTAACCGGGGCACTCATAGCCGTTATCTCCCCCTTCTATGTAGTGTAGCCCTAGCTCCGCAGCCCATACAACTCACCAACTTACCGGACCTCCACGCCGCAATATACCCCGACAACATCACCTTATGGACGACTGAAGGCTCCATAGGGGAAGCGCAAGAGGCACAGCAATTCATATTCGATATCACCTTGACCCCTGCCAATGTGGACCTAAACTTCTCACCGCTAAAATCGAAACTGCTCATGAGGAGGTCACTTCCTCGGGATCCACACATACACCTCCAAATGTGCGACGACCGCATTCCATTGGTCAACATACTCAGCCTCCTTCGACTCATTATACAGGACACTTCGGATGCAACATTCACTCTAGAACTTCTAGACAAGCAAACACAACTAATCGCGGGTCTTATCCGCAGAGTAACCGCACGCAGAGTGACACTTTGAAGCTCGAGCGGCGAAACGCGGCCGCCCATGGCCAAGCTCTGAAAAAGCACGTACCCAGCCGAAACGAGCTATCAGGCACGCGAGTGGGCGCATATCGGACGCGCATACGCCTAGTCATCGGCCAGCACAACCTCTACGCGGCCACTGCGGCGCCTAGTGGCGCAGATGCAGCTTCAACACGGCGCTCCCGCATCTCGCAGAATTGTCCATGACTGTAAAATTTCACTTTAAAAATCAATGCATCCGCATCTCTCCCACCGGCAGGCTGGCATTTTTTGCTATTAATGTTTTTTGCTATTGGTAAACACGCTCCCTGTTCATTTTTTATGGGAGTCGGAACTGCCCGATGCGAGCGATGGAAAAACATTAAAAAGATTTTACTACGCTTCGCCCGAATGGATCGTTACCTTCGATATTTCTATAGCAGTACCACCGGCAGCATGCTTAACACGAACGCTTGAGCGCGTGTCTTCCATTAACGCCGCTGGCGATCGCCGCTCGGTCTCAGACAACCTTAGGGTGGGAGCAGGACACCAGCTGTCTCCAATCGCCGCAAATACAACGTGCAGCATGTTCGCAGACCCAGCGCACAGCGGTTCTAGTGTCAGTGGCGGACGCGCACTCGAGCGTTCGCTTTAAGCTTGCTGTCGGCGGTATCTTCCACTCTTTCAATATTCGAAATTTTTTTCCTGAATGTTGGGCACCATATAAATTGCCGAAAACATGACAAACACTGTTTTTCATCATGAGTGCTTTCGTACTATATTATGCTTTTTTAAGAGATCCCGATTATGCAGTGGCTGAAAATTGCGACGTATTCGTCGAAAGCTCTTATAGATTACATACATCCAAGCAAGAGGAATTTGATTCAATTGAGCATTACGTCGAAAAGCACAAAAAGGTCGTTGTTGTCTTCGGAAACGACAGAAGAAAAAAAAATAGTAGATGGACGGGGTTACCCAGGAGTAGAGTATCTCAGTAAGGGAAATTATGACCTCACGCTAAACAAGTGGATGCCTTATGTTGCATTATCTCCTCATTTTCAGCGTGCCATCTGTCATGTGCTTAATTAAGCGAAAAAAATCGAGTGTAGGCTAATAGAGTATCACGTGGGTCCGAGCATCGACAGTAGGCACGTCGAGGGCTCGAACCCAAGCGTTCTTGTCCGGGACCCGGCTCTTTTTCTGAACGCTTGGAACAAGTGCGGTGGACTGCGGTGCATCGGTGAAGGATCGGGGCCCAACTTGAGGCTGCCGTGGCACGACTTCCGATTGGGCTATATGCAACGTAGTGTTTGAAGCTACCGCCATCATGGCAGCTAGCTTATCGTGTCGACGCCTGCTTCTCGTTGTGGTCGCTTTGGTTCTTGTCTCAGCGATGCCGAATTGTTTACGTAGGCCCCACAGCTCTTTTACGGTTGTAGCCCTTGTACCTGCGCACGGATTACCCAAGCATTGAAAACATTGATTGAAGAAGCAGACATGCAGCAAGGAAGGTAGCTTTGTCTTGCCTTCGAGTGTACACCTTACAAGTGCTCTCTGTGCAGGGTGTGTTCCACAATTTAAGTAATGCAAGCGCCAGGGTGGGATGGTATACGAAAATAAGGAACAACCAGTGAACACTTTATTCCTCTAGGTGATTTTTGTTGAGCATCATCCAATATCGACTGTTACCTTGTGTATATCTATTCCTAACGATCATTCCAGTTCTCTACAGACCCGGTACTCTCCGTGGGATGTGGAAGATGCATTAAAGTAGCACCAAGAGTTTGACAGCAGAGGGCGGGTTTTTCTGTAGCAGTGCTTAGTAGTGGTGGTTATCATATACTTACCCATTTCTGTGCAATATGCAGGCAAAAACAAGTGTTTCGGCGTACCATGTATGTCACGTCATTACGCAGCGTTAAGCATCCAACACTCCTCTTAACTCTTCCGCGACTTCTACAGAAACAAGGCCAATTTTATTCCTTTCGGGGCCTCTAGAATTTCGCCTCTATAGAAATTCAGCCGCCGCGGGTTCGATCCCGGCCGCGGCGGTTGAATTTCTATGGAGGCCAAATTCTAGAGGCCCGTGTACTGTGCGATGTCAGTGCACGTTAAAGAACCCCAGGTGGTCGAAATTTCCGGAGCCCTTCACTACGGCGTCTCTCATAGCCTCAGTCGCTTTGGGACGTTAAACCCCAATAAACCAAACCCAACCAGGTTCGGCTAAGATTATTGCTTGAAGCAATACACAGCACAAAGCAACTCTAGACGCCTGCGAATGATTGAGGTTGGTCGTGCTAGCCAAACACAGCGTCATGCAATCGAGCATGCTTTCTCTTTGCACGTAGTACACAACGCGGAAGCACAGCTAAATTATTGCCCACATACGGGACTGGAAGAACGTGGGTGCATCGAACATGCCAGGAAGGCAGTAAGCCCAACACTTACTTGGAACAGTTACAAGCCGGGTCGTCCTCCTGGCACGCAGGTACCTCAGCAATGATTTGTCGAGGAAGCTGCCGGATTCTTCATCTGTCTCGGGGGCTTTGTAGGGGCTCGCAAGGGCGAACCATGCATCGCGGAACGAGTTATCTTCGAACATATCCGATGTTGAGGTCAGAGCCCGTTGCTCTTGCTGTGCCATCTCCTTGGTCCAAGAGTTCGGCTCCGTAGTGATAATTGAGCACCGGCCTGCGATAGTGCACCCGGGATGTATTTCAGGCTTCTTGAAAAAGAACTAAAACAGCACGATAACAAAAGCAGATAACGAGATAAAGTGTTGGTGGAAATTAGGAACCTGTATATTGAGCTCCAACTTCCTGCAAAAGCGGTTAATTTTTTAGTTTTGTGTAGTTCTCAGATTCCCTTTTTCTATGCCGACATCAAGCGAACTCTTCTCTGAGAACTAAAGCTCGAACAGTAAATCTGAGAGGGAAGCAATCAAGCAAACCTCGTTATAAGTACTTGTTTGCACTGTACTCACCTGCTCATCAGCAGCTGCCTATCAG
This sequence comes from Amblyomma mixtum, assembly GCF_055824585.1. Classification (NCBI taxonomy): domain Eukaryota; kingdom Metazoa; phylum Arthropoda; class Arachnida; order Ixodida; family Ixodidae; genus Amblyomma; species Amblyomma mixtum. The sequence goes on along the minus strand of NC_143013.1, from coordinate 58,331,036 downwards.
TTTTGAATTTCAAGTTCGCTTAAGTTTCAAGCCTCTCTCAGCGCCTAAATGCGCTCATGTAACTTTCATGTCGTCAAGTTACCTTAGGCAATTTGTATTTTTATATATAAGCGGCCTGCATATTGCACATCATATGTAGAAAACGCTGACTCGTTTATCCGCTTGTGAATATTAGTTTTTCTATTTGTTGTGCCTGCCCTTCTGAATTCTCAATCTTCTTAGCGAATAAACGTCCTCTTCTTACAAGCAACCTAATTAAAACCTAATTGTAACAATAAACGTAAGGCGTAATGAAAAAACAATATCCATGCTGCGCTTGTTGATCGCCGAGAATGACGGAGCTGCTCCAAGTCTTACGTCCAGGGCCCTGTTCCCTGCCTCTCGCTAGCGGGATCACGGGTACCTAGCAAGCACGCAGGTTGAAAGCACAAAGGGATGAGCATACGCCAACGAATGTCTTGATAGCTTTAGCCTGGTTCCATAAGGCGCTCTGAACCTAAGGCCGGCCCCTTCGTGGCCCGCCTTCTTTTGTTGCTGACTGTGAGGTTCTATGACAACATTTGAGTTGAAGTAAAATGACGCACATTCGTTCGAATTCTGAGAGTGCCTCACCTGAAAAGCACTCTTTGCGCGTCGCACTGCTCGGCTCTTCAGTGTCCGGCAGCGGTGAAGTCTCAGCGCTGTTAGCGGCTGCCGCTGGTTCCTCCGCCCCAAAGACGTCCCCGGCGGGAAGCGAGGGTTCCTCGAACAGCGGCTCCTCGATTGCGAACACGCTTTCCCCGCTCGCCCTCAGGCCAACCCGCACATGTTTTCGCATGGCAGTTGCATCGGAATCGTTGCTCTCAATGTCGTTGTCTAAGCGTGCGTGTATTGTCGAAACGCCTTTCCATTTTTCTAGGGCTTTGATGGGCTCCTCCAGACCGAGCTCACCTGCGAAAGCAGGCGAGGAGAGCCAGGAGTGGCGAAGCAGCTCATCTCAAGCTCACGTGAGTCTGGAAGTATCGAAGTTTATAGCAAGTTCGCAATATCAGAGCGAGTGGAGCAGTTTCCACATCTTCAAGAATAGAATTAAAATGGAACTGGCTGATGTGGAACAGAACGGAAGTGTGATTTATTGTATCGCTTCTCTTCAAGCACCTAATCACCTCCAGCATATGCCTTACCCGTATTGTCAAGATATTTTTACAGAGATACGTGATTTGAAAAATTTGTCGAGGATAATATACGTCACCGTAATGCGCAGGAAAAAAGTAGGAAACACGCCAGAACGCTTTGGTTCGTACTTTTTCTCTACAACTCCTCCTGTTAAGTATTGAAGCAATATACAAATTTTTCGTCAAGAGAATGCCCAGCTAATAAAATTCGTCTCACTATTACACAGTTGACAGCAGCGAACACTTCATTAACTCTCCGCGTGTAGCTAACAAGACCCTGCTCACCTGCCAAGCGCTTGGTTACAGTATGTGCTACAGTAAAAAGACAATAGGAAGACAAGGAATGGCATTGTTGCGAGCCGACTAGACAGGCATATTAGAATACTGTGAAAACAGAAGGTGGAAGACATATACTTCGTGCTCTGAAGAGCGCATAACAAAACGCCACTGCTGATACAGACGATTCGCATTTGAACGCATGTGACTTCAACAAAATATTGCAGGTAAAGGAAGCTTTCGAAATTACCCACCGGCAGGCGATTGCCTCTGATTGCAATTGAGTTCAGGTTTCTTGAGTTTAAACACTGTAGCTTTCACTGCATGGAACTTTTTACCAATAACAGACTGGTTTCGAGTCGGAATGCTTCATTTCAGCAGGCGTGGAGCAATTATTTTCGGCCAAACTTGCTCACCATGCCAACTTTTGGAGCGCCCTACTTTTACAAAATACAATATCCTATTTATTCTGATACACTTGTTGTCCTAAATTGCAGACTGAACTGCTGCTGTGTTAGTCGGCGACTTTCGAAACTCGTACGTGCAATTAAAGCTAGACGGCAATCGCGTTCCTTGTAACGGCACAGTGACTTTTTTTTTCTGAGTGGCGAATGTTTTCTGCTTTGAATGTCAATACACGATGACCATGTTTAACAGAAATTTATAGCATTTGATAACGATTGATAGGTACAGGGTCTTATACTCTTAAAGTAAACAAGCGAGCGCATGGCCTCGCTCCCCAGAGCGCCAGTGCGACCGTCTTCGTCGCACATCGAAGCGAAGTAGTCGACGACGCGAAGCACCACATGAAAGTCCCTCCTAGCCTGCATCACGCTTCTCGACTCGCGGCCGTGAAGGATGCAGTGGCGATCCCACTAGCGTTGCCCCACGTATACACCAAAGAGTTGATGGCACTGTACATCAATCGTGCGCGGAGTTTTCAGTATTACAAAAATGAAGGCCGTTACGAATCATTTCAATACATGATATTTACGCAGCTTCGTAAAAAAAATTCCTTATGTTCTGAGTTCCCATTAAAGAATCATTCAGTGAGCTTTCCCTTTATGTCGGTTGAAGCTTGATGAAGTAGTATCTAGTGAATTCAATTTCGTTTCTGTACACTGCACCCTTTATTTGTTTTTATTTGAAAGATGGGGTTTACACACCTAAGAATTTGGTAATTCACAGATCCCAAATAATGCTTCAGGTCAACAATAATTACTGCCACACTTGTTGGTGCACTGCAAAGCTTCGCACATAATGTCAGTGGGAGACCTTGAATAATCGCCACGTGAATAACACTCCCGCCACAATTTACGGTCGTTATGCCGGGGCGGATAGTTATTAATTTCACAAGCACATTACACTAGCTTCCCTATAAACTTTAAACTGCAGCAACGCGTTGAAATCTCTCATCGGGCTAATGTTCATAGACGCGCACGTTTCATCAGACTTGGAATTTCAAGGGTGCGCGCGGAAAGCACGCAAAAGCGAAATTTTGCAATGCCTCAGGAGTGCGTGGGCTCGACATTTTGCGCAGCACCTGATTACTAGCCATTACGCATTGGTGTGTCCACGTGGTCTACGCTGAATTTCCTTTCAGGGTGGACACGTACGGCTGCAGACTCGCGCTTTTCAAAAGCAGCGGCTCCTGCCGTATTGAGTGTGTGGTGCGCGGTGTCGGTGCACGTTCATCGTATTTAGTGAGCGTGCTTCCCCCCGCGATGCCTGGACATTATGGACCCTTTGAACATTCTGTGATTTGAATGATTTTGTGTGAACAGGGACAGCAGTCGCCGTCGTGTTCTTGTTTCATAGCTTGTTTGTACCGAGCGACACTAGTCGCTGCCTTGTTGTTTTTGTCTTTGTGAGGGACTATGGTCCCTTTGTATGAATAATCAGTCCAATAAACTTCTCTTCAAGGCACTCTTTCACGCTGTAAGGAAGAAAAAAAAATGCTGCACCTAAGCTGAGAAGGCCGCCGCGGTGGCTCAGTGGTTATTGTGCTCGGCTGCTCACCTGAAAGACGCGGGTTCGATCCCGGCCGTGGCGATTGAATTTCTTTGGAGGAGAAATTCTAGAGGCCCGTGTACTGTGCGATGTCAGTGCACGTTAAAGAACCCCAGGTGGTCGAAATTTCCGGAGCCCTCCACTACGGCGTCTCTCAGAGCCTGAGTCGCTTTGGGACGTTAAACCCCATAAACCAACCAACCAAGCTGAGAAGCTTGGCGCATTAACCACTGAAAGCGTACTACTATTAGCGACGTAGAGGTCTGGAACGCTAGAACACCCTGCTACAAAGCCTCACTATTGTTCGCAGCTTGGCCGGTTATTCACAGAAGCTTTGCACACACTACATTAATCACTCCTCCCTTTCCTCTTGAACTGCTGGCAAATCGATCGACACACTCTCTTCTGAGCGGCAGCTGGCAGCATTTGGTCGCTGTATTTGATTAATGTGGTTCGCTGAACGCGACATTACAAGTTAGAGTATTGCTTTCGGAATTTATTGCTCTTGCAGTGTCTTTCGCAAGACTCAGGAACCCAAATAAAAAATGCAGAAGCAGAACGACTTGATATCATAAATGCGGAAAGGGGAACACTGTGGCCTTGTTAAGGTCTTGGATTCGTCTCACATAACACTAATGCGCACTGCTTCCAGGCAGAACTGTGCATGTGCTCCCTCTGTTATTCGTAATTGAAGTCAAGGCTGGACGACGCATGTTTTACGGCAATGACGATGTATTAGTCGCACTTACTTAGTCGCAGTGTTTCGTGGTTGGTAACGGAACCTTCTTGTGGTTTTTCACGCTTGAGTGAATTACACAGGGCAGTGCAAATAAAAGCACGCAAGTTTACATGTGGGCGCAGATTGCGATTACTTTTAAACGTGACATTTTTTGTGACCTGAGCAGCATAATTCTTAGAAGCCCGGAATAGAATAAGTAATATAAAATCAACAATCCTTTATCCAGGTTGCACTTCTTAAAGAAAATGTTTGTGAGTGGCTGTTCTTGTGGTATCCCAAATTCCAGAGACAAAGCGGAGGGGGGGGGGGCGGTAATATTGATACCAGTCGCAGTGTTTAGTTATTGCATGCGAGTTGGGGAGGGGGCGGAGGGTGAACATTTAAAGGTGTAGATTAGGTGTGCGGAAGGTAGCTATTTGGAAAGTAGCACTCGGAGGGAAGAACTCTCCAATACGCATCAGCGGTACATAAGGTTCACGACGAAATAACACCACACACCTGGATGTAAATACACGCGGCTAAGCCTTCCATATCATCCCACCCACGCACGGCACGTGGTTATAATGTCCATGCCTGGCTGTGCATCACAGCAGAGCCAGAGAAACTAGCTTGGTGCTCCTTGTTTTTTCTTAGCTTGTAGCCCTTCTTCTAAGATGATTTCGTTTGTGGTTTATATGGGTTGTCCCAAAGCAGCTCCGGCTTTGAGAGACGCCGTAGTGAAGGGCTCCGGAATATTTGACTGCCTGGGGTTCCTTAACGTGAACTGACATCACGCAGTACACGAGCCTGTATAATTTCTCCTGCATTGAAATTCGACCGCCGCGGCCAGGATCGAACCCACGTCTTTCGGGTCAGCAGACAGGCGCCATAATCACCGATTCATTGTGGCGGTTCTACTCTTGGATGGATTATGCAGGTAGACATACACGAGGGATATCAACGTCTGCTCACGATGTGGATACACAACAGGGACATGGTTTGCTTTTTTCTATGATACTACAAATGCTACCGTCTGTACAGTGCAGAAAATAGTCCCAAAAATTTTATACATGTTCTATCTTGAACGACTGACGCAACCAGATTGGCATCACCCTAGACTATGCCTTTCCTAAACGTAATACTGTAGGCGTGTTGCTGGTATGTGGAAATGAATTCTGGTGAAAATATCTTATGACAGAAGTAGGCTACATTTACATTTGTAAAAGCGTGGCACAGCCTTTCCCCACCACAGTGGAAGCTCTGGCTTAAAGAACGACTACCGCTTTATTTTCGCTGTTGTAGATATCACAGGCAATTTCCCCAAAATGAAGTTTGCGATTCGAGAATTTGTATCACGGGACTCTAGACCCTTGATTCTCGCAGCGATCACCTTGCTCCCGACAGCTGATCGGAACATGAAAAAAGGACACTTAATTCTTCGAATGATTGGCAGAGAACCTCGTGAGTCCCTGCCATAGTTTCTGCCTGGCGGGGCCCTTACCGTGCTAATTTTAGTGTGTGTGAAGATATTTTCATTTGCATTTACATGCGCCACCTTCGCGGCATTGTTGCGCAGTTCCAAAATTTGCGCTATTGTTAACACAAAAATACTCAATGATAATAAATTACGTTGTAATCAAAGCTAAGGTGCTGTAACTGTTCAACTCAGGACGGATACCAGAAACGCGTCGTGCGAGAAGAGATGAAGGAGGTGGTGAAACGAAGTGGGATGAAGGAGTCGCCGCATTGGAACGCTTCGTTTCAAACACTTTTGTTTCTCTTACACGTACTGACATTGCATAGAGCGACTGCATCTTTCGCCGTGAACGACCATAGAAATGCGACCGACACGGCCAGGATTTCCACTTGCGAAGTCATCCTCGGCAGCCGAACGCGATAACCGCTGAGCCACTGCCGTGTTCATGGAAAGTACAGTCTTTGTCAAAAGTAACCAGGCTGCATGGTTTGCTTCTAGCTTGTATAGTGGAGCCCCTGTGGCTTTCCTAAAGCTCGAAAGGTGTTGGCAGGTAAGAAGACCCCCAGTCCTTACCTTTAACGACCATTTCAGCTTCAGGGAAGCTGTAAGGGCTCCACTGTACGAGCTAGCAGCAAACCATACAGCCTGGTTACTTTTGACAAAGACTGTACATTATGGACTCTTTATATTCCATATGCTTTTCAGTACTGCGAATAACAACATAAATACTTTCTAAATGCGAATACCGTTCCCGGAAACAACACTAGTCCAAATGTGAATTCAGGTGTAACCTTTTCTGTTGGGTATGGTGTGGTACGATATTGCATACTATGATTTGGTGTGGTATGGTACGGCTGCCCATGACTGCACGTGGGCAATGAAAGATTCTGTAGTGGAAGGGTCTGATTTGATATCTACATCTGAGGTAATTCAAGATGACATGATAGAATCTTTCTGTGATAATTTCAGCCTTTAAATTGTCTTCTGTACAATTAAACTTAATTTTAGTGTGGTTCCGACCCTTGGTGGACATATGTTCCAAGCGTCAAAAGAAGCGCCGCGCAGAAGAAGAGGGCTATGGAGCGCCGATTTGCTCATTAGCAAGCGTTTTCTCAGTGCTGAAATGTCTGGAGGTAGATCGCTTGTGCAACAGTAGCCTGCAACCACAGTAGCCACCGCTGCATAGTCGTCTATTCTGTGACTCTATTAATCCTATTAATCGTCTATTAATCCTCTTATCTGAGTTTTTCAGGTCCACCCAGCGCCAACCCCCCGTCGCAGCCCCTTCAAAGCCTTTGTTCATTGCACACCCTCGGGATATAAGTTTTTCCACTATTGCAGCTTAACGAATCAAGATTCACCTCCCACCCCTTCCTGACACGCATCCCCTCTCACACCACTTTCCTTCCCCACCCCCGGGGCCTTCCTCCTCGGAGCGAAGGCCCTATTTAATCCCTGCCAATAATGAACGCTTTCCCCAGACGAAGACAAGTCCCCTTGTCGAAACGTTGGCTCAAGCAACCTGAGGTTTTCCCCTCCCTTGTTCATTTTGTGATCACCAAGGACCATCTACCACACCCTCTCTCTACCATATTCTGTGACTAGACTGTTAGGTATTTCAAATGGCTGTGAATGCATATATGTCAGTAGACGTATGTTCTGCGGGTAAAGAAGAGGTCGTACGGCATTCTACGCCCAAAGGGGCAAGCAAGATGAGAAAATTCCTCCGGCATCTTTGAGCAGCGCTCTAGCAATTTGAAATTGTTTCATGGCTTTTTCTTTTGTCATCCGTTAAAAGCGGCTCTTCTTGCTATTTTACTATTTACAACTGTAATTCTTATTTATTTATTTATTTATTTATTTATTAGAGATACTATCGGTCCGGTCAGGACCAAGATAGGAGTGATACAAGGTACAGATTAGAAAGGCGGAACACAACAAACACATTTCTTTCATTACACTTATCTGCAATAGTTTCGCCATGTTTCTTTGGGGTGCAGTAATAATTACTATATCAATATCATTCTTAAATTATCAAATCTTAAATGATTTTACTACATTTGCATTCTCGTCTGATCTTAGTAGAAAACCATGGCTTTTTTGTTTCTCTATTTCTATACACGCCTAAATCCCCCCTTGCGACTGTCAAGCTGTTTCGTTGCTTAACGTCGTGCCGGAATTTGTCGTGTTATATGGCAGAATGCTTCCTACCAATGTCGCACATTGTAAGATTTTTGTTATTCAGTATTCTTCTTCTGAGGCTCCCCGTTAAAGCTTAAGAGTGCATATTACGATTATTATTGTCTGTAATCATCACCAGTTTACCTTTATTACTTCTAAGCAGAAATAAAATACAACAAGGGCTCGCACGGCGCGAAAATCAGTGACGAACGAGAGAGACAAACAAAATGACAGTTGCTTCCTTGTTCCTAAGCTTTGACCCTTTCTCTACTCCCCGTGTTAACGCTGATCATATGTCAACTCGCCCTCCAAAAAGTATATTTGCGACCGGCAGGGAGGAGATCTCTAGCCCCGGTCGAAGCACATGGTTATGCAGAAATTAATGTAATGTTGTGCTCTATGAACACGGATTATCACAAAAGGAAGTAAAAAGAGCGCCGGCCATCCTCTATAGCAGTCATTAATATGAGCTGGCTAAGGACGCCATACTTACAGTTATCAAAGGTTATAATCCCTCTTCAAAACGCGCTAATTTATTTCATTAAGAAATATTTCAACACAATTTTCAATCCCCTCTGTTTGCTGACCTGAATACTTCGCTGCGACGTTTAATCTGTATTATGTTGTATTATCATCGTGTACTATAGGTCATATTCCATTACTTATGCACACTGGATTGCATTTCACATTATCAATTTTTGTTTGGTGCAACATTTTTGTTTACTGATAAACTTGATGCATTACATAAGAAAATGTTTTTGTATTATTACAGTTCAAATAAGTTATTTTCCTTTTCTAAGACGGTGTGTATGTTTCCGTATTCTGTATTGATGTGTTTTACTTTGGTCTGCTTATGATGTGTAATCATATGTACACTTGTGCTGCTTGTGCTGTCAGGGGGGCATAGCCTAGTCAGGCCCCATCAGGGCCTTTTGCTATTGCCTCCTGAGCCAGTTTGTACCAAATTGTCTCAAATAAAAAAGAAAGAAAGAAAGAAAGAGAGAAAGAAAGAAAGAAAGAAAGAAAGAAAGGAAGGAAGAAAGAAAGAAGGAAAGAAGGAAAGAAAGAAGGAAAGAAGGAAAGAAAGAAGGAAAGAAAGAAGGAAAGAAGGAAAGAAAGAAGGAAAGAAAGAAAGAAGGAAAGAAGGAAAGAAAGAAGGAAAGAAGGAAAGAAGAAAGAAAGAAGGAAAGAAAGAAAGAAAGAAAGAAAGAAAGAAAGAAGGAAAGAAAGAAAGAAGGAAAGAAAGAAAGAAAGAAAGAAAGAAAGAAAGAAAGAAAGGAAGAA